>NC_141376.1:9478678-10003678 GCF_017979445.1 Akebia trifoliata | reverse complement strand
CCGATTGGTACTTATTTGATCCCAAAATCTTAAACTAGAACATTAAAATCCTTTCTAGTACAAATATTTGTGGACACACTAAAAGCTTTCAAATAACCTAAACCTAATAATAGGAATCATAAAGGAGTAGAAAATTAATAAATTCTAGACCAGGAGAAGGAGAAAGGGAAAGAGGGAGAGAAGACTTGACTTCAAGTCAATATTCCACTTAAAACATGCTTGAGATATTTAATTCACCAAAAAATAAATGCATTAATTGAAACCTACAAGAAGTTTTCATCACTTAAAATCTTTTTTCCTAACAAAAAAACAAGATTAAAAAGTTTGGATTTTTAGTTCTGTGTAGGGGTAAATTTTGAGTTTACAAGAGTGGGTATGTGAATCACTCACAACATAATATAAAAATAAAATTAATACCATCACTCTTTTATAAATTTAAAATAATTAAGTATTACTCTCCTAACGTAGAATTGAAAACTCTTAGCGCATGTTTGATTGCACGGAAAATTAGGGAGAAATTGATGTCCTATGGAAAATGACAAATTTTCAATATTTGACGTGTCAAAAACTCTAAATTTGCGTGTAAAACGATTTGCCAATACCCTCAATTTTCTTTTATTGACGTCAAATCATTTTCTTACCCCTTCCCCTTAGAAACTATTTGCTAGGATATGACAAATCTAAGAAACTCAATATTCGTTTATAAATAAAGTTAAAAAATATCAAAAAGCACAAAAAAAAAAAATTGAAATTAAACAAATCATAATTTTATTTATAAAATATATATTTAAATGATTAAATAATAAATATTAATTATTTTTATCAAAAAAATTTTAAATTATCTAAATCAATCCTTTTTTTTTAATCTCTGATTGAATAATTAATTTTAAATTATATCAATATTTATTTTATAAATAAAGTTAGAAAGTTTCTATTGGCACCCCAATTCAAAAAAGAAAAAGAAAATAATAAGTAAAAGTTGGGGTTCCAAAAGAAATTATCTCATTATTTGTTAGATTTGATATATTTTTTAGGTTTAGGATTTTATTTGAGCCTAATCATAATTGGAAACAACTACTAAAATTATTTGAACGAGTGTTATAATGTTGAGATTATAATTTGAGTCAAACCTTTGGAATGTTTGAAGAATGTGTTTTAATCTTTAATTGGGGAGTGATAAATGATTTAAGAAATTGGGGTAGAATAATTAAAATGTAAGGTGCTAATAGTAACTCTTTAAAAAAATAGGGGTGCCAATAATAATTCTCTAATAATTTAAGAAAATGGAGTGTAATAATTCAAATCTTTCCCAAAAAAAATAATTTTATAATAATTATTATAAAAGTCAAATAAAAATAATGTTCTTTTTGAATTTTTTAGGCAATTCAAAAAAAAAATTCCACGAAAATTTTCAAAGTTAGAAAACGATTTGTGTACACATCGCCAGACAATGAGGGGGAAGAAAGAAAAAGAGGGAGAGAAGACTTGACTTTAAATACGTAAAATTTCCTTTAAATTCTAACCCCAGACAATGAGGGGGAAGAAAGAAAAAGAGGGAGAGAAGACTTGACTTTAATACGTAAAATTTCCTTTAAATTCTAACCCCTTTGAATTTTCTATTTAATGTTAGGGGAAATTAACCAATCGGAAGAGAAAAAGTTGAAAATTCCTAAAATGGTAGACTTCATTTTAATTATGAAAATGATAAACTTACCACTTTTGAAATTAAAATATTTTACACAAGTAGGAAAAGAAATATTGTTTTATAAAGTGAAAAGTTTTAGTCATATATTTTACTAAAATTATAACGGAAAACATATTTATTATTTATAAATGGTCCAGATGAGATGTTGATTGTATCATCGATACTTTCTCTGTAGATATTTTAAATCAGGTTAGGTTAAAAAAATAAAATAAATTGACAGTGTTCATGATGAGAATGAGTCAACCCATGGGGAAAGACTTGGACAAAAGACTTTTATTTATTTATTTTTATTTTTATTTTATATTTGAGAAACCTGCCAACATGCCCCCTTGATTCCTATCCAAAGATGACTTCAATGCACTTATCATTATCTCCTTCACCAACACATCATCATCATCATCTTACCCAAGTGGTTATTGAATATAACCCATCGAGATTGTCACCTTGATAAAAAAAAAAATATCAACGGTCTCACTACTTAATATCAACGTGATTGTGACTTAGAAAAACCTGTGATCTTGCACTTCATGTTTTGAATTTTTTTTTTTAAATAGTGGGTTGAAAACGGAACTTTGTCAAAATTCAACTCACGAGAAGGTTATTTACCTTGTAAAAAGATAGTGCTCCCATTTAATTGTCTTTATTTCATTGCAAGGAGTCAAAGTTGTCAAACTTTTTTTATTGAATGGTATGTATAAATCTATTGGTGGGCAATATACAATTTTGGAGTTCAAATCGGATGCAATTAGCGTGGAGGGTACATATCCTCCTCCCACACCTCAAACGTTGCCAATTAGGACCCTCCAAAGCATAAAATTAGAAAATTTCCCCTTGTAGAACAAAACACTAAAGATATATATATATATATATATATAGGGTCACGTTCCTAAGACTCATATTGAGACTCACATTGCGACACACCGTTTTGTCTTATATGGGCAAAAATGTTTGGAATGAGCTGATTTTTTGTGAGGATGATCTCTGTGATGAGGGGATCATCCTGGCAAAAAATCATCCCATTCCAAAACTTCTAACCCCATCAAAATTGATTTACAAAAATTGGACGGTCTATAATTTTTCAACAAAAATTGGACGGTCTAGAAGTTTCATAATGAGCTGATTTTTGGCAAGGATGATCTCCTCACCATAGAGATCATCCTCACAAAAAATCAGCCCATTCCAATTATTTTTGCCCATATAAGACAAAACGGTGTGTCGCAATGTGAGTCCCAATATGAGTCTTAGGAACGCTGTTCATATATATATATATATATATATGGGTCCCGTTCAGCAACAAACATTTTGACAAACATTTTGGCAAAACATTTTCAAAACAAGGGTTAGAGGTTTTGGAATGGGCTGATTTTTGGTGAGGATGATCTCTACGGTGAGGAGATCATCTTCACCAAAAATCAGCCCATTCCAACACTTCTAGCCCCAGTTTACAAGTTGAAAAATCGTGGACCGTCCATTTTTTGTAAATCATTTTTGATAGGGTTAGAAGTTTCGAAATGGGCTGATTTTTGGTGATGATGATCTCCTCACCGTAGAGATCATCCTCACCAAAAATCAGCTCATTCCAAAAACTCTAACCTATGTTTTGAAAAATGTTTTGCCAAAATGTTTGTCAAAATGTTTGTTGCTGAACATTTCCCTATATATATATATATATATATATATATAGGGAAATGTTCAGCACCCTAAGTTTTACCACACATTTTAACAAACGTTTTTTGTCCTACATGGGTTAGAAGTTTTGGAATGAGCTGATTTTTGGTGAGGATGATCTCTATGATTAGAAGATCATTCTCCCCAAAAATCAGCCCATTCCGAAATGTTTAGCCCCATGTTTACACGTTGAAAAATCGTGGACCGTCCATTTTTTGTAAATCAATTTTGATGGGGTTAGAAGTTTTGGAATGAGCTGATTTTTGGTGAGGATGATCTCCTCACCATAGAGATCATCCTCACCAAAAATCAGCTCATTCCGAAACTTCTAACCCATGTAAGACAAAACGCGTTTGTTAAAGTGTGTGGTAAAACTAAGGGTGGCGAACGGGACCCATATATATATATATAGATAGATAGGTCTCGTTCAGCAACAAACATTTTGGCAAAATTTTTTTCAAAACATGGGTTAGAGGTCTTGGAATGGGCTGATTTTTTGTGATGATGATCTCTACACCGAGGAGATCATCCTCACCAAAAATCAGCTCATTCCAAAACTTGTAGCCCCAATTTACAAGTTGAAAAATCGTAGACCGTCCATTTTTGTAAACCATTTTGATGGGGTTAGAAGTTTTGGAATGGGCTGATTTTTGGTGACGATGATCTCCTCGGTGACGATGATCTCTACATCGAGGAGATCATCCTCACAAAAATCAGCCCATTCCAAGACCTCTAACCCATGTTTTAAAATATATATATAGGGTCAGGTTCAAGGGCCATATGAGAAAACATATGTAAAAACTTTCGTTTTTAATAAATTTTAAAATATGGGTTATAAATTTTGGATTAAGCTGATTTTTTGTGAGGATGATCTCTATGATGGGAAGATCATCCAAAAAAAAAAAAAAATCAGCCTAATCTGAAACTTTTAACCCCATTAAAAGTGATTTAGAATGTGGACCATCGATTTTTTACCAATTTTTATCACTAATTTGTAAATCACTTTTGATGGATTTAGAAGTTTCTGATTGAGCTGATTTTTTGTGAGGATGATCTTTTCATCATAGTGACCATCCTTGCAAAAAATCAGCTCAATCCAAAACCTCTAACTCTTATTTTGAAAAACGAAAGTTTTTTCATATGTTTCTCATATGGCCCTTGAACCGCCCCCATATATATATATATATATGTGGGAGCGGTTCGACAGCCCTAAAGTTTGCCAAGTTTGGTACCAAACATTTTTTGTAAATCACTTTTGATGGGGTTAGAAGTTTTGGAATAGGCTGATTTTTTGTGAGGATGATCTCTACGGTGAAGAGATCATCCTCACAAAAAATCAGCTCATTTTGAAACTTCTAACCCTAGTTTACAAGTTGAAAAATCATGGACCGTCCAATTTTTGTAAATCACTTTTGATGGGGTTAGAAGTTTTGGATTAGGCTGATTTTTGGTGAGGATGATCTCATCATCATAGAGATCATCCTCACAAAAAATCAACTCATTCCAAAGCTTCTAACCCATAGTTTGAAAAATGTTTGGCACCAAACTTGGTAAACTTTAGGGCTGCTGAACTGTCCCCTATATATATATAGGGAGCGGTTCGGCAGCCCTAAAGTTTGCCAAGTTTGGCACCAAACATTTTTTGTAAATCACTTTTGATGGGGTTAGAAGTTTTGGAATAGGCTGATTTTTTTGAGGATGATCTCTACGGTGAAGAGATCATCCTCACAACAAATCAGCTCATTTTGAAACTTCTAAGCCTAGTTTACAAGTTGAAGAATCGTGGACCGTCAAATTTTTGTAAATCACTTTTGATGGGGTTAGAAGTTTTGGAATATGCTGATTTTTAGTGAGGATGATCTCCTCATTATAGAGATCATCCTCACAAAAAATCAGCTCATTCCAAAGCTTCTAACCCATATTTTGAAAAATGTTTGGCACAAAACTTGGTAAACTTTAGGGCTGCTGAACCGTCCCCATATATATATATATATATATATATATATATATATATGGGAAATGTTCAGCAACAAACATTTTGGCAAAACATTTTTCAAAACATGGGTTAGAGGTTTTGGAATGGGCTGATTTTTGGTGAGGATGATCTCTACGGTGAAGAGATCATTATCACCAAAAATCAGCCCATTCCAAAACTTCCAACCCCATCAAAAATGGTTTACAAAAAATGGACGGTCCACGATTTTTCAATTTGTAAACTAGGGTTAGAAGTTTTGGAATGGGCTGATTTTTGGTGAGGATGATCTCCTCACCGTAGAGATCATCCTCACCAAAAATCAGCCCATTCCAAAACCTCTAACCCATGTTTTGAAAAATATTTTGCCAAAATGTTTGTTGCTAAACGGGACCCTGTATATATATATATATATATATATATGGGTCGGGTTCTTGCGACACACATATAGACAACGTGTTTGTCTTATATGGGCAAAAATATTTGGAATGGGCTGATTTTTTGTGAGGATGATCTCTGTGATGAGGGGATCATCCTAGCAAAAAATATCCCATTCCAAAACTTGTAACCCCATCAAAATTGATTTACAAAAATTGGACGGTCTATAATTTTTCAACAAAAATTGGACGGTATAGAAGTTTCATAATGAACTGATTTTTGGCAAGGATGATCTCCTCACCACAGAGATCATCCTCACAAAAAATCAGCCCATTCCAAACATTTTTGCCCATATAAGACAAAACACGTTGTCTATATGTGTGTTGAAATGGTTGTCGTTTGAACCTAACCCTATATATATATAGGGAAATGTTCAACACCCTAAGCTTTACCCTACACTTTAACAAACGTGTTTTGTCCTACATGGGTTAGAAGTTTTGGAATGAGCTGATTTTTGGTGAGGATGATCTCTATGATTAGAAGATCATCCTCACTAAAAATCAGCACATTCTGAAATTTTTAGCCTCATGTTTACAAATTGAAAAATCGTAGACCATCCATTTTTTGTAAACCATTTTTTATGGGGTTAGAAGTCTTGGAATGAGCTGATTTCTGGTAAGGAAGATCTCCTCACCATAGAGATCATCCTCACCAAAAATCAGCCCATTCCAAAACTTCTAACCCCATAAGAAATGGTTTACAAAAAATGGACGATCCACGATTTTTCAACTTGTAAAACATGGGGCTAAAAATTTCAGAATGGGTTGACTTTTGGTGATGATGAACTTCTAATTATAGAGATCATTCTTACGAAAAATCAGCCCATTCCAAAACTTCTAACTCATGCAGGACAAAACACTTTTGTTAAAGTGTAGGGTAAAGCTTAGGGTGTTGATCATTTCCATATATATATATATATATATATATATATATATAGGGAAATGTTCAGCACAAAAATTTTAGCAAAACATTTTTCAAAACATGGGTTAGAGGTTTTGGAATGGGCTGATTTTTGGTGAGGATCATCTCTACGGTGAGGAGATCATCATCATCAAAAATCAGCCCATTCCAAAACCTCTAACCCCATCAAAAATGATTTACAAGAAATAGACGGTCCACGATTTTTCAACTTGTAAAGTGGGGCTAGAGGTTTTGGAATGGGCTGATTTTTGGTGAGGATGATCTCTAGAGATCATTCTCACCAAAAACCCATGTTTGAAAAATGTTTTGCCAAAATGTTTGTTGTTGAACGGGACCCATATATATATATATATATATATAGAGGGGGCAGTTCAAGGGCTATATGTAAAAACATATGAAAAAACAATGGTTTTTTAAAATATGGGTTAGAGGTTTTAAATTGAGCTGATATTTTGCAATGATGGTTACTATGATGAGAAGATTATCCTCACAAAAAATCAGCTCCATCAGAAACTTCTAAATCCATCAAAAGTGATTTACAAATTATTGATAAAAATTGGCAAACAATTGACGGTCCACATTCTAAATCACTTTTAATGGGGTTAGAAATTTTGGATTGAGTTGATTTTTGTGAGGATGGGAGATCATCCTCACAAAAAATCAACTCAATCCAAAATTTCATCCTCACAAAAAATCAACTCAATCCAAAATTCTAACCCATATTTTTTAAAATTTAAAAATGTTACAATGTTTTTACATGTGGTATCTCATATGTCCCTTGAACCTAACCCATATATATATATAGGGTCCCGTTCAGAACATGGGTTAGAGGTCTTGGAATGGGCTGATTTTTGGTGATAATGATCTTTACGGTGAGGAGATCATCCTCACCAAAAATCAGCCAATTCCAAAACTTCTAACACCAGTTTACAAGTTGAAAATTTGTGGACTGTCCATTTTTTGTTAACCATTTTTGATGGGATTAGAGGTTTTGGAATGGGCTGAGTTTTGGTGATGATGATCTCCTCTTTGCCAAAATGTTTGTTGCTGAACATTTCCCATATATATATATATGGGTCCCGTTCCCCACCCTAAGCTTTACCCTACACTTTAACAAACGTGTTTTGTTCTACATGGGTTAGAAGTTTTGGAATGGGCTGATTTTTGGTGAGGATGATCTCTATGGTGAGGAGAGCATCCTCATCAAAAATCAGCTCATTCCAAAACTTCTAATCCCATAAAAAATGGTTTACAAAAAATGGACGGTCCATTATATTTGAACTTGTAAACATGGGACTAAAATTTTTGGAATGGACTGATTTTTGGTGATGATGATCTTCTAATCATAGAGATCATCCCCACCAAAAATCAGTCCATTCCAAAACTTCTAACCCATGTAGGACAAAACACGTTTGTTAAAGTGTAGGGTAAAGCTTAGGGTGTTGAACATTCCCTATATATATAGGGGGGCGTTCAATGGTTAACTTTTTGGCAAAACATGAGTTGGAGGTTTTGGAATGGGCTGATTTTTGGTGAGGATGATCTCTACGGTGAGGAGATCATCATCACCAAAAATCAGCCCATTCCAAAACTTCTAATCCCATCAAAAACAGTTTACAAAAAATGGATGGTCCACGAGTTTTCAGTTTGTAAACATGGGTTAGAAGTTTTGGAATGGGCTGATTTTTGGTGAGGATGATCTCCTCACCGTAGAGATCATCCTCACCAAAAATCAACCCATTCCAAAACTTCTAACTCATGTTTTGAAAAATGTTTTGCCAAAAAGTTTGCCAAAAAGTTTGCCAAAACTTCTAACTCATATTTATTTATTTATTTATTTAATTTTTTGGTAGCTCAGAGAGTATCCCCACTTTAGGTGAGACTAGTCTATTTGGGGCACATGCACCATTCCACCTTGTCAAGTGTTACAGAATTTAAGTAATCAAATTTTTGTGGAGGGGCATGTAGAGATTTAAAATCATGATCTAAAGAGAAAACCTAGTCACTTTCTTATTATCTCAACCAGCCCCGAATGGGTAAAATTGATTTTATTTACAAATCATACGCTACCCTTCTTCGTGTCTTCAATTATATGTAGAAATACAATACCTCTCTCTATCTCTACATCTCTCACTTTTCTCTCGATTGTAACTAACCTCAACATTGTTATTATTTATAAACACTATCCCTCCGTAAATTCTTAGGTTTTGCTAGTACCCAAGTTTATTTAATTTAAAAATAAAAAAGTATTTACTAACACCAATTTCAATAGGACTCTCCAAATTTTGAAGCAAAAAAGAATTATCCTCCATACTTAGTTTAAATCATTTTAAAAAATAGAAATTCAATTTTATTTAATTTAAAAAATAAAAATGAAAATTTATTTACTAATACCACATTTCAATAGGATTCTCTAATTTTTATTTAAATTAAAAAAAAAATCAATCATTGACTCTCGATTTATTATTTAAATTAAAAAATAATACTAAATTTTTATTTAATTTTAAAAAATAGAAAATAACAACCATGTTCACGTGCAACGAACATGCATTTTACCAGTGGGTACAAAGGATAATCTGTCATGAGGAAGAAAAAGAAAAGGGAAGACGTGATGTTTGTAGATAATAACAATGTTGAAGTGAGTTACAATAGGGAGAGAGAGGAATTGTTCGTATGATCGATAGATAAAATAAATTTCAGTGGTTTGCTCTACAAGGAGAATCTTCCTAATTTAATGCCTCGGAGAGAATCCTAATTGGCAACGAGGTGTGGTAGTTCATCTCTATGTTTTTTTTTTTGACTTTTCTTCATGGTCTTAGAACTTCTTAAGCGGATTTACATTGTGGGCATTTACCCCCAAAATAAATTTTTAAAAAACATATGAGGATTTTATGCTATTGCACTAATAATATTGGTAAAAAAAAAAAATTGATTCATCACTATTATTCTTACAAGAATTTTTAATTCCTTACCTCAACCCGCCCCTTTGACAAAATCCTGACTCCGCCCTTGGAACTTTCTATTGAACTACCAATTGAGGTGGTCGTGTTATAATTGAAAGTTGGTGTGGCAAAATAAGTGGGATTATGATGAAAACTTGCGTAGAGAGATAAATCTCTAAAATGAAATTGGAGAGACATTTATAATTTCTATTTTTTTTTTATGAAAAAGAATTGTGAGAAACTAAAAGAAAAAAGCATTCTCCATTGACGTGACATGTGCACAAAATCTTAGATTTTTTCCTTGACTTGCATAACGAAAAAGAAAAAAAAAAAAAATCTATGACTTAGTATGCATTCCGCGTCAATTAAATATGAGTGCTATATTCTAATTAAAAAATCTTTACTCGGTCAATATTTGGTTGACACATTATAAATATGAAATCATAGATATGTTTCCTCAGGATACACAAATCCAAAATTTATGAGGATTTGCATTTGTATATCTCGGGGAAACATATCTATGATTTTATGTCCGTAATACGTCAGTTGAGTATTTACAAGACTTTTTAGTTAAAAAATCATTATTCATTTATATTTGAGTTTGTTTTTAGTCAATTTATCATTATTCTATAATAGTAATATAAAAAAAAAATTACAAGTCAAAAGAGTACC
The DNA here is from genome assembly GCF_017979445.1 of Akebia trifoliata. Classification (NCBI taxonomy): domain Eukaryota; kingdom Viridiplantae; phylum Streptophyta; class Magnoliopsida; order Ranunculales; family Lardizabalaceae; genus Akebia; species Akebia trifoliata. The sequence goes on along the minus strand of NC_141376.1, from coordinate 9,993,360 downwards.
TTTAGTAGGTTTGTACGTATCTTTCCATGTGTCGCTATCTAAAGGACACTCGAAAAAAAAAATTGGGGTATTTGTCAAAAACGTGTTAGACCGAGCGCAACTTGGTCTACTGAAGCATTTATGAAACTGAGTCTCATCCAATTTTTCAGTAATGGCTCACATTTGTGTTAGGCACACCAGAAATCAGTTTGATGGATGATTCCTAGCTATTTATTTGATTGACGCACGCACAACATTAATTAGGATTATCCAAATCTTAAAATGTTCTCCAAACCTCAATCAATAATAATCGGATCATGTCCAAATGACATCGGATCCAATCCAACTCATAAATATTTTCCCTCTAGTATCCAAATCGGATCCCAAAATCTTACGGTTTGTGTACACATCAAAGGTCAATATGTAGACGAAAAAATAAAAAAATATAATTAATAAGAACCATAAAGTATTTAATTAAAAAAAAAAAAAACAAGAAGACGTCTCTAATCTCTACAGTGCGAAAGGGAAGAAAGGAAAAGAGGGAGAGAAGACTTGACTTTTCTAAATAATTCATCTAAAGGACCACCGGGGACTTTTAATTTAATTTTTAGCCAACAAGAAAGCAACAATCACTTTCCATAATTGAAAAGATAGAGATTTGTAGTATCACCTCCTTTCAAAACTTTAAATATGTAAAATCTCCTTGAATTTTCATTATTTCAATCTAACCCTTTGAATTTTTATTTTTGAATTTTCTAATTTCTATTTAATGTTAGGGGAAATCATCCAATGGGTAGAGAAAAAGTTAAAAATTCCAAAAATAGTAGACTTCATTTTAATTGTGAAAATGATAACAAATTAAAATATTTTATGTAGAATAATGATTTTGTAACTCAACATGCCAAGGTGACTCAAAAACTCAAATGACATGTATCTTATAAGAATAGTAAATTTTTTCTCTCAGGATACACAATTGCACATTCTCATAAAACATGCAAAATTGTGTATCCCGAGAAAAAAAATTATACGATTCTTGCACTTACCACATCAATGAGTTTTTGAGTTACCTGTCAGATTGAATTACAAAATAAGCACTCTTTTACATTGGTAGAGCCATTGATCATAGGATCAACACATTATTTTATTTTACTTTTTTTAGAAAAAAAAATGCCCCTCAATGGGCATATCCCCCATTTTAAGTCAAAATTATCCAAACGACCAATATAATTAAAATTGTGAACAGGGGTGGACCATGAAATTAAAAGATTAGAATGTTTTTACTAATTCAAGGTATTTTATAGGGGTGATACCAAAACACCTTAAAAATATTATCAAACTACATGAACTTTCATATATGAAGTCCTTCCTCAACCTCTTCAACCTCAAATTTTCCATAGCCATCTTAGTACAAAGCAATGGCTCTGAAAAACTCAAAAACCTCTCCAAATCAATCTCCAAAAATCCTTTTCTCCTTCTTCGAATTGTTGTTGCTGATGTTGTTCTTATTTCTTATACCATCTTCAAACGCAACTACCTTCAACTACCCAGAATTTCAATCATACCCAACAAAGATAAATTTTCAAAGCAATGCCTCCCACGTACCTGGATTCATCCAACTTACAGTAAACCAACGTGATGAGCTCGTTAGCAACAGTGTCGGTCGAGCTGTTTACGCTGAACCCGTGCGCCTTTGGGACTCTACCACTCAAGAATTAGCCAGCTTTGACACACGTTTCACTTTCGAAATCATTATGCTGGATCCACCAGATGGTGCTGATGGACTAGCCTTCTTCCTTGCTCCCATCAACTCCAACATCCCACCTAATTCGACCGGTAATCTCCTCGGCTTATTTGCTTCCAATTTGAAGTTCAATTCATCACAAAACCCAATTGTTGCTGTTGAATTCGACACCTATCCGAACGATTGGGATCCTAAATATGATCATGTGGGTATCGATGTTAACTCGATTGTATCGGTGGCGACGTGGAATACTACGAATACGACTGCTTTAAAGAATGGTTCTATTGGTCATGCTTGGGTTAGTTATAATTCAAGAAGCCACAACTTGAGTGTGTATTTGAGTTATGCTCAAAATCCTGTTTTTAGTAGTCCTATAGTTTCTCATATTGTGAATTTGAGTAATGTTCTACCTGAATGTGTTGATGTCGGTTTCTCAGCGGCTACAGGGTCGTCTTTCGAGTTACATAAAGTTTATTCGTGGGGCTTTAATTCGACAGAACTTGCTTCATGTTCAGGGAATACTAGCGGAAGTGGAGATGTAGGTACAGGTGTAGGTGGAGGTGTAGGTACAGGTGGAGATGGAGGTGGAGGTGGAGGAAAGAATAATATTGGGTTGGTGATTGGTTCGGTTGTTGTTGGTGGATCGGTTTTGGTTGGTGGGTTGGGTCTGATTTTGTTTGTTTGGTGGAAGAAGAGATCTAAAGCGAAAGAAGAAGAAGATGATACAATGAGCGACATGTCCACCGACGATGATTTTGAGAAGGGAATGGGGCCTAAGAGGTTCACTTATAGTGAATTGGCCGGTGCGACAAATAACTTTTCAGAGGAAAGGAAGCTTGGAGAGGGAGGATTTGGAGGGGTTTACAGAGGTCTCTTGAAAGATTCAAAATTGGATGTAGCTGTTAAGAGGATCTCCCAAGGATCTAGACAAGGAAAAAAGGAATTCGTCTCAGAAGTGAAGATCATCAGTAGATTGAGACACAGAAATTTGGTACAACTCATCGGTTGGTGCCATCAACGAGCCGAATTACTTCTTGTTTACGAGTTAATGCCTAATGGTAGTCTTGATGCTCATCTCTTCCAAGGGAAAATCACGTTAACATGGGCACTCAGATACAAGATAGCCCTTGGCTTGGCCTCAGCATTGCTTTATTTGCACGAAGAATGGGAACAATGCGTGGTGCATAGGGATATTAAATCAAGCAATTTGATGTTGGATTCAAGTTTTAATGCTAAACTCGGAGATTTTGGACTAGCAAGGTTTGCCGATCATGAACTGGGAATGAAAACAACCATGTTGGCTGGGACCATGGGTTACTTGGCCCCCGAGTGCTCTATGACCGGAAAAGCTGGTAAAGAATCGGATGTTTATAGCTTCGGAGTTGTTGCATTGGAAATAGCGTGTGGAAGAAGAGCTGTTGAACCTAAGGAGGAAAAAAATAAGGTAGGATTGGTAACTTGGGTATGGGAACTCTATGGAAGTGGAAGACTTCTTGAAGCGGTAGATGCGAGACTAAGTATGGATTTCGATGAGCAACAAATAGTGCAATTGATGATCGTTGGGTTGTGGTGTGCTAATATGGATCTTAATTTAAGGCCTTCGATAAGGCAAGCAATTAGTGTTCTTAAATTCGAAGCTCCATTGCCTGATCTTCCCTATAAGATGACGATTCCCACACATTTCAGGTCTTCAATGAATGTGTGTGGATTCTCTCAAGCATCATCCAGCACTGGTACTGACTCTCAGACATATCTAAGTCAATATTCGCAGAGCAGTTGCACCACCAATTCATCACAAATAAGTATTTCCCCTCATTTGTCTGATTCTTCAGCTCTTCTGCACTATGCACCTAGATGATGATTTGTACAATGTTTAGGGTAAGTTGTTTGATTGAAATCTTGATGTAATAAAACTTCTTTTTAATGAAAGATTTATCCTATTAATTATATTAGTCATTAGTTATGAAAAGCCCCAAGAAGCAGTTTTATGTTGAGATCAGGAGCGTCATCAAAAATTTGAAATTAAACTATTTTTTTACGAAAAAAGCAGGAGCTAGAGGTGGAGTAGGAGTTGCATGTTGGATATAGAAGAGTCACCCATGTACCTTTGATCATTTTTTTTCCTTTATTTTTTTTCCTTATGTATCTATTTGCTTATTTTATAAAATTAAAATAAAATTTATATATATATATATAATTGATTTGGAAGCTGTACTACCCACATTTATCGACTTCATACACCTATTTGTACGACCAAATCTAATTGGATTTTTGTTGTTTATACTTATAGAGTGATGGAATGTTTTTAAATTAAAATTTTTGTCAAGCATGAAGGCACTTAAATCATAATATTTTCATCTATCGTCATCACAACTCACAAGCATAGTACATCTAAGCACCTAACAACAACCAATATGATAATCCAACGCCTTAACATGTTTTTAGGAAAAAAAAATTGAAGATATGTACTTGCATAGTTAATGGGAGTGGAAATCTTGGGCCTATTATTCTTTTAGAGTAAATTATTCTCAGAGTTCAGAGGGATCTTTTTGAAGATTTAATTTGTAGATGGGATTTTTTATGCTAGACTGATTCTCTAGCTTTGGGTTGCTTGCTTGTTCTTGTAAATATTGTGTTTCTGTTGAGTGGTCTCTTCATACACCTATTTGTATGATCAAATCTAATTGGATTGTTGTTGTTTATACTTACAGAGTGATGGAATGTTTTTAAATTAAAATTTTAGTCCAGTGTGAAGGCACTTAAATCAAAATATTTGCATCTATTGTCATCACAACTCGCAAGCATAGTACATCTAAGCACCTAACAACCAATATGATAATCTAACACCTTAACATGTTTCTAGAAAAAAAAAAAATCGAAGATATGTACTTGCACAGTTAATGGGAGTGGAAATTCTGTAGTTGGTAATTTGATATAGATAAATGCAACTAGAAAACGAATGGAATAAATAATAACTTAAAATTTATGTCTAGATAGTCGTGTTGGGTTTATTATTCTTTTAGAGTAATTATTCTCAGAGTTCAAAGGGATCTTTTTAGAAGATTTCATTGGTAGATGGGATTTTTTATGCTAGACTGATTCTCTAGCTTTGGGCTGCTTGCTTGTTCTTGTAAATATTGTGTTTCTGTTGAGTGGTCACCTTCTTTTTCATTTTAATATATCCGGATTTCAAAGGGACTTTTTTCGGGGAATTTGTTTTTAGATGGGGTTGCTTGTGCCTGGAGTAGCTTTGTAATCTGTTTTTTCTTGTATTTGGGTATTTAACTCAACTGGCCGAACTTTATTTCATTAATAAAAGATGTTCTACTTATATAAATAAAAATTTATATGACTGCCCATGTATATGCCTGAGGAGTCGAGGCTTTAACCCTCACCTATGCCTGTGCTTCGACCCCAAGAATTGAGATGCAACCTTCATCTGTATAAGGTGTAAGGCTCTCATAAACCAGAGGAAGCTTAAGTGGAGCTAAAATCTTGTACCTTGTCTCAAAGTATTAGCCTTATATGCCTTGGTGTTGTATATTTAAACAATGTTACTTTTTGTGCATATTGTCTGGGGATTAGCTAATTACTGTAATGAATTTCACCATGACATGGTTCTCAGTAAAGATGTTTAGAAGAATTTTAGATAATCTTGAATTGTAGCTGTAGGTTATGAATATTTGAAAAGTTTTAGGTGAAGGGTGGCTCAATAAGCTACCAGACACATGCCATTTGTACACGGAGTTCCCCTCTTTAACATAAATTTGACTGCTAGCTAGACTTTTTTTTTTCATCCTCTAAACACTCTTAACTTCTGTGAGCCATTTTGGATCTTTTCTGAATCTAATGGTCTATGGGTGCTATCTATAGAAGCTGTGTGGACCATATTTTGTGCCTTTAATTGTTGTATCACAATAGAAATTTAGGACAATGGGTTGTAACTGCGTCAGCAAAGTGTCGCCGTCGAGGTGCATTGAGATGGAATTTGAGAAAATAGGGAACCAAGATTATACATTGGAAGCCTATGACTTGCCCCTTCTATGGCTCCTGCTTTAGGAAGACTTAACAGTTGTACTCTCCAAGGATGAAACTATGCAGTTCTTTCGTTGAACATGAATTAGGAAGACGACCCAGTCTGGTGTGTAAAGAAGTAATTTACTAATGTGGAGGAAACTAGAGGGCCGAACAAACCTGATGACAAATGGAGATTTTGTGAATTTATTCCAGAGAAAACATTTTAGTAGTTCATATTAAACAAGATTGTCCTGTACATCACATTACCAAGTTTAATAATGTTGAATGAGTATTATGGATTTATGGTGAATATAAAGATAAATGGAAAGGTAGAGATAGCAAGTTGAATAGGGATGATTTTATCCCATTATGTCTCTGACTGGCTCCACCCTCTGGTTGTCGAGTACTGCCCACGTATCATGGGTCATTGGGTCCTTGTTAATTTGTACAGTAGCGTCTATGTCAGTGTCTAGGTTGTTGGGGACTACCCAAGTCTTCCAAGGTGGCTTGTCTTTGGCATTTTTGTAAATACTAGCTATTGTGACTAGGCTCAAATTTTGATTCTTTATTTCCAAAAGTTCAAAAAGGCTTAGCATCCTTTTTGAGGGAATGGGTTTGTTAAAAAGTTGTTTAATTTTTATTTTTATTTTTTATAATCTTTTTATATGTTATTATTAGAGTTAGAAACCTTTTTGTTTGTTATAAGATTTAAGACTAAAGTTTAAATTTTTTTTAAAGTTCTTATTTTAATTTTTAATGTTTTTAAATGAGCGAGAAAATTATAAATCAAATAGTGTTTGGATGAATTCATGCTGAGAATTTACAATCTTAAGCTTTTTTTTTATGTATGCTTTTTATACAAACTTGTTTTAGTATTTTTATTTTTTAAGATTAAGATCAATTCATTGTAGGTGTTTGATCAAATTTCTAATAAAGATTTAAATAATGACTTAAGTGTAAAAGTGAAAAATCTTGAAGATGTGATGGAATTTGAATTGTTCTTGACGTTGGTTTGTGTACTAAGTAAAATAAGATCATGAATAGGTGTAGGATATGAATAGAAATGATGAAAATGTAATTAAAACATGAAGATGGATTAATGAATCCAAGATAATAACTACATTCCTTCCCACCATTATATGAACAATCGGAATTCCCACATAATGCAGTCCAAAGGTTGTATACCATACTTTAAACCTTTACTTGTCATCATATTTTCATATCCAATTAACTTTCATTTGAGATGTAGATTTTATTTTCATCTCATATATATATATATAGGGAAATGTTCAGCAACATACATTTTGACGAACATTTTGGCAAAACATTTTTCAAAACATAGGTTAGAGGTTTTGGAATGGGCTTATTTTTGATGAGGATGATCTCTACGGTGAGGAGATCATCATCACGAAAAATCAGTTCATTCCAAAACTCTAACCCCATCAAAAATAGTTTACAAAAAATGGACGGTCCACAATTTTTCAACTTGTAAACTGGGGCTAGAAGTTTTGGAATGGGCTGATTTTTGGTGAGGATGATCTCCTCACCGTAGAGATCATCCTCACCAAAAATCAGCCCATTCCAAAACCTCTAACCCATGTTTTGCCAAAATGTTTGTCAAAATGTTTGTTGTTGAACGGGACCATATATATATATATATATATATATCCCCACTCATAATTTTATTATGGTATATTTGAATATAAGATAAAGGACTTTTATACTTACACCCCAAACTTTTATTATGATACATCATTGGATGAATTTAAGCTGCGATAGGTAAGTTTTTACAAGCATACAATTTCATTTCTATGATTTTTTTTTTTTTTAATCTTTAGCTTTTCTTCATGAATGATCTTTGAACCTCTCAAGCGGATTTACAGTGCAGACATTTGCCCCCAAGATAAAATTTAAAAAAAATATAAGAATTTTATGCAACTACACTAATAATAGTGGTAAAAAAAAATGATTCACCTCTATTGCTCTTACAAGAAATTTTTTTCCCCTACCTCAATCTCATCTATTGACAAAATCTTGGCTCTACCCTTGAAACTTTCTATTGAGCTATCAATAAAGGCGGTCGTGTTATAATTGAAAGTTGGCGTGGCAAAATAACATTCTCTATTGATGTGACATGTACACAAAATCATAGATTTAAAAAAAAAAAAAATACATAAGAAAAAAAAAATCTATGACTCAATACGCATTCCATATCAATTAAGTATGAGTGCTATATTCTAACTAGAAAATCTTTACTCCGTCATCATTCGGTTGATGTTACGGATATGAAATCATAGATCTATTTCTTTGAGATACACAAATTTATATTTTATAATGAGAATTTGCATTTATATATCTCGAGGAAATAGATCTATGATTTCATGTCAATAATACGTCAACCAAGTATTGACAAGACTTTCTAGTTAAAAATTTATTATTCATTTTTATTTGAATTTATTTTATATAAATTAAGTATAAGTACGTCTCTTTCCACATCTCGCTATCTAAAGGATCCCTGAAAAAAAAAATTGGGGGTATTCAGTTTGATGGGTGATTCCTAGCTATTAATTTGATTGAGGCAAGTACAGGATTAAATAGGATTATTCAAATCTTAGAATGTTCTCTAAACCTGAACCAATAACAATCGGATCATGTCCAAACCAAATCGGATCCAATCCAACACATAAATATTTTGCCTCTAGTATCCAAATTGGGTTCTTAATGGGACCGAAAATCTTAAGGTTTGTGTAAACATCAAAGATCAATGTGAAGACGAAAAAGTAAATATATAATTAATAAGAATCATAAAGTACTGAAATAAAAATAAAGAAGACGTCCCTAATCTCCATAGCGTGAGAGGGAAGAAAGAAAAAGAGGGAGAGAAGACTTGACTAAATAATTCATCTGAAGAACGCCAGATACATTTAATTTAATTTCTAGCCACCAAGAAACTAACAAGCAGTTTCCATCACCTGAATATAAAAAATGGAAATTTGTAGTATCATCTCCTTAGATTTTCACTATTTCAATCTAACCCTTTTGAATTTTTATTTTTGAATTTTCTAGTTTCTATTTAATGTTAGGGGGAATTATCCAATGGGTAGAGAATAAGTCAAAATTTTCAAAAATAGTAGACTTCATTTTAATCTTGAAAATGATAATTTACAATTTTTTAAATTAAAATATTTTATGTAGAATAATGATTTTGTAATTCAACATGTTAAAGTGACTCAAAAACTCAATTGACGTGTATCCTACAAAAAAGAATAGTAGATTTTTCCCCTCAGGATACACAATTGCACATCCTCATAAAACATGCATAATTATGTATCTCGAGAAAAAAACTATATGATTTTTGCACTCATCACGTCAATGAGTTTTTGAGTTATTTTGTCAGATTGAGTTACAAAATAAACACTCTTTTACGTTGGTAGAGACGTTCATCATAGGATCAACACATTACTTTCTTTTAATTTTTTTAGAAAAAAAAAAAATGCCCCTCAAGGGGCATATCCCACATTTTAAGCTAAAATTATTCAAACAATCAAATATAATTAAAAAATAATCCTGTGGTTGCTCAACAAAGACTGTTCATTTAACTCTGCATGTAAGAAAGTGTTTTTGATATCAAACTGATAGATTGTTGTAAACTCTAACCACAAGGCACTTCACAAAAATAACTTAATAAAAATATTATTGAATTCAAAACAAGCTGTTGGCTGTGAAAAAGGGTGGACTTAAAAATTAGAAGATTAGTATGTTTTTACTAATTCAAGGTAATTTATAGGGATGATACCAAAACACCTGAAAAATATTTTCAAGCTACATGAAGTCCTTCCTTAACCTCTTCAACCTCAAATTTTCCATAGCCATCTTACTACAAAGCAATGGCTCTGAAAAACTCAAAAACCTCAATCTCCAAAAACCCTTTTCTCCATCTTCGAATTGTTGTTGTTGATGTTGTTCTTATTTCTTATACCATCTTCAAATGCAACTACCTTCAGCTACCCAGACTTTCAATCATACCCAACAAAGATAAATTTTCAAAGCAATGCCTCCCACGTACCTGGATTCATCCAACTTACAGTAAACCAATGTGATGAGCTCGTTAGCAACAGTGTCGGTCGAGCTGTTTACGCTGAACCCATGCGCCTTTGGGACTCTACCACTCAAGAATTAGCCAGCTTTGACACACGTTTCACGTTCGAAATCAAAATGCTGTATCCACCAGATGGTGCTGATGGACTAGCCTTCTTCCTTGCTCCCAACAACTCCAACATCCCACCTAATTCGATCGGTAATCTCCTCGGCTTATTTACTTCCAATTTGAAGTTCAATTCATCACAAAACCCAATTGTTGCTGTTGAATTCGACACCTTTCCGAACGAGTGGGATCCTAAATATGATCATGTGGGTATTGATGTTAACTCGATTGTATCGGTGGCGACGTGGAATACTACGAATACGACTGCTTTAAAGAATGATTCTATTTGTCATGCTTGGGTTAGTTATAATTCAAGAAGCCAAAACTTGAGTGTGTACTTGAGTTATGCTCAAAATCCTGTTTTTAGTAGTCCTCTAGTTTCTCATATTGTGAATTTGAGTAATGTTCTACCTGAATGTGTTGATGTCGGTTTCTCAGCGGCTACAGGGTCGTCTTTCGAGTTACATAAAGTTTATTCGTGGGGCTTTAATTCGACAGAACTTGCTTCATGTTCAGGGAATACTGGCGGAGGTGGAGATGGAGGTATAGGTGGAGGTGGAGGTGGAGGAAAGAATAATATAGGGTTGGTGATTGGCTTGGTTGTTGGTGGATCGGTTTTGGTTGGTGGCTTGGGTCTGATTTTGTTTGTTTGGTGTTAGAAGAGATCTAAAGCGAAAGAAGAAGAAGACGATACAATGAGCGACATGTCCACTGACGATGATTTTGAGAAGGGAACGGGACCTAAGAGGTTCACTTATAGTGAATTGGCCAGCGTGACAAATAACTTTTCAGAGGAAAGGAAGCTTGGAGAGGGAGGGTTTGGAGGGGTTTACAGAGGTCTCTTGAATGGTTCAAAATTGGATGTAGCTGTTAAGAGGATCTCCCAAGGATCTAGACAAGGAAAAAAGGAATTCGTCTCAGAAGTGAAGATCATCAGTAGATTGAGACACAGAAATTTGGTACAACTCATCGGTTGGTGCCATCAACAAGACGAATTACTTCTTGTTTATGAGTTGATGCCTAATGGTAGTCTTGATGCTCATCTCTTCCAAGGGAAAATCACGTTAACATGGCACTCAGATACAAGATAGCCCTTGGCTTGGCCTCGGCGTTGCTCTATTTGCATGAAGAATGGGAACAATGCGTGGTGCATAGGGATATTAAATCAAGCAATTTGATGTTGGATTCAAGTTTTAATGCTAAACTCGGAGATTTTGGACTAGCAAGGTTTGTTGATCATGAATTGGGAATGAAAACAACCATGTTGGCTGGGACCATGGGTTACTTGGCCCCTGAGTGTGCTATGACCGGAAAAGCTGGTAAAGAATCGAATGTTTATAGCTTCAGAGTTGTTGCATTGGAAATAGCGTGTGGAAGAAGAGCTGTTGAACCTAAGGAGGAAGAAAATAAGGTAGGATTGGTAGCTTGGGTATGGGAACTCTAAGGCAGTGGAAGACTTCTTGAAGCAGTAGATGCGAGACTAAGTATGGATTTCAATGAGCAACAAATAGTGCAATTGATGATCGTTGGGTTGTGGTGTGCTAATATGGATCTTAATTTAAGGCCTTCTATAAGGCAAGCGATTAGTGTTCTTAAATTCAAAGCACCATTGCCCGATCTTCCCTATAAGATGACGATTCCCACACATTTCAGGTCTTCAATGAATGCGTGTGGATTCTCTCAAGCATCATCCAGCACTGGTACTGACTCTCAGACATATCAAAGTCAATATTCGCATGGCAGTTGCACCACCAATTCATCACAAATAAGTATTTCCCCTCATTTTTCTGATTCTTCAGTTCTTCTGCACTCGGCGCCTAGATGATGATTTGTACAATGTTTAGGGTAAGTTGTTTAATTGAAATCTTGATCTAATAAAACTTCCTTTTAATGAAAGATTTATCCTATTAATTATATTAGTCATTAGTTATGAAAAGCCCCAAGAAGCGGTTTTATGTTGAGATCAGGAGCGTCATCAAAAATTTGAAATTAAACTATTTTTTACCAAAAATGCAGGAGCCAGAGGTGGAGTAGGAGTTGCATGTTGGATATAGAAGAGTCACCCATGTATCTTCGATCATTTTTTTTCCCATTATTTCGAGTTTTGTTCATCATTCCTAGTATATTCTTTTTTTTAAAAGACATATTTGATAAATTTGGGGGTTTGGCTATGAGTGGAGAGGCTTAGGAGTTTATAAGGAGAGAGACAAGGCAATTTGTGTCCGACGTGGGACTAAACTCAACAATATTCATAGAATGATAGATTTATCCATGTATCCTATCTGATTTAGATTTGGATGCAAGTTTTCTACTTAATTAGGTTCTAGAGAATCAGCTTTGTACTTGGCCCGGTATTCCATAGATTAATATCCACAAAGATTGGTTTTCTTCACATGGCAGGGCAGAGCTTAGGGGGGAGACCAGAGAGAGCTGTTAATACTCATCACCCACTCTCATGATGATGGTTGGAATCCTCTCTTGCATTGGAGATTTGGATGGTCGCGTTGGAGATTTGGGAGGGGAGGGGAGGGGAGTGGGAGGCAACCTCACATTTGGATAATCTTAGTATTTCAATAGCATTTGTTTTAAGAGTTGGAGTTGAACTAGATTGTTGATTTAATTTGACAATGTAAGGGACACGTTCTACTAGGTTAAAGGCTCCTCAAAACTTTGGGCTCATACCATTACACGTTTTGTTACTTGTCAAGATAATTTCATTATTTCTCATTATAATAGTATAGCTAAAAGAGTTGTGCTGGAGTGACCTCAAGATTGTACCTTGTATTTCAATAGAATTTGTTTTAAGAGTTGGAGTTGAACTAGATTGTTGATTTAATTTGACAATGTAAGGGACACGTTCTACTAGGTCAAGGCTCCTTGAAACTTTGGGCTTATACCATTACACATTTTGTTACTTATTAAGATAATTTCATTATTTTCTCATTATAATAGTATAGCTAAAAGAGTTGTGCTGGAGTGACCTCAAGATTGTACCTTGTATTGCAATGTCCTGCCGTGGAAGTGTGTTTGAATTATAGATGCTTTTCACTCGTATCTCGATGAAAAGAATCTATGGTCCCTGCACACTTCCACGTCAGGAAAGTGCGATGTGAGGTTCAATCTTGAGGTCACTTCCGCATTATTCTAGCAAAAAATGCCTGACATGAATGAGAGGGAGGTGAGTCAATTATACAATTTGAAAAGGTATCTTTTTTATATTTAAAAAATATTAGTAATATGATGTTGGGTAAACAAAGATATTTTTGTAATTTAAAAATATAAATTAATATGGATTTGTGTTAACAATATCCACATTTTCTCACTAAAATGCTGAAGAGATGTGTTAGGATGTTATTATTTTGACCCAAAAAACTTAAGATACTATTCGAGGAGAATTTTAATATCAAACAACTGTTGAGATGAGAGGATATTCCTAAGAATTCTAAGGATTATTTCCTAGATTTCTTGGTTATTTCAATTTACCAGTGTAGCTATCCATGGTCTCTTGCTAGTATTATTGAGGAAGATGTGAAGGGTTGGATATTTAAGATTGTAATTTGATCTTTGGGGTGAAATATAGCTAGCTGTCGTCTAAGTGATCCTGTCATAGCAATAGAATTCAATAAAGTCAATTACTTTAGCCGTGTTGCTCGAGCTACCCATTCTGAAAGGGTGCACCTTTCGGACGCTTCCAATGGAAAGCAATCAGATTTCACTACACATTTCTCATTCATTATTGACACCCAGGGTGCTCCCTCATATGGTCATGGGTTAGCATTCTTTCTAGCTCGTGTTGGCTTTCAGATCCCTCCAAACTCTGTTGGTGGATTTCTAGGCTTGTTTAACACCACAACTAGTGATGCTACAGCCCAAAATCAGATTGTTTCTGTCGAGTTTGACTCTTTTCCAAACCCTGAATGGGATCCTCCTTACGAACATGTGGGGATCAACAACAACTCGATTGCTTCAGCTAAGTATGTCAAATGGAATGCTAGCTTACATAGTGGTGATACCGCTAATGTCTGGATTACTTACAATGCTACTACGAAGAACCTGAGTGTGTTTTGGACTTATGAATTAAATCCTATTTTTAATGGGGATTCTCTTCTTTCTTACACTATTGATTTGATGCAAATTCTACCAGAGTGGGTTACAATTGGGTTCTCAGCAGCTACAGGTCAGTTTGTGGAGCGACATATTCTTTGATCATGGGAATTTAATTCAAATTTGGTCGTAAAGGAGACAGAAGGAAATAATGAGAGAAGGATTAGATTGGTGGTGGGATTGGTTGTTTCAGTAGCTGGTTTGATAGGTGGTGTTGGTATAGCATGGATAATTCTGTCGAGGAGAAGCAAAGCAAGGAAAGAAAAAGAGAGGACCAACCTCACATTGATAAATGGTGATTTTGAAAGGGGAACTGGGCCTAAGAGGTTTTCTTTTAGAGAATTAGCCTTAGCTACCAACAATTTCTCAGATGAAAGGAAGTTGGGGGAAGGAGGATTTGGAGGTGTTTATCGTGGGTACTTGAGTGATTTAGATTTAGCTGTGGCCGTAAAGAAAATCTCCAGGGGTTCCAAACAGGGGAGAAAAGAATATGTAACTGAGGTGAAGGTCATCAGTCGGTTGAGGCACTGAAATCTTGTGCAACTCATCGGTTGGTGCCATGACAAAGGTGAATTCCTACTCGTCTTTGAGCTCATGCCCAATGGGAGCCTCAATTCTCATCTCTTTGGAAAGAGGAGAGTCCTCTCGCTTGGGCTATAAGATACAAGATAGCACTTGGTTTGGCCTCTGGATTGCTCTACCTTCACGAAGAATGGGAGCAATGTGTAGTACATCGTGATATCAAATCGAGCAATGTAATGTTGGATTCAAGTTTCAATGTGAAGCTTGGTGACTTTGGACTAGCTCGGCTCATGGACCATGAACTAGGTCCTCAGACTACTGGCTTGGCCGGGACTTTAGGCTACTTGGCCCCAGAATACATTAGCACAGGCAAGGCTAGAATCCGATGTATTTAGCTTTGGAGTGGTGGCCTTGGAAATAGCTTGTGGGAGAAAATCAGTCAATCCCATGGAAGAGGAATCTCAAATGGGATTGGTGGAGTGGGTGTGGGACCTCTATGGGAAGGGAAGCCTTCTAACTGCAATCGACGAATTCACCTTTTCAAGAAATAACATGTTTGAAATGGCTATGACCAAGTCCAAGCAAGTATACTTATACTTACTTGTATACGGGAGAGAAAATGCTAAGATTTCAATTTAAAATGGATTAAGTAAAGCAAATGCTAAGATTTCAATTAAAAAAATTGTATTCTAAGGCACATTGTTGATGGAAATAAGTGCGGAGAGATACTTCAAGAACATCATAAATAAGGCAAACTTTCTTTACTTTCTCTACTCAAAGACTTCATAGGTGGCAGCGACTCCAACATAAATGCCGAAGCAGCTGCATAGTCTATGGCCTGATCCAGATTAAAAAATAATAATAACAATTAGAAAATGCTCAAGATCTCTATTTATCTCATCTATCTATCTGTAGAAATCCTAACGATTTTTAAAATCTTATGGTTAAGCCCACAACACTTGATATATCCATTTATATGCTTCTTTATCAACCACAATATCAAATTATGACATAACTTAAAAAACAGATAAGAGATGAAAACCTGAATGTAGGAGTAAACTGTTCGATGTTCCATATAAGCTGATCCAAAATCAATAACCTTGATTTATTGGAGCTCATTGATGCAAACCAATTCCATAAAATATTTTCACGTGCAAGCCTTCACAAAAACTTTATAATTAAACCAAGATTCTAAACTATCCATCACATCCTAGTTTCAACTTTCGACTACATGAATATTCACCACGTTTTAAAATGAAGATGTGTATAAGAAAACAATACACCGCCCATCTAAAATATTCATATTTATACTATTCTAATATTAATATAATTCAGAGCTAAGCATCAAACATAATAAAACTTCTACTTGATTCATACTCATAACCTCTTCCTAGTATTTTAAAATGATAAGGATCATACATCTAGTGGGAATCAGACTTCATACAACTCGGCTGAGATTCTGTAATTCAATTCGTCAGAAAAAAGGATTTTTTTAGCTACCCAAATAAAAAATCAGAATTTTTTTAAATAAATATCCAGATGTGAAACAAATGCATTACAATAAATAAAATCGGAAAAAAAAACCTTAAACAAATAAAATCATAACATGATCATCAGCTAGAAAATAAATAACCCAAAAAAATTAAATCGGAAAAAAAAAAACCCTAAATAATTCCTGATTTATTGTCTTCAAAAAATCGGAAACTAAAATCACAATAAATAACATCGAAAATCAAATCACAATAATTCCGGATTTTTTGGACTTCACGAATGCATAAATTGGTCATGTTCATAGAATAATAACATACAGTGTCTAAGAAATTTCCCAAAAAAAAAAAAATTGAAAAAAAACTTACAGTTCTGTCAAATAGGGCGAGAGATTGGCAGCCGTTCATGTTCGTGAGATGGAGTTGCAGGGAGGAATAGGGTCCCATTCGTGTTCGTGTTCGTGTTCGTGTTCGTGCGAGAGAGAATGAGAGCGAAAGTCGTTCGTGCGAGGGTTTCAACGATGAATGGGGCGAGAGAGAGAAAGAGAGAGGCAGCGAGAGTGAGTGAGAGAGAGTGAGAGAGGGAGGCAGCGAGAGTGAGAGAGAGAGCGAGAGAGAATGAGAGAGTGAGCCGTTCGTGCGAGGGTTTCAGCGAGGAATAGGGCGAGAGAGAGAGAGAGGCAGCGAGAGTGATAGAGAGAGTGAGAGAGAGAGAGTGAGAGCGAGAATGAGAGAGTGAGAGCGAGAGAGAAGAGAGTGAGAAGAGAGAGCCAGAGAGAGTTCTCTACGACGAGAAAGAGAACTCTCTGTTCTGTTATCTCTGATTTAAAGAGGAGAGGGAGTAAGCACAAATTATGTATAAATTAAGGGACGGCGCTGTAAATAATTCTATAATTTTAAACAGTTCGTGTGAGATTACATCTCATCCGTTCGATGTCGTTAGATCCAACGGATTAAAAATGTTTGCCAATCCGTTTACCAATATGTTAGCCAGCGAATGGACCGGGGTCCCTTTCAACAACAAACATTTTGGCAAAACATTTTTCAAAACATGGGTTAGAGGTTTTGGAATGGGCTGATTTTTGGTGAGGATGATCTCCTCACCGTAGAGATCATCCTCACCAAAAATCAGCCAATTCCAAAACCTCTAACCCATGTTTTGCCAAAATGTTTGTTGCTGAACATTTCGCATATTGATATAATTTAAAATTAATTATTCAATCACAAATTTACAAAAAAAAAAAAAAGGATTGATTTAAATAATCTTAAATTTTTTTGATAAAAATATTTAATATTTAATATTTAATCATTTAAATATTTATTTTATAAATAAAATTATGATTTTGTTTGATTTCAAATTTTTATGTGCTTTTTGATAAAATGCTAAAGTAACATTGAAATTGACATTGTTTCAGACATTGCTGACATGGATGAGTCTATAGAATCATAGATGTTTTTCATTGAGATACTAGTGAAAATCATCTATGGTTTTGTCCACACCGATTTCCCAAACGATGTCAATTTCAATGCTACTTCAACACGAGTCAATTGTTATTGGATCACATTTTTAGGATTTGATGAAAACCTGATGCGATAATAAATTATATCTTATTGGATTTATTTTGGATTCACAATGATTAGAAGATCCATGGGGTGCAATTTTGTCTGGTTCAAACCGAGAACCGAACCAAACCGATAGTTTTAGAGTGGTTTGGTTCGATTTGGAACAAATTACAATTTGATTCCTAGTTATGAAAATGGAGAACCGATCAATTTGATTTGATTTTCAAATCAACCTTGTATAGAATTGAACCAAACCCTTATGCAAAATATATATAATAATTATTATGAATTACTTTTGGAGTTATGACATAGAATAATTTATGTTTATTATATATTTATTTTTCATTAAAAAATATTACTTACAATTTATAGAATATTGGCAACTCATAGAATTAACCAGAACCAAACCGACTTTAATTCGGTTTGAGTTGATTTGGTTCCAATGGAATTTGGTTTGGTTCTAATTCTTATTTAGTGGAACCGATCTATGTTAGTTCGATTCTAATTTGACTTCAAACCGAACCAAGTTGTGCCCCTAATTGACACTCCTAGTCTTATGTGTGTGTCCCAAGCAAATAAATGCTTCTTTGTCGTTTTTTTCCATAAAATTTATAAATTAAGAGAGTTACTATTGCCACACCAACTTTTACTAATGCCACACCAATTCCCATATAAATCACCAAAGAATTGCATTGTTGGTGAGGCATTAGTAAAAATTGGTGCGGCAATAGAAACTCTCTAAATTAATGATTCATGAAGATTTTAATACAACTAGGAAGCTCTCATAAACCTGATTTCTAGTGTCCCTAAAACAAATTTGAATAATTATTTAAAAGTTGGTCTCGTACGCTTTAATAAATTCCATTGCAATAATGGGCATTGCTATTCTACTTGGATCAATCTTCTTCCAGAAAAAGCTGATAGCAATCATCTGCAGTAGCAAACTTGACTTTTGTGGGGGGATATTTAGTCCTTGATTCAAGTAAAATGTATTCTATTTCTATGAATGTGGATGCGAGATTATCTGAAGCCATAAGTTTGACCATATTAAATTCATTGAGGTCATGTAAAATGGAAACAGTAAATTTATAGGTCCCTCCAAACCCCCTAGAAAGAAAACCTGATGAGCTTCGGTCCCTTTTTTTAACCCTATAGAAAATGTAGTTTATTTCTTCAGTGTTGGCTCATGGCTGGTTGGGGCCGTATTGGATGAGATCACGGACTCAAAGGTGCAAATGGGCTTGAGCGGAAGACATTTCATTCAACAATACAGTCCCGAGCAAACTTAGGTTGGCGATTGCAGTCAAGAGTAGTGATCACACGGTGGGCTCACATGTTAGTATTCCATGGACGCACGCTTATTGTTAGGGCATTATATATATATATATATATATATATATATATATATATATAGAGCCGCGATCAAGATCCAATGTTTTATCCCATGTGTTATGTAAACATAGATATTACATCACCAAAAATCAGCGAATTCCAAAACTTTTAACCCCAGTTTACAAAACACGTTGGATCACAATCCTGCCCCATAAATATAAAAGAAAAATGCTGAACTGACTCCTTACTACATGGCACTCGAGTGTGCACAAAACCATTGATTTTTTTTTTCTCTTGTATCTTGAGGAAAAAAATCTATGGTTTTATGGACATGGAAAAACACAGGAAGGATCATTTCTGTTGAGTGTGTGCATGACACTCTTCATTTCTTGAACTCATTCATCCCTTCTCTTTCTCTACATCAAGAAAAGTCAGGATCATGTCCTACAACTTTCCAACTCCATTCCCATCTAAAAACACCCATGTCCTCTTTCTTTTCTTCTTTCTTGTTTCTTCTGCTCACTCACTTTTCTTCAAAATATCTCGATTTGATCTCAATACCACCCTCATTCTCTATGAGGGCAATGATGTGCCTTCTGTAGGAGCTATCGAATTCAATAAAGTCAATTTCTTATCTAGATTTGGTTGAGCTACCTACGCTGAAAGTGTGCACCTTTGGTACGCTGCCAGTGGAAAGCAATCAGACTTTACCCCACATTTCTCGTTCATTAGTGACACCCATGGTGCTTCCTCATACAATCATGGGCTCGCATTCAATGTTCTTTCACTCATGGGGTTTGGTTTCATTTCATTCTCCTATTCAATCTACGTTGGTACTTTCCTAGTTATATAACTTCCTTGCTTCATTGTTTATAAACAGATGGGTAGTACCATGTGTTGGGGAATTTGGGAGGAGTGGAATAGCTCGGTTTTTTAAGGAAAGCAATATCCCATTCAGTAAGTCATCATTTTTTTTTTCCTTCCTTTCTATGAAGATTTTCTCTTTAGGTGTGAGCTTGACTGAGTTTTCACTTGGTCTCCCTTTTGGAGTTATTGTTTGTTTTCATTTTTCCTCTTTAGGCTAGTCTACTTGACCTCCAATCTTTTTCTCCTCATTTGAACTTCTAATAAATTTTTTCTATATCTATAAAAAGAGAAGAAAAAGATATAGAGTATATGGAAAATTGAAAGATCACATTCACATTCACCTTTTATTTCTGTTGTCTCCATCCTAGCAAATATTCTATATACCAATGCCTGAACATGATGCCATGGTACCAATTATAATAATCCCATACGAACGACTCTTATTGCTGGGAATGGACATCCACATTAGACACATGAGGGCCTCTTAAGGGTACAAAAATACATAAAGCATAGGCTTAAATAATGCATGCTAGTCACAATGCATTCAAATATCTGCCACTATTGCCCCCACAAATATTATTTTTCACTCGTAGTTGTCCTCACAAAAAAATTTCTACTCTTGGCTGCACCCACATGGGCAAAATCCTGGCTCTGCCCGTTTGTATCAGAGATAAAATCATAAATGACTGGAAAGAAATATACATTAGAGGTGGATCAATCTTCTTCCAGAAAAAACTGATAGCAATCAACTGCACTAGCAAACCTTGAATTATGTGTTTCAGTGATACGTATTCTATGCGAGACTATTTGAAGTCATAAGTTAGATTGTACGTATTAAATTCGTCGAGGTCATGTAAAATAGAAACAATAAACAAAGGGCTCTCCCCTCAAGAAAGAAAACCTTATGAGTTTCGGACCATATTTTTTTTTCCATTAGATAATGTGGTTTATTTCTTCAGTTTTGGCTGGACGAGGCTGTTTGGATGTATCAGGGACTCAAAGGTGAAAGTTTGTTTGAGCCAAAGACAAGCATCAGTTAACAATACTGTCCCTGGTAATAGCTCATAAATCTGCCGCTGCTATCCATCGCAATAGCTCATAAATCCTTTAATTTTGAAAATTCTTGTGCCCCCACTGTAAATCCACCCGTGATCGGTGCAGTGTTGGATTCGAACGGCTCTTTTTTATTTTGTTTTGAAAGGTATAAGAGGTATTATATATTAATAATTGGAAAGCAGATGGTAGAGTTGACCATTGAAAAGCAAATGCTACTAAATTATTGTGCCTCATTCTATCTAAATAATCTACATTCAAAGAAAACTCTTTAAACGCATTGAACATGATGCGTCGCCCAATTCTCTATCTAAGGCTGTTGACTATTTATTTTAGACTAACAATAAACTGATTCGGTTGACATGGCATGTGTGCACAGAACCATAGATCTTTTTTCCTTGTGTATCCTGAAGAAAAAGATCTATGGTTTTTGCACATGCCACGTCAACTGCGTCAGTTTATCACGACTCTTTATTTTATGTTGAGTCGTGATAATCTGTCGCTCTTTTTTCAGATCCTTTGCATCTGGGGTACACAAGAGAAGAGTAATGATTTTCTGACTCCCCCACGTAGCATACTCAGAATACTCTCCTGATGTGGCATGTGCTAGAACCATAGATCTTTTTTGCCTCAGGATACACAACTACAAATATTTATGGGGATGTGCAGATGTGTATCCCAAGGCAAAAATCTATGGTTCTAGCACATGCCATGTCAGGAGAGTATTTTGAGTATGCCATGTGGGGGGAGTCAGATTATCACGACTCCACAAGAAAAAGATCTATGATTCTGTAACGAGCAGGTCAGGGAGCACATGGGGCATCTGAAAAAAGAGTGTCAGATTGTCATTAGTCTTTTATGTTAATCCCTCGAGTTTAAAGTTATACAATTGTTATCTTGTGGATCTGATTTCTCAGCTACTCCTCTTTTGAAAGATCACTCAACTCACTATGAAATTTCTGTTGATACCTATTCAATATTACACTATATGAGAACCTGTTCCAGGGTTATGGCAGACTCATGGAAAAAAAGATTCAGATCAGTGAACCTTATGAAGCTGAACTCGGCTGCGTGAATCCTGTGTGTTATTTTATCTCTTAATAAGTCATAGTCAGTGGTGAATTGTGATTGAAACCCAAAAAAAAAAAAAAGATTTGAGTGATTCTAACAAACTATATATCTTCCAAAACATAAGAAACAAATTTTAATATATTTTAACGTGCCAGACACTAAGATTTCTTCTCATTGACTTACTCTAGAAAAACATATCTCACCAGATCAATGGTCCAGATAGATTTTTAAGGTACTACATCAAATTTAGTACACGTGCCAGGTCAATGGAAGAAGCTTGACATGGTAAAGATCAATTTATTATGTTCCCATGAACATTATTGTTCAAGTATGAACATTATGTTGAAGTATTTCTTCCTAATCTTATATTAGGTCTTTCTTTATAATTTGAGGTGGTGACAGTGTTATCTTCCAATGTCCAAACAGCCCTCTAATTATAAAATAATAGTAGTAGTTGATACTTGAGCATCAAGACATGGAAAAAAAAGAGGAGCAATTTATGATAAATGTTGAGTTGCAGTACTTTATGAACACTCTTCATTTCTTGATCTCATTCATCCCTCCTCTTTCTCTACCTCAAGAACAGTCATCATGATCATGTCATTCTACAAATTTCCATCTAAAAACACCCATGTCCTTCTCTTCCTATTTCTTTTCTTCTTTCTTGTTCCCTCTACTCTCTCACTTTTCTTCAAAATATCTCGGTTTGATCCCAATACTGCCGACATTCTGTATGAGGGTGATGCTGTGCCTTCTGTAGGAGCAATAGAATTCAATAAAGTCAATTACTTTAGCCGTGTTGCTCGAGCTACCCATTCTGAAAGGGTGCACCTTTCGGACGCTTCCAGTGGAAAGCAATCAGATTTCACTACACATTTCTCATTCATTATCGACACCCAGGGTGCTCCCTCATATGGTCATGGGTTAGCATTCTTTCTAGCTCGTGTTGGCTTCCAGATCCCTCCAAACTCTGTTGGTGGATTTCTAGGCTTGTTTAACACCACAACTAGTGATGCTACAGCCCAAAATCAGATTGTTTCTGTCGAGTTTGACTCTTTTCCAAACCCTGAATGGGATCCTCCTTACGAACATGTGGGGATCAACAACAACTCGATTGCTTCAGCTAAGTATGTCAAATGGAATGCTAGCTTACATAGTGGTGATACCGCTAATGTCTGGATTACTTACAATGCTACTACGAAGAACCTGAGTGTGTTTTGGACTTATGAATTAAATCCTATTTTTAATGGGGATTCTCTTCTTTCTTACACTATTGATTTGGTGCAAATTCTACCAGAGTGGGTTACAATTGGGTTCTCAGCAGCTACGGGTCAGTTTGTGGAGCGACATATTCTTCGATCATGGGAATTTAATTCGAATTTGGTCGTAAAGGAGACAGAAGGAAATAATGAGAAAAGGATTAGATTGGTGGTGGGATTGGTTGTTTCAGTAGCTGGTTTGATAGGTGGTGTTGGTATAGCATGGATAATTCTGTCGAGGAGAAGCAAAGCAAGGAAAGAAAAAGAGAGGGCCAACCTCACATCGATAAATGGTGATTTCGAAAGGGGAGCTGGGCCTAAGAGGTTTTCTTTTAAAGAATTAGCCTTAGCAACCAACAATTTCTCAGATGAAAGGAAGTTGGGGGAAGGAGGATTTGGAGGTGTTTATTGTGGGTACTTGAGTGATTTAGATTTAGCTGTGGCCGTAAAGAAAATCTCCAGGGGTTCCAAACAGGGGAGAAAAGAATATGTAACTGAGGTGAAGGTCATCAGTCGGTTGAGGCACCGAAATCTTGTGCAACTCATCGGTTGGTGCCATGACAAAGGTGAATTCCTACTCGTCTATGAGCTCATGCCCAATGGGAGCCTCAATTCCCATCTCTTTGGAAAGAGGAGTCCTCTCGCTTGGGCTATAAGATACAAGATAGCACTTGGTTTGGCCTCTGGATTGCTCTACCTTCACGAAGAATGGGAGCAATGTGTAGTACATCGTGATATCAAATCGAGCAATGTAATGTTGGATTCAAGTTTCAATGTGAAGCTTGGTGACTTTGGACTAGCTCGGCTCATGGACCATGAACTAGGCCCTCAGACTACTGGCTTGGCCGGGACTTTAGGCTACTTAGCACCAGAGTACATTAGCACGGGCAAGGCTAGTAAAGAATCCGATGTATTTAGCTTCGGAGTGGTGGCCTTGGAAATAGCTTGTGGGAGAAAATCAGTCAATCCCATGGAAGAGGAATCTCAAATGGGGTTGGTGGAGTGGGTGTGGGACCTCTATGGGAAGGGAAGCCTTCTAACTGCAATTGACGAACAATTGTTTAAGGAGTTTGATGTGAAACAAGTGGAGTGTTTGATGATTGTAGGATTGTGGTGCGCGTACCCCGATCACAGTTTGAGGCCTTCTATAAGGCAGGCAATTCATGTTCTTCAATTTGAGGCAAAGATACCAAATCTTCCACCAAAGATGCCTGTTCCTTCTTTTCATGTCCCCGTTCCAATGGCTAGTTCTAGCGAAGCTTCAATGATAACTTCTAGCCTTGAAGTGGGTCGTTAAATTTGTATGCTATGGAAAATATGTATACATGCATGTTTGTATTGCATTTATGTATGTTTGTGTACATTCATCGATTGGCAATATTTGGGTCATTTTTGTGTCTTCTCTTGAAGAACAATATGTATGGGGCAGTGCATCAGGGAAAGACCGATCATCGTTGTCAAAACAAAAAAAAACAAATATATATATATATATATATATATATATATATATGGGTCCCGTTCAGCAACAAACATTTTGGCAAAACATTTTTCAAAACATGGGTTAGAGGTTTCGGAATGGGCTGATTTTTGGTGAGGATGATATCTACGGTGAGGAGATCATTCTCACCAAAAATCAGCCCATTCCAAAACTTCTAGCCCCAGTTTACAAGTTGAAAAATCGTGGACCGTCCATTTTTTGTAAACCATTTTTGATGGGGTTAGAAGTTTTGGAATGAGCTGATTTTTGGTGATGATGATCTCCTCACCGTAAAGATCATCCTCACCAAAAATCAGCCCATTCCAAAACCTCTAACCCATGTTTTGAAAAATGTTTTGCCAAAATGTTTGTTGCTGAACATTTCCCTATATATATATGGGGGGTGTTCAATGGCCAACTTTTTAGCAAACTTTTTGGCAAAACATTTTTCAAAACATGAGTTAGAGGTTTTGGAATGGGCTGATTTTTGGTGAGGATGATCTCTATGGTGAGGAGATCATCATCACCAAAAATCAGCCCATTCCAAAACTTCTAACCCCATCAAAAACAGTTTACAAAAAATGGACGGTCCACGATTTTTCAGCTGGTAAACATGGGTTAGAAGTTTTGGAATGAGCTGATTTTTGGTGAGGATGATCTCTACGGTGAGGAGATCATCCTCACCAAAAATCAGCCCATTCCAAAACCTCTAACTCATGTTTTGAAAAATGTTTTGCCAAAAAGTTTGCTAAAAAGTTTGCCCTTGAACGCTACCCTATATATATATATATATATATATATATGGGAAATGTTCAGCACCCTAAGTTTTACCACACACTTTAACAAACGTTTTTTGTCCTACATGGGTTAGAAGTTTTGGAATGGGCTGATTTTTGGTGAGGATGATCTCTATGATTAGAAGATCATCCTCCCCAAAAATCAGCCCATTCTGAAATGTTTAGCCCCATGTTTACACGTTGAAAAATCGTGGACCGTTCATTTTTTGTAAACCATTTTTGATGGGGTTAGAAGTTTTGGAATGAGCTGATTTTTGGTGAGGATGATCTCCTCACCATAGAGATCATCCTCACCAAAAATCAGCCCATTCCAAAACTTCTAACCCATCTAAGACAAAACACGTTTGTTAAAGTGTGTGGTAAAGTTTAGGGTGCTGAACGGGACCCTATATATATATATAGGGTCCCGTTCAGCACCCTAAACTTTACCACACACTTTAACAAACGTGTTTTGTCTTAGATGGGTTAGAAGTTTTGGAATGAGCTGATTTTTGGTGAGGATGATCTCTATGATGAGGAGATCATCCTCACAAAAATTCAGCTCATTTCAAAACTTCTAACCCCATCAAAAATGGTTTACAAAAAATAGATGGTCCACGATTTTTCAACATGTAAACATGGGGCTAAACATTTCGGAATGGGCTGATTTTTGGGGAGGATGATCTTCTAATCATAGAGATCATCCTCACCAAAAATCAGCCCATTCCAAAACTTCTAACCCATGTAGGACAAAAAACGTTTGTTAAAGTGTGTGGTAAAACTTAGGGTGCTAAACATTTCCCATATATATATATATATATATATATATATGGGAAATGTTCAACACCCTACACTTTACCCTTCGCTTTATCAAACGTGTTTTGTCCTACATGGGTTAGAAGTTTTGGAATGGGCTGATTTTTGGTGAGGATGATCTCTACGGTTAAAAGTTCCTCCTCACCAAAAATCAGCCCATTCCAAAATTTCTAGCCCCATGTTTACAAGTAGAAAAATCATTGACCGTCCATTTTTTGTAAATCATTTTTTATGGGGTTAGAAGTTTTGGAATGAGCTAATCTTTGGTGAGGATGATCTCCTCACCATAGAGATCATCCTCACCAAAAATCAGCATATTCCAAAACTTCTAACCCATGTAGGACAAAACACGTAGGGTAAAGTGTAGGGTAAAGCGTAGGGTGTTGAACGAGACCCTATATATATAGGTAGCGTTCAATGGCAAACTTTTTGGCAAAACATTTTTCAAAACATGAGTTAGAGGTTTTGGAATGGGCTGATTTTTGGTGAGGATGATCTCTACGGTGAGGAGATCATCCCAAAAATCAGCCCATTCCAAAACTTCTAACCACATCAAAAATGGTTTACAAAAAATGGACGGTCCACGATTTTTCAGCTGGTAAACATGGGTTAGAAGTTTTGGAATGGGCTGATTTTTGGTGAGGATGATCTACTCACCGTAGAGATCATCCTCACCAAAAATCAGCTCATTCCAAAACCTCTAACCCATGTTTTGAAAAATGTTTTGCCAAAATATTTGTTGCTGAACGGGACCCTATATATATATATATATATAATATTTTGCATGTTTTTATTCTAGGCATAATGGCTAGAAGGACAACTCATCATGGAAAAATAATTGACAATTCGCGTGCAAAGCTTGAAAATCAAGAAAGTAATGAAGAAAGCAATAAAACTAAATGTATTAGTTATTTATTTAATTTTTTAATTATTTTTTGGAATTGATATTGATATTTAAAATAAATGTATATCTGTAATTATTTTGTTTGAATGTTAGTTATATTTAATTATTTAATTATAATTATTAATTACAATATGCAATAACACTAGTGTAAGTTGGGATGATGTGGATTTTTAATTTATTGTAGATGATGGTTAATAGTTGATTGGCTTCTTTCTTAAAATTCCTTGTGATTTTGTAGATTGATGTTCATGTTGAGACATGGTTGTATGATGATATGGGTTCAAGAGTTGACTATGATACACTATAGTTGTAGAAGTTATGTTTTTATCTCAAGTTTCTTAATTCCATGATTCCTTGTATGTTTTATTATGTTTTGAGAATTTCAATTTTTGTCTTATATCTGTTCTAACAAATGGTGATTGGTTTCTTTCTTAAAAGTCTTTGTGATTTTGTAGATTAATACTCATGTTGAGGCATGGTTGTATGATAACATGGGTTCAAGAATTGACTATGATGTACTATGATTGTAAGAGTTTTGTTTATATCTCAAGTTTCTCAAGTCCTGGGTTCCTTGTAGATTTTCTTGACCCATCTAATGGGTATTGGATGAGTAACTCTTATCGTCATACTTTTAAAAATGAGTGGCTTTACACTTATGTATTTGTGAAGTTAAAGATATAAAATAAAGAGTATATTAGAGTTAATCTCAAAATTCAATATCGCTTATTTAAATTAAAATCAAGATTGTCTAATTCATGAATGTCCTCGTCCTACTAAACATATTATTTCATTAATTATTTTTCTGTTTGAATTTTAGATTATACAATCTGCACGTGCAGGGCCCACTAGTTATTATAAAAGTCAAATTAAAATAAATTTTTTTAAAATTTTTTTAAGCAATTCAAAAAAAAATTGCACTAAAATTTTCAAGTTGTGTCCAAATAGTAGAAAAGGATTTGTGAGCACATCAAAGCCGATGTGCAGATGCAAAAAATAAAAATATAATTAATAACAATCACATATAGTATTAAAAAAGAAAAAAGGTACACGTGTCTAGATTGTGAGAGGGAAGAAAGAAAAAGAGGGAGAGAAGACTTGATTTTAAATACGTAAAATATCCTTAGATTCTAATTATTTCAATCTTACCCCTTTGAATTTTCTATTTACTGTCAGGGGAAATTATCAAATCGGGAGCGAAAAAGTTGAAAATTCCTAAAATGGTAGACTTCATTTTAATCCTGAAAATGATAACTTACCACTTTTGAAATTAAAACATTTTACACATGTAGGAAAAGAAATATAGTTTTATAAAGTGAAAAATTTTAGTCATATATTTTACTAAAATTATAGCGTAAAATATATTTATTATTTATTATTTATAAATAATCCAGATGAGATGTTGATTGTATCATCGATACTTTCTCTGTAGATATTTTAAATCAGGTTAGGCTAAAAAAAAAAAAAAAATTGACAATGATCATGACGAGAATGAGTCATCCCATGGGAAAAGACTTGGACAAAAGGTTTTATTTATTTATTTTTATTATTATTTTATATTTGAGAAACCTCGACAAATTTTCAAAATGATGACATGCCCCCTTGATTCCTTTCCAAAGATGACTTCAATGCACTTATTATTATCTTTGTCGCGTACACCACAGCATCATCATCATCTTACCCAAGTGGTTGAATATAAACCATTGAGATTGTCACTTTGATAAAAAATAATATATCAACGGTCTTGCTACTTAATATCAATATAATCGTCACTTTGAAAAATCTACAATGTTGCACTTCATGTTTTGAAATTCTTTTTAAAAATACAGTGAGTTGGAATTGGAATTTTGTCATATTCAACGAACGAAAAGGTTTTTGTTATATACACTCCGCACCGGATGCATAAGAACCGGACTCATAATTTTATATTTGAATCTTAGAGAAAGGACTTTTATATTGACACCCCAAACTTTTATTATGATACATCATTGGATGAATTTAAGTTGCAATAGGTAAGATTTTATAAGCATACGATTTCATTTCATTTCATCTCTATTTTTTTTTAATTTTTCTTTGGCTTTTCTTCATGAATGGTCTTTGACCTTCTCAAGCGGATTTACAGTGTGGGCATTTGCTTCCAAAATAAAATTTAAAAAAATATAAGAATTTTATGTTACTACATTAATAATAGTGGGAAAAAAAAAAATGATTCACCAATATTGTTCTTACAAGAAATTTTGATTCCCCTACCTCAACCCCGCCTATTGACAAAATCTTGGCTCCACCCTTGGAACTTTCTATTGAACTACCCATAGGGGCGGTCACGTTATAATTGAAAGTTGGCGTGGCAAAATAAGTGGGATTATGATGAAAACTTGGGTAAAGAGATAAATATCTAAAATGAAATTGGAGAGACATTTATAATTTTTATTTTTTATAAAAAAATAATCATGAGAAATTTAAAAAAAAAAAAAAAAAAAATCTCTATTGAACTGACATGTGCACAATATCATAGATTTTTTCCTTGACATACATAAGGAAAAAAATCATTGACTCAATACGCATTCCTCATCAATTAAGTACGAGTGCTATATTCGAACTAGAAAATCTTTACTCGATCAACATTTGGTTGACTCATTACGGATATGGACAAACAAATTTATATTTTCTTATGAGGATTTGCATTTATGTATGTCAAGGAAATAGATCTATGATTTCATGTCCGTAATACGTCAGCTGATTATTGACAAGGCTTCCTAAGTTAAAAAGTCATTATTCATTTTTAGTCAAATTTATTATTATTCTATAATAAAATAAAATAAATTAAAAATACAAGTCAAAAAGGTTCCTTTATTAGGTTGTACGTCTCTTTCCACATCTCGCTATCTAAACGATTTTTGAAAAAAAAAAATTGGGGTATTTGTCAAAAATGAACTTGACCGAGCACGGCTGGTCTACCAAAGCATATATGAAACCGAGTCTCATCCAATTTTTCAGTAATGGTTCACGTTTATGTTAGGCACACCAGAAATCAGTTTGATTGGTGATTCCTAGCTATTTATTTGATTGAGGCACGTAAAAGATTAATTAGGATTATCCGAATCTTAAAATGTTATCTAAACCTGAACCAGTAACAATCAAATCATGTCCAAATCAAATTGGATCCAATCCAACACATAAATATTTTCCCCCTAGTAGCCAAATTGGATTCTTAATGGATCCCAAAATCTTAAGGTTTGTGTAGGATCAATGTCAAGATGAAAAAATAAATATATAATTAATAAGAATCGCAAAGTATTGAAATCAAAATAAAGGAGACGTCTCTAATCTCCATAGCGTGAGAGGGAAGAAAGAAAAAGAGGGAGAGAAGACTTGACTAAATAATTCATCTAAAGAACGCCAGATACATTTAATTTAATTTCCAACCAACAAGCAGTTTCCATCACCTGAATAGAAAAAATGGGAATTTGTAGTATCATCTCCTTAGATTTTCACTATTTCAATCTAACTCCTTTGAATTTTTATTTTTGAATTTTCTAGTTTCTATTTAATGTTAGGGGGAATTATCCAATGGGTAGAGAAAAAGTTGAAAATTTCAAAAATAGTAGACTTCATTTTAATTTTGAAAATGATAATTTACAATTTTTTAAATTAAAATATTTTATGTAGAGTTATGATTTTGTACCTCAACATATCAGGATAACTCAATAATTCAATTGACTTGTATCCTATAAGAATAATAGATTTTTTTCCTCAAGATACACAATTGCACATTCTCATAAAACATGCATAATTGTGTATCCCGAGAAAAAAATTATATGATTCTTGCACTTATCACGTCAATGAGTTTTTGAGTTATCTTGTCAAGTTGAGTTACAAAATAAACACTCTTTTACGTAGGTAGAGACGTTTATCATAGGATCAACGCATTACTTTATTTTACTTTTTTTAGAAAAAAAAATGCCCCTCAATGGGTATATCCCCCCATTTTAAGTCAAAATTATCCAAACAACCAATATAATTAAAATTGTGAAAAGGGGTGGACCAAGAAATTAAAAGATTAGTATGTTTTTACTAATTCAAGGTATTTTATAGGGGTGATACCAAAACACCTTAAAAATATTTTCAAACTACAAGACCTTTCATATATGAAGTCCTTCCTTAACCTCTTCAACCTCAAATTTTCCATAGCCATCTTGGTACAAAGCAATGGCTCTGAAAAACTCAAAAACCTCTCCAATTCAATCTCCAAAAATCCTTTTCTCCTTCTTCGAATTGTTGTTGCTGATGTTGTTCTTATTTCTTATACCATCTTCAAATGCAACTACCTTCAACTACTCAGACTTTCAATCATACCCAACAAACATAAAATTTCAAGGCAATACCTCCCACGTAGCCGGATACATAGAACTTACAACAAACCGACGTGATGCATTCGCTAACTTCAGTGTCGGTCGAGCTGTTTACACTGAACCTGTGCGTCTTTGGGACTCTACCACTAAAGCATTAGCCAGCTTCGACACACGTTTCACTTTCGAAATCAAAATGCAAAATCCACCCGTTGGTGCTGATGGACTAGCCTTCTTCCTTGCTCCCAACAACTCCAACATCCCACCTGATTCGATCGGGAATCTCCTCGCCTTATTTGCTGCCAATTCGAAGTTCAATTCATCACAAAACCCAATTGTTGCTATTGAATTCGACACCTTTTGGAACGAGTGGGATCCTCAATGTGATCATGTGGGTATTGATGTTAACTCGATTATATCGGTGGCAACGTGGAATACTACAAATACGACCAATTTAAAGAATGGTTCTACTGGTCATGCTTGGGTTAGTTATAATTCAAGAAGCCACAACTTGAGTGTCTATTTGAGTTATGCTCAAAATCCTGTTTTTAGTAGTCCTATAGTTTCTCATATTGTGGATTTGAGAGATGTTTTACCCGAATGTGTTGATGTCGGTTTCTCAGCGGCTACAGGGACGCATTTCGAGTTTCATAAAGTTCTTTCGTGGAGCTTTAATTCGACAGAACTTGTTTCATGTTCAGGGAATCCTAGCGGAAGTGGAGATGGAGGTACAGGTGGAGATGGAGGTGGAGGTGGAGGAAAGAATAATATTGGGTTGGTGATTGGTTTGGTTGTTGGTGGATCGGTTTTGGTTGGTGGGTTGGGTTTGATTTTGTTTGTTTGGTGGAAGAAGAGATCTAAAGTGAGAGAAGAAGAAGACGATACAATGAGCGACATGTCCACCGACGATGATTTTGAGAAGGGAACGGGGCCTAAGAGGTTCACTTATAGCGAATTGGCCAGCGCGACAAATAACTTTTCAGAGGAAAGGAAGCTTGGAGAGGGAGGGTTTGGAGGGGTTTACAGAGGTCTCTTGACTGATTCAAAATTGGATGTAGCTGTTAAGAGGGTCTCCCAAGGATCTAGACAAGGAAAAAAGGAATTTGTCTCAGAAGTGAAGATCATCAGTAGATTGAGACACAGAAATTTGGTACAACTCATCGGTTGGTGCCATCAACGAGCCGAATTACTTCTTGTTTACGAGTTAATGCCTAATGGTAGTCTTGATGCTCATCTCTTCCAAGGGAAAATCATGTTAACATGGGCACTCAGATACAAGATAGCCCTTGGCTTGGCGTCGGCATTGCTCTATTTGCATGAAGAATGGGAACAATGCGTGGTGCATAGGGATATTAAATCAAGCAATTTGATGTTGGATTCAAGTTTTAATGCTAAACTTGGAGATTTTAGACTAGCAAGGTTTGTCGATCATGAATTGGGAATGAAAACAACCATGTTGGCTGGGACCATGGGTTACTTGGCCCCCGAGTGTGCTATGACCGGAAAAGCTGGTAAAGAATCGGATGTTTATAGCTTCGGAGTTGTTGCATTGGAAATAGCGTGTGGAAGAAGAGCTGTTGAACCTAAGGAGGAAGAAAATAAGGTAGGATTGGTAGCTTGGGTATGGGAACTCTATGGAAGTGGAAGACTTCTTGAAGCGGTAGATGCTAGACTAAGTATGGATTTCGATGAGCAACAAATAGTGCAATTGATGATCGTTGGGTTGTGGTGTGCTAATATGGATCTTAATTTAAGGCCTTCTATAAGGCAAGCAATTAGTGTTGAAAGCGCCCTCGATCCGCGGGGTGCGCGGATCCGCTTTTGACCCTTGAGGTTTGGGAGTCGCCACCTAGTTATTACGGTCTAGGAACCGATCAATGACTCTAAACGGATAAAAACTAATCTAAAACCAAAAAAACTGAATTCGGGGATCAAGTTACGGGGTTGGAAGGTGTTAGGCACCAACCCCGCCCGGCCAAAGCCGGTCTCTACTAAATTCCCAAGTAAATTACATTGCTAAAACCTAGATAAGAAAATAAATAAAAATAAAAGGTTTACCTTTCCGATGGCAAGGACTTGGTTCCCTCAGATCTGACAAAAAGAACTCCTTGTACCGTGCTCCTTTACTTCGTTCTGCTTCCGGATTTGACTTCGGATCTCCGAGGCAAGGTATCTCCTTGTTTTTGAATCTGAACTCTTCAAGTTCGTTGCGGATTTGGGGATGTTTTTAGAAGGCTTTTGGGTGTTTTCTAGACTAAAATTGAAGGAGGGATGTTAGCTAAGGAGTTGGGGCTCCAAAACTAGGGTTTATGGGGGGCTAGGGGAACTTCTAGACCTACTTCTCTTAGGGTTTATAATTTTATACGAAAATAGGGTGTGAGCACCTCTATTTATAGAATTTTTTTAAAGGTTGATTTGGATAGAGTTAGTGTTTAATTAGAGATCTTTTAATTAGAGTTGTGTTTTAGTTAAAATTGTTTTAGGTAGAATTGTGTTTTAATTAGAATTGTTTTAGGTAGAATTATTTTTAAATTAGAACTCTATTAGATAGAGTTATTATTTAATTAGATCTCTATTATGACTTTTGGTCTTATTTGATTGACTTTTAATGTTTTGACTTTGGTCTTAATTGATTGACTTTCAATATCTTGACTTCAGTCTTGCTTAATTGACTTTAATTTTGACTGTAGTCTCACTCGATTGACTTTAATACCTTGACTTCAGTCTTGCTTGATTTACTTTAAATTTTTGGAGAAGGTCCCTCCATTATTTCTTTAATTCTTTGGACCCCCAAATGGAGGGGTCCTTAAAGAAATATCCCACGAACCCTCAACAATTTTGCCTGAGAGCCCGATTGATCGATTTTTTAGATTCAAATTTTTAAATTAATTTCATTAATGTTTAAATTTAATTATTTAATGTTTTATTTATTAATTTCGGAATTTTTTATCATGAAAATTGTGAAATTACCGTTTTGCCCCCGGAGAGGACTTTTCACGTTTTAAGTCGGTTTTTAATGTTCTAGGATGTTTTAGAATCGGTTTTTCGTAAGGAATTCAATGGAAATATTAATTTTTGTTATTTATGAAATTTTTTGTGTGAAATGATTGTGAACTTTATGAGGGGCATTTTCGTAATTTTGTCAAATTCTGTTAAAATTGGTGAAATGATTTATTTGGTTTCGATTTGTCATTTTATGTGTTCGAATGGGTTTTCCTAACCGTAACGTAGGCTCTAGGGTTGTTTTGAGGTTAGGGGTATTTTGGTAATTTGATAATTTTTAATGATTTTTATCGTGAAGCTTCTTTTTGGTCTGCAAGATGATGATTTCTATGTTTCTGGGGTCGTACTTTCCTAGCGTAGCGTGGTTTCTAAGGTTTTGTCAATTCGAGATACCTCATCTGGATTTCTGAAACAAATCTGGTAACAAAGTAAAGCAATGGAATACACATCCATCATTGGGAATCCTTGCGATCGGGTTGACGAGTTGATTAATCAGGCGGATGCAAAAATGGGGTGTCTACAGATGCCCCTCTTTGGCAGAGGGTTGAAGCAAACTGGATAGCAAATCTATTTTGGTAGATAGTGCGATATCCGAATGCCAAAGCTAGTGACAGTTCATTTTGCAGCCTGATTTAGCAATTCGTCAAGGTGTTCGGATCCTTGAGGGTAAAGCTCTCCCCGAATTAAAAGGTTGTCAGGTCCTTGAGCGCAAACTCTCACTGACGGTGTCAGATCCTTGAATTTTAGAGAATTCTCCCTGACTAAAAAGTGCAAATGTGCAAGTGTGTGCACTGTGTGAAACTGAGTAAAACCTGAGCATAAATTTAGCATAATCTGAGTATAAACTGAGCATAATTTGAATATAAACTGAGCATAATTTGAATATAATCTGAACATAGTTCCTGAGCATAGTTCCGAGAAAACCCTCGGCGGTATCTGAGCATAATTCCGAGAAAACCCTCGGCGGTATCTGAGCATAGTTCCGAGAAAACCCTCGACGGTATCTGAGCATAATTCCGAGAAAACCCTCGGTGGTATCTGAGCATAATTCCGAGAAAACCCTCGGCGGTATCTGAGCATAGTTCCGAGAAAACCCTCGGCGGTATCTGAGCATAATTCCTAGAAAACCCTCGGCGGTATCTGAGCATAATTCCGAGAAAACCCTCGGCGGTATCTGAGCATAGTTCCGAGAAAACCCTCGGCGGTATCTGAGCATAATTCCGAGAAAACCCTCGGCGGTATCTGAGCATAGTTCCGAGAAAACCCTCGGTGGTATCTGAGCATAATTCCGAGAAAACCCTCGGCGGTATCTGAGCATAGTTCCGAGAAAACCCTCGGCGGTATCTGAGCATAATTCCGAGAAAACCCTCGGCGGTATCTGAGCATAGTTCCGAGAAAACCCTCGGCGGTATCTGAGCATAATTCCGAGAAAACCCTCGGCGGTATCTGAGCATAATTCTGAGAAAACCCTCGGCGGTATCTGAGCATAGTTCCGAGAAAACCCTCGGCGGTATCTGAGCATAATTCCGAGAAAACCCTCGGCGGTATCTGAGCATAGTTCCGAGAAAACCCTCGGCGGTATCTGAGCATAGATCCAAGATAACTCTTGGCGGAGACTGAGCAAAATCCAAGATAACCCTTGGCGGCAACTGAGCAAAATCCAAGATAACCCTTGGCGAAGATTGAGCAAAATCCAAGTTAACCCTTGGCGGCCTCTGAGCAAAATCCAAGATAACCCTTGGCGTAAACTGAGCAAAATCCAAGATAACCCTTGGCGGAAACTGAGCAAAATCCAAGATAACCCTTGGCGGAAACTGAGCAAAATCCAAGTTAACCCTTGGCGGTAATTGAGCAAAATCCAAGATAACCCTTGGCGGAAACTAAGCAAAACTGGCAGAGGAATGAATGAATTTTGGAGAAAATTGATTAGAACGAACCGGAGAACGAATAAATCTGGAAGATAATAAATCTGGAAGAGAAAGGATTGATTCCAAGAATGATTGAATCTGGAAAAGAATCTGGAGAACGAAAGAATGTTATATCTCCTATGTGAGACCCAAAATGCTTTTGTTTGAACCTCAAGGATTTATCAAAAAGTTTTATGAATTTAAAACCTGAGTTTTTATTTCTTTTGAACCTCAAAGGTTTTTCAAAAAACTGTTATCAAGAGGGTAACCTTAAGTTTGGGGTTCCTATTAATTTTTTAGGATTAACATTGCTCGAAGACAAAATGCCTCTAGTTTGACAATGACCATGGCCTTGAAAATAATTGAACACATCATAAAAAAAATGCCCCTAGTATAAGGGGGAAAAGTTACATTAAAGAAAGAAAGAAAATGCCCCTTGTATGAAGGTTTGAAATAATTGATTACCACAAGCGCAATAAAGACTCAACTTTTTAATTTTGATTAATTTTATTAAAGGTTTTGAGTCAGGCTCAAGAGTACAAAATTATATCCTTTCGAGACTCATCATAGAATTCAACTTTATCTCCCTTGGTTCACTTGGGGAAGTAAACATTTTCAGATCGATCATAGACAAGATACTTGTGGCTTCTGAGTCTATGCCTGACTTAAGCTAAGTATTGAACTTGGTTATTCGGACTTCTAATGTTTTAGCTCGGACCGCTCTCAGCTTGGGATCTTTTTCTATTTTTCTTTGTTGCTCTAACTTTTGCCTAGATCACCTTTTCAGGTTTTCAATCTAGCGAGCTTGCTCTAGCTTTTGCCTAGATCGCCTTTTCAGGTTTTCGATCTAGCGAGCTTTTTTTTCTTTGCTCTGATTGTTGCCAAAGTTGTCCTTTCAGATTTTCAACCTTGCGAGCTTGCCTTAATTTTTCCCTAAGTCGCCCTTTTCGGGTTTTCAACTTAGCAGGCTTCATCATTTATCTTTTTCTTCTCCTTTGAACTTCTAGAATTTACTGTCTGATCATGCTTTGCCACCCTCCTTGACTTTTCACACGGTACTTAGGAGGACTTTTATAGGTAGGCTTGGGACTGGGTAAAAAGAAAGGAATTTTGAGGCTCAAAAACCCAAATGCCCCTTGTGTGGCATTTCCTTTTAAATTATTTCTTTTTCTTTAAATTTTCTTCCCCATTTTGAATTTTTTTTCCTTTTGAATTTTTTTCATTTCTTATTGTATGGGGAAATAGATTTTTTTTATTGATGTGGTCGGGCCTGAAGTAATTTCTCAGGTTGCCTACGTACCCCAACATTTTGGGATCAGACCAAAACGTAGTTCAAAGTTTCCCTCCCCTAGGTTAGGTGATCGGGCTGAGAAAGAAAAAAGGCATCATTCATTTTTTTTTGAAAAGGCTACAAAGGGTTGAGAAAGGATATGTTGAACAGGGTAACTGGGTAATATGAGGATTGATTCGGCCAAAGATGGCCTCCCTAAATGTAGTACCGCTTGATCTGGTCAAGGTTGGTTGGTTCTGGTAGTTCAACTCCATCATGATCTTGAAGTCTGACGACTTTTCCAGACAGTATTTCCTTAATGAATGAATTTCTCCAATTTAGACTTTCTCCCATAGTCGATGAGGAGTGTTCAATTTTCTTTGAAGTCTGATGAGCTTTGACCTTCTTGTCAAATGCACAGGTGACTCTTCTTAGATAAGCTTGCACATGGTATAGGGCTTTAACTCGTTTTCTTCGATCAAGTTTAATTCTTCATACTGCTGACGAACCCAATCTGTTTCTAACAAATGATTTTCCAATAAGACCCTGAGAGACGGAATTTTCATTTCAACTGGCAAGACTGCTTCCATGCCATACACTAAAGAGTAGGGAGTAACTCCAATAGAGGATCGAATTAGGGTTCGATATGTCCACAGCGTGAATGATAATTTTTCTGACCAATCTCGATGTTATTGACTCATTTTCCTGATGATAGTCTTGATACTCTTACTAACTGCTTCAACCGTTCCATTGATCTGAGGACGGTAGGAGGATGATTTGTGATTCCGGATCTTCAACTTTGAACACAGAGTAATGATTTAAGCTTTGAAGTACGACCCATTATCAGAGATCAGTTCAAAAGGTATCCCCATATCGATTGATAATATGTGATTTGCAATTCAAGATGTAGTAAGGATAGTGTTGATGTATTTTATAACATCTTCTTTGATTCCATCGATATAGACGAGTCAATATATAATCCGTGTTAGACAACACCCAAACTTGCACCTAACATATCCTCATAGGCCCACGTGAACAAGTCTTCGAAATTTCTAAGAAAATTCATTATCCCCTTGTGTTCTTCTGGAGATAAGATGGTTTCTATTTGAATCTCTTTAGGAATTTATTTCTGTTCCGAGGTCAATAACCTTTGCTTTCTTGAGCCCGACTCTTATCTTTCTTGTTCAGGAGAAAAATATATCTTTGAAGGTAGATTATTAGTTAATTCTTTAATGCGCTTGAGGTATTAAAAATTTTCTTTATTCAATCAAATTCAGAAGGGACGACAGACACCTCTATAAACTCAATAAATTAACTCGACTCAATAGGAAAAGAGTAGACTCGATCTAAAGAAAATATGACATTGAAAAATTGGACTCGAGCTAACTCAAATAACTCATGAAAACTCAATACAACTACCCACAATGGGCTTGATTAGGACTGAGGACTGAGACATTGCTTACAACCAACAGGATTGAGGCACTATGATCTTCAAAGAACAACTGGATGATGTTGAGAAATTTGAGGTCATTTCTGACTGTTGACTTGATATTGATGTTTACTCTAACTGACCGGATTTACAACCCTAGATAGACGATGGACGATTGAGCTTAGATACAATGATAACCCTATATGACCCCATCAAAGGTAGATTTAGTCAATTTCGATATTAACCCCTTGATAACATTTTTAAGAATCATTTTATTGAGGTTTGTGCACCAATCCATTAATTAATCCATTCACACAATGAGTATTTGAAAAGGAGATATTTATTCAAAAAAGAAAGATAATTTTATTGAAAATGATTGACAATATGTTCTTATTAAAACATCTTTCAACAAATTTGATTTGAATTATTTTTACATGGACGCTTGGTTTTGTCTTGATGGTCATCAGGATTGCTATCAGGCTTGACCCTCTTGGTTCTAACAACCGGCTCTCTGAATTCTGCTGGTCCGTCCGGATACCCTAAGGTGCGCTTGTTCCATGCTTTCTCGATGAGGTGTACTAACTTTTCAGTCAAAGGCTCGGGGGAAAAGAAAGCTCTGGGTTGAGATAAGGATAACTCTATGGTACATCATACTGTTCTGGGATCAAATTAGGATGGTAAAAAGATGTTTCTTCTAAACCCATCAGACGGACATAGTAGGATCCTTTGGTTCCTAGAACAGGGGGATCAGTCATCCACCAAGGGCACCTAAAATCGATATGACGAGCTAAGCGAGAGTCTAACCATTTACTCCAGGCTTTGACTGAGTTGTGACGCACTAACAGGTTTTTCTTGGAGAAGTGTTATGGCCCATATTCGAGGTTTGAGGGAACATCTACAATCTTAAGACGATCACAAAGCCACATATAGAGTAAGTGGGGACTTCCTTTGAAGCTTTCCCGCTCACCACTTTTTATGGCATCTAGACCTGAGAAGGTTTCAGCTAAGATGAGGGGCACTGGGTTGGCTTTCCTCGAGAGTTGAGAGGCTAAATCTATGAAGGACTCAGGGATAGTTTGGCCATCACTATTAGAGGTCAGTATGTATTGGGCTAGGATTCCTAAGCATAATCGATAGTCTCTAGTGGCTCGCCAGGCTTCGGGTTTTACATTGATAGGATGACTGCGGGAGCGGTACGGGCCCAGTAAAGGTACTAAATCCAGTCTCCCGTTATGGATTATGGCCTTGGCTTCTTCTTTGGAAATATTCAATCCTGTGGCGAGGGCACCAGAATATCCGGTCTTCAATGAGGGCCGGACTAGAGGTCCTGAAGTGGATATCCCCATAATACCACAAAAATCCTCGTAAGTAGGGCACAAGTGTATACGCCCAATGTGGAATATGTGAAGGTAGGGGTTCCATCGTTTAGCCATAGCATGTAAGAGGTTCCAGTCTATCTCAAACTCATGGAAGTAAAGAGCACTCCTCAACATGAATCTCCCAAAATTGATCTTCTCTACAGGGTGCATCCCTATGACGGTTGTTTTGACTAACTGATCGATTGGGTTATCGCCGGCGGCTAACATCCTGGTTTGACACAAAAGAGGATTTTAGTACTCTTCCAATGGTCCATGTAAAAGATTAATTTATTTTCTTTTGGAAAATTTCATTCTTATGAAAAATATTTTTGGAAAATATATTTTCTGGAAAATGTTTCTTCTAAAGAACACTTCTTTTGGAAAATAATCCTTTTTGAAAAATATTTTCTTTCTCTTCTTTGAAAATTCGATTTCCATTTTGATTTAACTGGCCCGGTCCATCATGATTGTTGGATCTGGATGGAATGGGTCATCATTGTAAAAGAATGGATTCTTTACTGGGTCGGTGCACCCGTTTTAATTTTCAAAAATAAAATTTCTTTGATCCTTGAGGACAATCATACACTTTGATCTCATCATTCACATCACTCACATACATTCATCCAACAACAGGCATTCATTCAATAAACAACCCGGGAACACCCACGATAAGTTCGAGTCGTGACCTATGGGGAAGGTTTCTAGACTCTAGGCTTACTACGTGCAATGCATTTTTATCTGGCCACCCTTGCCCAAGCACACCTATATACCTTTCGATACGTGGTGACTTGGTTTGATATACCGTATAGGTGATAATCTAAAACCTCAATTCACTTCTCTGAAGCCAAAAAGGGCCAGTTTGATCTCCAGTTGAGAGGTGGCGCACAATGCTGAGCAAGGGCCCACTTAAATACCTCTCGTCTAGAATAACGTAGTCTATCCCCCTCGTACAGTAGGGTACAGCGGGGCAAGATCTTGCTTAGGCACCGTTTTTGACCAAGAAGTGCAATTGATATACTTAGATTACCTTTTATACCTACGGGTACGAGTCAAGAGTTGTAGCTTTCATAAATGGTTTGGCATCCCACGAGGGGACCGACCACGTACTAGTACTACGTTGGCAATCGGGACATGTGACTGTGTGGCTTACAATAGGACAAAGGCTCAGGTCACCCCAGCATGGGTGCATCAATATGTCTCTCAGAATCACCTGATCAGACGGCATTGATGCCCCAGTTCGATATACCCTAAGGTACGTGACTGGAGTTGTGGGTTTCATGAATGACGTCGCATCTCCGAAAGACCGGGCCACGCACTAGTGCCACGTTGGCTAAATGGGACGTGTAAGTGAGTAAAGCAGTAAACGTGCATGTGGTGTGTGCAAAGCAAGGGTGGGGTGTGCCCGGGGCCTTTTTTCAAACAAATGGGCCCATGGCCCAATCAAACCAATCATTATAACATGAATTATATGGATCTAAGCATCATTCCAATCACATAAACACTTAATCATGATCAACATTATGACCAACATCAAACATGCATTCCCAATGATATTATGGCACATTAAATAGGCAATTATCATGAATTAATAATATGGTCCGAACCATGGAAATAAGCATGCACATCACCTTCATATACCAATCATGGTAGTTTATAGTCCCGATCATCGCAATATTTTGATAAATTTCATAGTCCAATCAAGGGTGTTTTGGGGCGACCCGAAATAATTCGAAATTTCTAAGGGTTTTGAATTAAGTGTATAATAATGATCAATGAAATAAAGAGGATGGTTTTATTTTTATTTTTTTATCATTATTTTTCTTTTAAAACCGAGTCTAACCCAAAAGAAATTCAGAAAAACAGAAAAACTTGAACATGTGTTGCTGTTTAACAATATTCAAAAAGATGATTTTGCTGTTTTTTTTCTAACTTCCTTCCAATTTTTTTATTTTGATTTTTTTCTTTTTTTAGAAACAAATTAATTTCCTCTTTTTAGAAAACAAACTGATCTTAAAAAAAACAAAATAATTTTGGGAAACAAATTATATGCCGCTGCCAATGATCGAATTCATCCGGCACATGTCGAGATCGGTCTTGCTGTTTTAAAACAGCAGGATATCGTCGAGCTCAACGTCGAGATCAGAAGCTTAACGTCGAGATCAACGTCGAGATCAACCCTTAACAGCAGCATAATCGTCGAGATCAGCATGTTATCGTCGAGATCAAGCGTCGAGATCATCATATAACAGCAGCTAATCGTCGAGATCAGCCTAGAACAGCAGGCTAATCGTCGAGATCAGCCTAGAACATTATACCAGCGTCGAGATCAGCCTTAGGTGCTGTTTTAAAACAACAGGGCCACTATTACCAACTCGATATTTGGCCATTAACGTTATTGGTTATCCAGAACCGAGAGCACCAAAGAGATATAACAGATAACTCGGACAAAGTTAATCAAAAAAACGCAGAGAGTACATAACATATCCGAGTTGCAGTCATGGAGTTTCATGAGGATAAACTTCCATCTCATCTTGCTGCGATGAAAATTCCCCATGAACTGTCTCTTGATGATTCCGGTCTTTTGTTTGAAAAGAAGAGAGAAACTGAGATTGAAACAAATCTCCATAGAGATCCTCGCATTCGAAATCGAGATCAACGGTATCTACCTCACCAAAACGACTGATCAGAGAAAAAAAAACAGCCACCAAACTTGAGACTTGAAACGATATTTGAGTAAAGAAAAAAAACTCAACAACAGCACCCTACCAGTCCCAAAAAAACAGCCACAAAAATCAGGAAGGAGAAACGACGTTCGAGTTCTCTGATCCCAATCAAATCTCCCATCTCGTACAGAAGACAACGCCCCCTACCAGTCCCTTAGTTCACCATTGCTTGTTCGATCAAGATGATGGCTACTCCGATTGGTTGATATTTAGATCGGTCGACATTGCAAACCAAAGCGTGGTTTAGGAACAATCGGGGGCAAGGTTCTTCGATCTCTGTTGAGACCGTTGGAACCAAGTGAGGAAGACGATGTGCGGACTTTAAATAAAGGTTTTTATTTTTGGCACACCAAACAGGTGTAAACGAAAAAAAACGGCAGTTTACTTGTGGCACACCAAAGGGGGCTGTTGTTGGCAGAAACTTCAAAAAAAAAATATATATATATATATATATATATTTTTTTTTTTTTTTTTTTTTTTTTGAAACTCTATATGCTGTCAATGGACAGCATGTCTTGCCTAATAAATTAAAATAAAAACGAATACCTACCTAATAAGCGAAATAACAAATAACTAATAAAAAAAAATCCTTTTTTTTTTTTTTTTTTTTTTTTTAAGGAAAACGGTCAAATGTTAAATCAAGCACACACCCAAATTTTCAATCGAAATATACTTATATATGTTAAAAAAATCATGGTCCAAAAATCTCCTCCTCAATAAAAGTATTCCTTCGAAATCTCGTATTATTTCGGATCATTCCGAATGGCCCTTGATTAAACCATAGAGATGATATGTTAAATCAAAGTGCTCCAAGTAGAATCAAACAATCAATGACGTACCAACAAGAATAAAAATAATAAAGAAGCAATAACATGAAACTAACTAAAAATTAAATAAAATAAGCAAAACAAATAAAACTAGGTCATTGGCAATGTCCCCATACTTGGGGTTTTTCAAGTTTGATCCTCAATGTCCCCAGTGGAGTCGCCACTGAAAGCGCCCTCGATCCGCGGGGTGCGCGGATCCGCTTTTGACCCTTGAGGTTTGGGAGTCGCCACCTAGTTATTACGGTCTAGGAACCGATCAATGACTCTAAACGGATAAAAACTAATCTAAAACCAAAAAAACTGAATTCGGGGATCAAGTTACGGGGTTGGAAGGTGTTAGGCACCAACCCCGCCCGGCCAAAGCCGGTCTCTACTAAATTCCCAAGTAAATTACATTGCTAAAACCTAGATAAGAAAATAAATAAAAATAAAAGGTTTACCTTTCCGATGGCAAGGACTTGGTTCCCTCAGATCTGACAAAAAGAACTCCTTGTACCGTGCTCCCTTACTTCGTTCTGCTTCCGGATTTGACTTCGGATCTCCGAGGCAAGGTATCTCCTTGTTTTTGAATCTGAACTCTTCAAGTTCGTTGCGGATTTGGGGATGTTTTTAGAAGGCTTTTGGGTGTTTTCTAGACTAAAATTGAAGGAGGGATGTTAGCTAAGGAGTTGGGGCTCCAAAACTAGGGTTTATGGGGGGCTAGGGGAGCTTCTAGACCTACTTCTCTTAGGGTTTATAATTTGATACGAAAATAGGGTGTGAGCACCTCTATTTATAGATTTTTTTAGGGGTTGATTTGGATAGAGTTAGTGTTTAATTAGAGATCTTTTAATTAGAGTTGTGTTTTAGTTAAAATTGTTTTAGGTAGAATTGTGTTT
This sequence comes from Akebia trifoliata, assembly GCF_017979445.1. Lineage (NCBI taxonomy): Eukaryota > Viridiplantae > Streptophyta > Magnoliopsida > Ranunculales > Lardizabalaceae > Akebia > Akebia trifoliata. Next base: position 9,948,447 of record NC_141376.1, on the reverse strand, counting down.
TAATTAGAATTGTTTTAGGTAGAATTATTTTTAAGTTAGAACTCTATTAGATAGAGTTATTATTTAATTAGATCTCTATTATGACTTTTGGTCTTATTTGATTGACTTTTAATGTTTTGACTTTAGTCTTAATTGATTGACTTTCAATATCTTGACTTTAGTCTTGCTTAATTGACTTTAATTTTGACTTCAGTCTCACTTGATTGACTTTAATACCTTGACTTCAGTCTTGCTTGATTTACTTTAAATTTTTGGAGAACCCCTTCCATTATTTCTTTAATTCTTTGGACCCCCAAATGGAGGGGTCCTTAAAGAAATATCCCACGAACCCTCAACAATTTTGCCTGAGAGTCCGATTGATCGATTTTTTAGGTTCAAAATTTTAAATTAATTTCATTAATGTTTAAATTTAATTATTTAATGTTTTATTTATTAATTTCGGAATTTTTTATCATGAAAATTGTGAAATTACCGTTTTGCCCCCGGAGAGGACTTTTCATGTTTTAAGTCGGTTTTTAATGTTCTAGGATGTTTTAGAATCGATTTTTCGTAAGGAATTCAATGGAAATATTAGTTTTTGTTATTTATGAAATTTTTTGTGTGAAATGATTGTGAACTTTATGAGGGGCATTTTCGTAATTTTGTCAAATTCTGTTAAAATTGGTGAAATGATTTATTTGGTTCCGATTTGTCATTTTATGTGTTCGAATGGGTTTTCCTAAGCGTAACGTAGGCTCTAGGGTTGTTTTGAGGTTAGGGGTATTTTGGTAATTTGATAATTTTTAGTGATTTTTATCGTGAAGCTTCTTTTTGGTCTGCAAGATGATGATTTCTATGTTTCTGGGGTCGTACTTTCCTAGCGTAGCGTGGTTTCTAAGGTTTTGTCAATTTGAGATACCTCATCTGGATTTCTGAAACAAATCTGGTAACAAAGTAAAGCAATGGAATACACATCCATCATTGGGAATCCTTGCGATCGGGTTGACGAGTTGATTAATCAGGCGGATGCAAAAATGGGGTGTCTACAAGTGTTCTTAAATTCGAAGCTCCATTGCCCGATCTTCCCTATAAGATGACAATTCCCACACATTTCAGGTCTTCAATGAATGTGTGTGGATTCTCTCAAGCATCATCTAGCACTGGTACTGACTCTCAAACATATCCAAGTCAATATTCGCATAGCAGTTGCACCACCAATTCCTCACAAATAAGTACTTCCCCTCATTTTTCTGATTCTTCTGCTTTTCTGCACTCGGCGCCTAGATGATGATTTGCACAATGTTTAGGGTAAGTTGTTTGATTGAAATCTTGATGTAATAAAACTTCCTTATAATGAAAGATTTATCCTATTAATTATATTAGTCATTAGTTATGAAAAGCCCCAAGAAGCGGTTTTATGTTGAGATTAGGAGCGTCATCAAAAATTTGAAATTAAACTAATTTTTACCAAAAAAGCAGAAGCCAGAGGTGGAGTAGGAGTTGCATGTTGGATATAGAAGAGTCACCCATGTATCTTCGATCATTTTTTTCCCCTTATTTCGTGTTTTATTTCGAGTTTTGTTCATCATTCCTGGTATATCCATTTTTTTTTAAAGACATATTTGATAAATTTGGGGATCCAACTCAAAATCAATTGGCTATGAGTGGAGAGGCTTAGGAATTTATAAGGAGAGAGACAAGGTAATTTGTGTACGACGTGGGACTAAACTCAACAATATTCATAGAAAGATAGATTTATCCATCTATCCTATCTGATTTAGATTTGGATGCAAGTTTTCTTCTTGATTAACATAGGACTTCCAGAAATCTAGTTAGTGTAAAATATGTCAATTTTGAATGTATAGGTTCTAGAGAATCAGTTTGGTACTTGGCCGGGTATTCCATTAGATTAATATCCACAAAGATTGGTTTTTTTCACATGGCAGGGCAGAGCTGAGGGGGGAGACCTGAAAGAGCTGTTAATCACCCACTCTCAAGATGGTGATTGGAATCCTCTCTCGCATTGGAGATTGGGGGGGGGCAACCCCACATTTGGATAAGCTTAGGATTTCAATAGAATTTGTTTTAAGAGTTGGAGTTGAACTAGATTGTTAATTTAATTTGACAAGGTAAGCGACACGTTCTACTAGGTTAAAGGCTCCTCAAAACTTTGGGCTCATGCCATTACACATTGTGTTATTTGTCAAGAGAATTTCATTATTTTCTCATTATAATAGTATAGCTAAAAGAGTTGTGCTGCAGTAACCTCAAGATTGTACCTTGTATTGCACTGTCCTGCTTTGAATTTCATTATTTTCTCATTATAATAGTATAGCTAAAAGAGTTGTGCTGCAGTAATCTCAAGATTGTACCTTGTATTGCAACCCCACATTTGGATAAGCTTAGGATTTCAGTAGAATTTGTTTTAGGAGTTGGGGTTGAACTAGATTGTTAATTTAATTTGACAAGGTAAGCGACACGTTCTACTAGGTTAAAGGCTCCTCAAAACTTTGGGCTCATGCCATTACACATTGTGTTACTTGTCAAGAGAATTTCATTATTTTCTCATTATAATAGTATAGCTAAAAGAGTTGTGCTACAGTAACCTCAAGATTGTACCTTGTATTGCACTGTCCTGCCTTGAAGTGTGTTTGAACCATAGATGCTTTTCCCTCGTATCTCGATGAAAAGAATCTATGGTCCCTGCACACTTCCACGTCAGAAAAGTGCGATGTGAGGTTAAATCTTGAGGTCACTTCAACATTATTCTAGCTAAAAACGCCTGACATGAGTGAGGGGAGGTGAGTCAATTATACGATTTGAAAAGGTATCTTTTTTATATTTAAAAAATATTAGTAATATGATGTTGGGTAAACAAAGGTATTTTTGGAATTTAAAAATATAAATTAATATGGATTTGTGTTAACAATATCCACATTTTCTTACTAAGATACTGAAGAGATGTGTTAGGATGTTATTATTTTGACCCAAAAAACTTTAGATACTATTAGAGGAGAATTTTAATATCAAACAACTGTTGAGATGAGAGGATATTCTTAAGAAGAAAACTTGGGTATCCTCTTTCTTCTTGACAAAAGGCACTGATTTCTTTTGTGTCGAGGTCCCCGCTGCTGCACTCAAGGCTGTAAAGTCAAATATTAGACCGGTTCGGATCCCGTCCTCGACCCGGTCTGCCACTTGAACTAAATTCGAGAATGTGCCTGTAGTGTGTCCAACCAAATGAGTGTAAAAGGCATGCCCCAGTGTTGAGATAAACGTAGTGTTCATCTCCTGTTCGGTCATTGCGGGCCGTACTTGTGAAGCGGACTCCCGCCATCTCTGGGCATATTCTTTCACTGTTTCTTTATGTTTCCTCGTCATCTTAGCCATATCATTCCGATCCAGACCCACATCTGTATTGAATCGATAATTGTGCCAGAACATTTCTGCTAAATCTTGCCAACTCTTGATGAGCGTATGGTCCAATCCTGAGAACCATTTAAGGGCCGGTCCTGTTAAGCTTCTTTGGAAAAGTTGCACCAATAGTCTATCATCCTCGCCATACTGGCACATTGATCCACAATATAATTTGAGGTGTGACAGAGGACACCCAACACCATTATATTTCTCAAATTCCGGGCATTTAAACTTGGCCGGCAGCTGTGCGTTGGGATAGAAGCATAGGTCCCTGAATCTTGTCCCTCCCAGAGTATTTGTGCCCTTCATCCGCCGCATTTCCTCCTGGAGAGATTCAATCTGTCGGGCCATTTTGTCGTCAGTAGCACTCTTAGCTTCAGGAGCCCTAAAGTCACACTCGTCATCTGGGATCATCACCGGAGGCGGTGGGTTCTGTGGTATATAGAGCGGAGGACCCTGATATATTGGCACAGTAGGAGGTGGGGTGGTTTGTTGGTCTGGTCGTATTTGCTCGGGGGGTTCGGGGTTTGACCCGGATGCTTGATGCTGAGTTGCCTGTGCTTGCAGAAAATTGGTGCTACTCAAGACAGCCGCTAAGATTTGTTCCTGCCTTTTCGTTGTTTCTAACAGCTTTGCTATCATTGCATTAGCTTCGGCCAGTTCATTTGTAGCAGGTTGTGGTTCATCTGAGTTACTCATAGTTGATGAAGATGATCGGAGAAAGTATGGAGGCTTCTCAGGAAGTTTGTACTTTTTTCGTTTGGCCACCTGTGGGTACAGAAGACCAAGTGTTACTATCTTATTTACAAAAAGGAAAATGCATGATGTTTTATTAGGTCCGGTAATTATTATGGGATGGTACTCAAAAATGAAATTTTAGTTAGGTGAGCTTGAAAACATGGTTCGTCAGCGCGGAGCTGGATTGTTTTTGAGAGAAAATAATTACATCAGCGCGAAGCTGGCATCGACACGGAGTCGGTAAAACGGTTTTGAAAAGAAATTACATCAGCACGGAGCTGGCGTCGACACGGAGTCGGTAAAACGATTTGAAAGGAAATTACATCAGCACGGAGCTGGCATCGACACGGAGTCGGTAAAACGGTTTGAAAAGAAATTACATCAGCACGGAGCTGGCATCGACACGGAGTCGGTAAAACGGTTTGAGAAGAAGTTACATCAGCACGGAGCTGGCATCGACACGGAGTCGGTAAAACATTTTGAAAAGCAGTTACATCAGCACGGAGCTGGCATCGACACGGAGTCGGTAAAACATTTTGAAAAGAAGTTACATCAGCATGGAGCTGGCATCGACACGGAGTCGGTAAGATATTTTGAAAAGAAGTTACATCAGCATGGAGCTGGCATCGACACGGAGTCGGTAAACGTTTTTGAAAAAGGTAATTTCATCAGCACGGGACTGGCATCGACACGGAGTCGGGAAACATTTTGGGAAAAGGTAATTTCATCAGCACGGGACTGGCATCGACACGGAGTCGGGAAAACATTTTGAAAAGAAATTTCTGAGATAAACTGAGTTAGAATAACCCGTATTTTTGGCAGCCCCCAATTCAGTTCTCTGAAATCATCGTTGGCCAGGCGGATCTCCAAGGAAGAGGCGGCGCACAATGGCACTCTTAAATCACCTTGTTCCCTGAATAGACGTAGTCTATCCCCCTCGTATCAACAGGGTAAGATCTTTCTAGGCACCGACTTTGATCAAGGACTGCAATTGGTGCTTTGTTAACATCCTTTTTTTTGTTTTTTTTTGTTTTTTTTTTGTTTTTTTTGTTTTTTTTTTTTTTTTTTGTTTTTTTTTTTTTTTTGAAAAAGTTGAATGTGTTTGAGTCGATTGATTGGTTGTTGTCTTTATTAGATCGTAGATGGATCATGAACTTGATTCGCTATGGGTCGTGGACTTGATTTGTTGTGGATCTAGGTTGTGGACCCAGTTGAAGTGGATCTGGGTCGTAGACCCAGTTTGATTGGATCTGGGTCGTGGACCTAGTTGATATGGATCTGGGTTGTGGAGCTAAAATGGGTTTGGGTCGTGGACCCAGTTGGAGTGGATCTGGGTCGTAAACCCAGTTTGACATGGATCTGGGTCGGGAACCAGTTTGAAATGGGTCTGGGTCGTGGACCCAGTTTGAAATGGAGCTGGGTCGTGGACCCAGTTGGACATGGATCTGGGTCGGGAACCCAGTTGATTGGATCTGGGTCGTGGACCTAGTTTGATATGGATCTAGGTCGTAGACCCAGTTGAAATGGATCTGGGTCGTGGACCCAGTTGGATTGGATCTGGGTCGTGGACCCAGTTGAAGTGGATCTGGGTCATGCCCAGCTGAAATGGATCTGGGTCGTGGACCCAGTTTGATTGGATCTGGGTCGTGCCCAGTTGACATGGATCTGGGTCGTGGACCCAGTTGAAGTGGATCTGGGTCGTGGACCCAGTTTGGTTGGATCTGGGTCTTGGGCCCAGTTGGAAATGGATCTGGGTCGTGGACCCAGTTTGATTGGATCTGGGTCGTGGACCCAGTTGAAGTGGATCTGGGTCGTGGACCCAGTTCGGTTGGACCTAGGTTGGGAACCCAGTTGGAAACGGATCTGGGTCGTGGACCCAGTTAGGTTGGATCTGGGTCGAGAACCCAGTAGGAAATGGATCGAGGTCGGGGACCCGGTTTGATGCGGATCTGGGTCGTGGACCCAGTTTGAAATGGATCTGGGTTGTGGACCCAGTTTGATACGGATCTGGGTCGTGGACCCAGTTTGGTTGGATTTGGGTCGTGGACCCAGTTTGATTGGATCAGGGTCGTGGACCCAGTTGGACATGGATCTGGGTTGTGGACCCAGTTGGATTGGATCTGGGTCGTGGACCCAGTTGGAAACGGATCTGGGTCGTGGACCCAGTTAGGTTGGATCTGGGTCGAGAACCCAGTAGGAAATGGATCGAGGTCGGGGACCCGGTTTGATGCGGATTTGGGTCGTGGACCCAGTTTGAAATGGATCTGGGTTGTGGACCCAGTTTGATACGGATCTGGGTCGTGGACCCAGTTTGGTTGGATTTAGGTCGTGGACCCAGTTTGATTGGATCAGGGTCGTGGACCCAGTTGGACATGGATCTGGGTTGTGGACCCAGTTGGATTGGATCCGGGTCGTGGACCCAGTTGGAAACGGATCTGGGTCATGAACCCATTTTGAAGTGTATACTCGATGAAGGACAAGTTTGATTATGACCGAGATCAATAGTTAGCCGCGTTGGGCAAAATTCGTTTGGAGCGGGATCGATTACAAGTGGTAGGCCCTGAGTTTTCTAATAAAGTGAATCATTTGATCATTTTCAAGCTTTAAAACTCAAAACTAAAAAAACTTCAAGAAGAAAAGTTGTTAAGACTGACGTAAGGAACGAAATTAGCAAAAAAAAAAAAAAATTTTTTTTTTTTTTTTTTTTTTGGGGTCCGTTTTTCAAGTACGGACCTAAGACTTTTTGGCTGGTCCGTGCTTCAAGTACGGACCAGAATATCAATTTTTTTTTTTTTTTTTTTTTTGGGTCCGTTCTTCATGCACGGACCTAACACTTTTTGGCTGGTCCGTGCTTCAAGTACGGACCAGAACATAAAAAATTTCCACTGGTCCGTGCTTCATGTACGGACCTAAGAACATTTGCCCAGTCCGTGTTCTAAGCACGGACTTGACAAAATTTCTTGAGTCCGTGCTTCAAGCACGGACCAGAACCTTTTCTGGCCTTCCAACCTTGCTCTGTTTTTGATTCTCATCCCATTTTGGCCATGTTTTTCTGGATTTTGAGGCACATAGCCTCTGTTTTTTGGCTTGGGCCACAAAAAATGTCACTTTTTTTTTTTTTTTTTTTTTGATGATGCACATGATAGCATAAAAAAAACAGATTTCCCCCTTTTACCTAGGGGGACATATGAACGAGAACAAAGTAAAAAATCCTAAAATCTATACAACTTGCCTTCGTGGGCTTTAAAAAAAAAATACATCACATATGAACATGGGATGGATACGGAATTAGTTTTGTAAGCCTTAGTGTCCTTTGTCTATTAATTACGCTTCGATGCATGCGGTTTGTGGGTGGTTTTTCGGCTACCCATTCTTCAAACCTTGATGGACACAAAAGTGCACACATCTTAGGTTGGTGAATGGGGTGGATGTTCTCCTCCCAGCCACCCAAAATAGCGATCTCGGGGGCTTGAGAGTACCGGCATCCGGGTTAGAAATTTAAAGAGGAGGAGGGGTGGCTTATGCATAGGGGTGTGAATCGCATGTGCATGTGCGTGCATTTTTTGAATCGTATCCATCCTTACATCCCTTGTCCAAAAATAAAAATAAAAAAGAAGCATATGTAAATAAACATTACAACCATTCCCATGTGAAACTTGTGAAAATAAAAAAAAGAAACAAAGCAAACGCGTTAGTAGATAAACAAAAAGAAACAACACAAAAAGAAAACAAACATTTTTTTTTTTTGAAATGACCGAATCAAGGAAGAGGATCGGACCCACTAGTATGTAGTTCCCCAGTGGAGTCGCCAAGCTGTGGACACGGGGTTTTGAATATTCTTCAAATCTCCCTCCACTTTGGGGTGTTTTGGAGTCGCCACCATTCAAGTATGGAATTGGGTGTGAATGGTCACCCGATGTCTCGTTTTTTGAAAATTAAGTCATTTTTGATGTGATGACTCTCGTAGGATAATGCACGTGGTCCAACCATTGATTCAAGGTAGGGGGTCCATTTATGGAGTAGGGAAGGTGTTAGGCATCCTACTCCACCCACCATAGGTGGTAACCTCGGATCCGGTCATTTTTAAAATAAAGAAAATAAAATCGAAATTGGTTTGAGGTGTGCCCTCAAGTGTGAGGGGCTTTGATATAGATTTAGTCCATTGAGGGCACCCTTATTGAAAAAGGGGCCCTCGAAGGACTCAAATCATTGTGGTGTGTGCAAAGTGTGGGAAAAGGGGAAGTAGAAGAGGGGATGTAGAGGGGGTGTTCCTTTTGTTGAACCCACCTTGACCCTTCCTTGACTTCCTTTGACCTTCCTTTGAGTTGGCTTGGACTTGCTTGAAGTTGTAGGAGAGTGAGTTGAGTTGAGGGTGAGGTGTTGAGAGTAGAGTAGAGAGTTTTGATTGTGGAGGATTTTTTTTTATCAAGTTTTCATTAGGTGTAATGAGGGGAGAATGGAGGGGTTTTTATAGAGGTTGGAGAGGTATTTTGAGGGTATAATGGGGTGAATGAAGAGAATAGTGGTTAATGGCATGGGTTTGAGAGGAAATGGGTATGAAATTTGAGATGAAAATGAGGGTGTTTTTGTAATGATGGAAATGGGTTGTGTTTTAACCCAAATGGTTTGGATCTTACCCAAATCCATTTGGGTAGAGTGTTTGGTGGGGTGAGATGAGTGATGGTTGATGGGTGTAAGAGAGTTGTTTGGAGAATGAGTGTAGAGATGGTTGAAGAGGTAAGGTGTTAGATTTGAGATGATGTGTAGTGTAAGAGGTTGATTGGTTGGATTTTGGGAGAGGTGAAGGGATGAAGACATGTGGCAAATGGGGAGATGATGAGATTGGTTGATTGGTGATGGTGGTTAGATGATTAGAGAGAAGAGTATGGGAGGTATGGGTTGAGGTATGGGTTGAGGTGTGGGTGGTTGATAGTGTTAGAGAATGGGGAATAGGTTAGGTTAGGGTAGGGTTATGGGTTATGATGTTGGTGGTTGATGATGAGAGGATGGGGAATAGGTTAGGTTAGGGTAGGGTTATGGGTTGAGTTGATTTTTGGAGGGAAGTGATGGAGTTGGTTAATGATGATGAGAGGATGGGTAATAGGTTAGGTTAGGGTAGGATTATGGGTTGAGTTGATTTTTGGAGGGAAGTGATGGGATTTTTGGAGGGAAGTGATGGAGTTGGTTAATGATGATGAGAGGATGGGTAATAGGTTAGGTTAGGGTAGGATTATGGGTTGAGTTGATTTTTGGAGGGAAGTGATGGAGTTGGTTAATGATGATGAGAGGATGGGTAATAGGTTAGGTTAGGGTAGGATTATGGGTTGAGTTGATTTTTGGATGAGGGAGGTGGAAGGAGATGATGACATGTGTCATTTTGTGTATTTAGTTGGTGATTGGTTTGATGAGATTGATAGGTTGGATTGGGTTTGGGTAGTGAATTGGGCTTAGGTTAGGAGTTGGGTTTAGATTGGGTTGGGTTAATGTTTGATAAAGTAGTTTGGGTTTGGGTGTGGGCTTGGATAGGGAATTGAATGATAATGAGGATGGACTTGGATTAAATAAGAATGATTGGGCTTGGATGGAATAGATGGTTTTGGGATTCATGGGCCACGTGAATAGGACTGGCCCATTTATTTTGAGGAAAACAAGACTTTTGAAGGTATGGGCTTTGAGGGCCCAATACGGTTTTTTATTTTTGTTTTTGGGTATTTTGGCGTCGAGGGCCCGCTCAAATTCGGGTGTCTACACCCCCCATATATATATATATATATATATATATGGGTCCCTTTCAGCAACAAACATTTCGACAAACATTTTGGCAAAACATTTTTCAAAACATGGGTTATAGGTTTTGGAATGGGCTGATTTTTGGTGAGGATGATCTCTACGGTGAGGAGATCATCCTCATCAAAAATCAGCCCATTCCAAAACTTCTAACCCCATGTTAACAGGTTGAAAAATTGTGAATCGTCCATTTTTTGTAAACCATTTTTGATGGGTTAGAAGTTTTGGAATGGGCTGATTTTTGGTGATGATGATCTATTCCCTGTAGAGATCATCCTCACCAAAAATCAGCCCATTCCAAAACCTGTAACCCATATTTTCAAAAATGTTTTGCCAAAATGTTTGTCAAAATGTTTGTTGCTGAACATTTCCCTATATATATATATAGGGAAATGTTCAGCACCCTAAGTTTTACCACACACTTTAACAAACGTTTTTTGTCCTACATGGGTTAGAAGTTTTGGAATGGGCTAATTTTTGGTGAGGATGATCGCTATGATTAGAAGATCATCCTCCCCAAAAATCAGCCCATTCCGAAATGTTTAGCCCCATGTTTACAAGTTGAAAAATCGTGGACCGTCCATTTTTTGTAAATCATTTTTGATGGGGTTAGAAGTTTTGGAATGAGCTGATTTTTGGTGAGGACGATCTCCTCACCATAGAGATCATCCTCACCAAAAATCAGCCCATTCCGAAACTTCTAACCCATGTAGGACAAAACGCGTTTGTTAAAGTGTGTGGTAAAACTTAGGGTGCCGAACGGGACCCATATATATATATATATATAGGTCCCTTTCAGTAACAAACATTTTGACAAATATTTTGGCAAAACATTTTTCAAAACATGGGTTAGAGGTCTTGGAATGAGTTGATTTTTGGTGAGGATGATCTCTACGGTGAGGAGATTATCCTCACCAAAAATCAGCTCATTCCAAAACTTCTAGTCCCAGTTTACAAGTTGAAAAATCGTAGACCATCCATTTTTTGTTAACCATTTTTGATGTGGTTAGAAGTTTTGGAATGGGCTGATTTTTGGTGATGATGATCTCCTCGTCGTAGAGATCATCCTCACCAAAAATCATCCCATTCCAAGACCTCTAACCCATGTTTTGAAAAATGTTTTGTCAAAATGTTTGTTGCTGAACATTTCCCATATATATATATCTATATTTTGACAACGATGATTGGTCTTTCTCTGATGCACTGCCCCATACATATTGTTCTTCAAGAGAAGACACAAAACTGACCCAAATATTGCCAATGGATGAATGTACACAAACATACATAAATACAATACAAACATGCATACATACATATTTTCCATAGTATACAAATTTAACGACCCACTTCAAGGCTAGAAGTTATCATTGAAGCTTCGCTAGAACTAGCCATTGGAACAGGGACGTAATAAGAAGGAACAGGCATCTTTGGTGGAAGATTTGGCATCTTTGCCTCAAATTGAAGAACATGAATTGCCTGCCTTATAGAAGGCCTCAAACTGTGATCAGGGTGCGTGCACCACAATCCTACAATCATCAAACACTCCACTTGCTTCACATCAAACTCCTTAAACAATCGTTCATTGAGTGCAGTTAGAAGGCTTCCCTTCCCATAGAGGTCCCACACCCACTCCACCAACCCCATTTGAGATTCCTCTTTCATGGGATTGACTGATTTTCTCCGACAAGCAATTTCCAAGGCCACCACTCCAAAGCTAAATAAGTCGGATTCTTTACTAGCCTTGCCTGTGCTAATGTATTCCGGGGCCAAGTAGCCTAAAGTCCCAGCCATGCCGGTAGTCTGAGGTACTAGTTCATGGTCCATGAGCCGAGCTAGTCCAAAGTCACCAAGCTTCACATTGAAACTTGAATCCAACATTACATTGCTCGATTTGATATCACGGAGTACTACACATTGCTCCCATTCTTAGTGAAGGTAGAGCAATCCGGAGGCCAAACCAAGTGCTATCTTGTATCTTACAGCCCAAGCGAGAGGACTCCTCTTTCCAAAGAGATGAGAATCGAGGCTCCCATTGGGCATGAGCTCATAGACAAGTAGGAATTCACCTTTGTCATGGCACCAACCAATGAGTTGCACAAGATTTCGGTGCTCAACCGACTAATGACCTTCTCCTCAGTTACATATTCTTTTCTCCCCTGTTTGGAACCCCTATAGATTTTCTTTACGGCTGAATCACTCATGATAAATGCCTCCAAATCCTCCAACTTCTGTTCATCTGAGAAATTTGTTGGTAGCTAAGGCTAATTCTCTAAAAGAAAACCTCTTAGGCCCAGCTCCCCTTTCAAAATCACCATTCGTCGATGTGAGGTTGGCCCTCTCTTTTTCTTTCCTTGCTTTGCTTCTCCTCGACAGAATTATCCATGCTATACCAACACCACCTATCAAATCAGCTACTGAAACAACCGATCCCACCACCAATCTAAGCCTTCTCTCATTATTTCCTTCTGTCTCCTTTACGACCAAATTCGAATTAAATTCCCATGATCGAAGAATATATCACTCAGCAAACTTACTCGTAGCTGCTGAGAACCCAATTGTAACCCACTCTGGTGGAACTTGCATCAAATCAATAGTGTAAGAAAGAAGAGAATCCCCATTAAAAATAGGGAAGTTGTACTACCCACATTTATCGACTTCATACACCTATTTGAATGACCAAATATAATTGGATTTTTGTTGTTTATACTTACAGAGTGATTGAATGTTTTTAAATTAAAATTTTTGTCAAGCGTGAAGGCACTTAAATCATAATATTTGCATCTATTGTCATCACAACTCACAAGCATGGTACATCTAAGCACCTAACAACAACCAATATGATAATCCAACACCTTAACATGTTTCTAGAAAAAAAAAAAATTAAAGATATGTACTTGCACAGTTAATGGGAGTGGAAATTATGGGCCTATTATTCTTTTTGAGTAAATTATTCTTAGATTTCAGAGGGATCTTTTTTGAAGATTTAATTTGTAGATGGGATTTTTTATGCTCGACTGATTCTCTAGCCTTGGGTTGCTTGCTTGTTCTTGTAAATATTGTGTTCCTGTTGAGTGGTCTCTTCATACACCTATTTGTATGACCAAATCTAATTGGATTTTTGTTGTTTATACTTACAAAGTGATGGAATGTTTTTAAATTGAAATTTTAGTCCAGTGTGAAGGCACTTAAATCAAAATATTTGCATCTATTGTCATCACAACTCACAAGCATGGTACATCTAAGCACCTAACAACAACCAATATGATAATCCACACCTTAACATGTTTCTAGAAAAAAAAAATTGAAGATATGTACTTGCACAGTTAATGGGAGTGGAAATTATGGGCCTATTATTCTTTTAGAGTAAATTATTCTCAGAGTTCAGAGGGATCTTTTTTGAAGATTTAATTTGTAGATGGGATTTTTTATGCTAGACTGATTCTCTAGCTTTGGGTTGCTTGCTTAGTCTTGTAAATATTGTATTTCTGTTGAGTGGACTCCCTGGCCACCTTCTTTTTCATTTTAATATATCCGGATTTCAAAGGGACCTTTTTTGAGGAATTTGTTTTTAGATGGGGTTCCTTGCGCTTGGATTAGCTTTGTAATATGTTTTTTCTTGTATTTGGGTGGTTAACTCAACTGGCCGAACTTTATTTTATTAATAAAAGATGTTCTACTTATATAAATAAAAATTTATATGACTGCCCATGTATATGCTCGAGGAGTCGAGGCTTTAATCCTCACCTATGCCTGTCCTTTGACCCCAAGAATTGAGATGCAACCTTCATCTGTATAAGGTGTAAGCCTCTTATAAACCAGAGGAAGCTTAAGCCCTAGAGCTAAAATCTTGTACCTCGTCTCAAAGTGGTAGCCTTATATGCCTTGGTGTTGTATATTTAAACAATGTTACTTTTTGTGCATATTGTCTTGGGATTAGCTAATTACTGTAATGAATTTCACCATGACATGGTTCTCAGTAAGGATGTTTAGAAGAATTTTAGATAATCTTGAATTGTAGCTGTAGGTTATGAATATTCGAAAAGTTTTAGGTGAAGGGTGGCTCAATAAGCTACCAGACACATACCATTTGTACACGGAGTTCCCCTCTTAACTTCTATGAGCCATTTTGGATCTTTTCTGAATCTAATGGTCTATGGGTGCTATCTATAGAAGCTGTGTGGACCATATTTTGTGCCTTTAATTGTTGTATTACAATAGAAATTTAGGACAATGGGTTGTAACTGCGTCAGCAAAGTGTCGCCGTCGAGGTGCATTGAGATGGAATTTGAGAAAATAGGGAACCAAGATTATACATTGGAAGCCTATGACTTGCCCCTTCTGTGGCTCCTGCTTTAGGAAGACAAAACAGTTGTACCCTCCAAGGATGAAACTATGCAGTTCTTTCGTTGAACATGAATTAGGAAGACGACCCAGTCTGGTGTGTAAAGAAGTAATTTACTAATGTGGAGGAAACTAGAGGAAACGAGATTGTCCTGTACATCACATTACCAAGTTTAATAATGTTGAATGAGTATTATGGATTTATGGTGAATATAAAGATAAATGGAAAGGTAGAGATAGCAAGTTGAATAGGGATGATTTTATCCCATTATGTCTCTTACTGGCTCCACCCTCTGGTTGTCGAGTACTGCCCACGTATCATGGGTCTTTGGGTCCTTGTTAATTTGTACAGTAGCGTCTATATCAGTGTCTAGGTTGTTGGGGACTACCCAAGTCTTCCAAGGTGGCTTGTCTTTGGCATTTTTGTAAATACTAGCTATTGTGACTAGGCTCAAATTTTGATACTTTATTCCAAAAGTTCAAAAAGGCTTAGCATCCTTTTGAGGGAATGGGCTTGTTAAAAAGTTGTTTAATTTTTTTATTTTCTTTTATAATCTTTTTATATGTTATTATTAGAGTTAGAAACCTTTTTGTTTGTTATAAGATTTAAGACTAAAGTTTAAATTTTTTTTAAAGTTCTTATTTTAATTTTTAATGTTTTTAAATGAGCGAGAAAATTACAAATTGAATGGTGTTTGGATGAATTCATGCTGAGAATTTACAATCTTAAGCTTCTTTTTTTTTTTTTTTGTATGCTTTTTATACAAACTTGTTTTAGTATTTTTATTTTTTAAGATTAAGATCAATTCATTATAGGTGTTTGATCAAATTTCTAATAGAGGTTTAAATAATGACTTAAGTGTAAAGGTGAAAAATCTTGAAGATGTGATGGAATTTGAATTGTTCTTGACGTTGGTTTGTGTACTAAGTAAAATAAGACCATGAATAAGTGTAGGATATGAATAGAAATGATGAAAATGTAATTAAAACATGCAGATGGATTAATGAATCCTAGATAATAACTACATTCCTTCCCACCATTATATGAACAATCGGAATTCCCACATAATGCAGTCCAAAGGATGTATACCATACTTTAAACCTTTACTTGTCATCATATTGTCATATCCAATTAGCTTTCATTTGAGATGTAGATTTTGTTTTCATCTCATTTTTTTTCTTTTGAATTGTATATATATATATATATAGGTTTATTGTTGATACTAAGAAATCAGTGGATGTCTATTTTAAGTATAATAGTTGGAAAGACAACTCATCATCAACAAACAAGTGACGATTCTCGTAAAAAAGTTGGGAATGAAAAATGCAATACAATTGAAGGTATTACTAAGTTAAAAATGTTAATCACTTAAATGATGTATAATTCAAGACTTGAGAGAATAGTTTACACGTTTGAATAATCAACAACAATATGCTAGGAAAAAATACCTTGGTGTTTGTTCACTAAATCAGTCATCTTTAATCTTTTTAATTTTAGGGTGCTAAAATAAAGGGATTTTTAAGACTCAGATAAACTTTTGCTAGCCATTACTTTCAGATCTCATCATTCAATTTCAGGTTTATTTATTTTAAATATACATAATTATGCTTCTCATATCCTGATTTTCTACAAAAATATATATAATATTTTGTATGTTTCTATTCTAGGCATAATGACGGGAAAGACAACTCTTCATGGAAAAATAATTGACAATTCGCGTGTAAAGCTTGAAAATAAAAAAAGTAATGAAGAAAGCAATAAAACTAAATGTATTAGTTATTTATTTAATTTTTTAATTATTTTTTGGAATTGATATTGATATTTAAAATAAATGCATATCAGTAATTATTTTGTTTGAATGTTAGTTATATTTAATTATTTAACTATAATATGCAATAACACTGGTGTAGGTTGATATGATATGGATTTTTAATTTATTGTAGATGATGGTTGATGGTTGATTGGCTTCTTTCTTAAAATTCCTTTTGATTTTGTAGATTAATGTTCATGTTGAGGCATGGTTGTATAATGATATACGTTCAAGAGTTGACTATGATACACTATGATTGTAGAAGTTATGTTTTTATCTCAAGTTTCTCAATTCTAGGATTCTTTGTAGGTTTTCTTATGTTTTAAGAATTTTAATTTTTGTCTTATATCTATTCCAACAAATGGTGATTGGTTTCTTTCTTGAAAGCCCTTGTGATTTTATAGATTAATGTTCATGTTGAGGCATGGCTGTATGATAACATGGGTTCAAGAATTGACTATGATTGTAAAAGTGTAGATTTTCTTGACCCATCTAATGGGTATTGAGTGTGTAGCTCTTATCGTCATACTTATAAAATGAGCAGCTCTACACTGATGTATTTGTGAAGTTACGGATATAAAATAAAGAGGATATTATATTTAATCTCCAAATCCAATATTACTTACTTAAATTAAAATCAAGATTGTCTAATTTATAAATGTCCTCACCCTACTAAACATATTATTTCATTCATCATTTTCATATTTGAATTTTGGATTATACAGCACGTGCATGGCCCACTAGTTATTATAAAAGTCAAATTAAAATAATGATTTTTTAAGTAAATAAAAAAAAATTCACTAAAATTTTCAAATTGTGTTCAAATAGTATAAAAGGATTTGTGTACACATCTAAAGCTAGTGTGAAGATGAAAAAAAAATAATAATAATAATTAATAACAACCACATAAATAAAGTATTAAAAAGAAAAAGAGTACCCGTGTTTAAACTGTGAGAGGGAAGAAAGAAAAAGAGGAGAAGACTTGACTTTAAATATGTAAAATCTCCTAAGATTCTAACTATTTCAATCTAACCCCTTTGAATATTCTAACTCCTTTGACTTAGACAAAAGGCTTTTTTTTTTTTAAAATTTATTTTTATTTTTATTTTATATTTGAGAAACCTCAAAATTTTCAAAATGATGACATGCCCTCCTTGATTCCTTTCCAAAGATGATTTCAATGCACTTACCATTATCTTCATTGCGTGCACCTCGTCATCACCTCGTCATCATCATCTTACCCAAGTGGTTGAATATAAACCATTGAGATTGTCACCTTGATATAAAAATAAATATATCAACTGTCTCACTACTTAATATCGACGTGATCGACACTTTGAAAAATCTACGATATTGCATTTCATGTTTTGAAATTCTATTTAAAAAAACAGTGAGTTGGAATTGGAATTTTGTCATATCCAACCCACAAGAAGGTTATTTAGCCTGTAAAAAGATGATGCTCCCATTTAATTGTCTATATTTCATCCCAAGGAGTCAATGTTGTCAAACTTTTTTTTATTCAATGGTATGTATGTATGAATCATATTGGTGTGCAATATATAATTTTGGAGTTCAAATCTTATGCAACTAGCCTGGAGGGTATATCCTACACCGCAAAACGTTGCCAATTAGGACCTCCAAAGCATAAAATTAGAAAGGTTCTCCTTGTAGAACAAAACACTAAAATTGATTTTATATTTATATATATATATATATATATATATATATATATAATGGGAAATGTTTAGCAACAAACATTTTGGCAAAACATTTTTCAAAACATGGGTTAGAGGTTTTGGAATGGGCTGATTTGTGGTGAGGATGATCTCTACGGCGAGGAGATCATCATCACCAAAAATCAGCTCATTCCAAAACTTCTAACCCCATCAAAAATGATTTACAAAAAGTGGACGGTCCACGATTTTTCAACTTGTGAATGGGCTGATTTTTGGTGAGGATGATCTCCGCACCGTAGAGATCATCCTCACCAAAAATCAGCCCATTCCAAAACATCAAACCCACGTTTTGAAAAATATTTTGTCAAAATGTTTGTCAGAAAGTTTGTTGCTGAACGGGACCCATATATATATATATATGAACAGCGGTCCTAAGACTCATATTGCGACTCACATTGCGACACACCGTTTTGTCTTATATGGGCAAAAATATTTGAAATGGGCTGATTTTTTGTGAGGATGATCTCTATGGTGAGGAGATCATCCTTGCCAAAAATCAGCTCATTATGAAACTTCTAGACCGTCCAATTTTTGTTGAAAAATTATAGACCGTCCAATTTTTGTAAATCAATTTTGATGGGGTTAGAAGTTTTGGAATTGGATGATTTTTTGCCAAGATGATCCCCTCATCACAGAGATCATCCTCAAAAAAAATCAGCTCATTCCAAACATTTTTGCCCATATAAGACAAAACGGTGTGTCGCAATGTGAGTTTCAATATGAGTCTTAGGAACGTGACCCTATATATATATATATATATGGGAACGGTTCAGCAGCCCTAAAGTTTGCCAAGTTTGGTGTCAAACATTTTTTAAAATATGGGTTAGAAGCTTTGGAATGAGCTGATTTTTTGTGAGAATGATCTCTATGATGAGGAGATCATCCTCACCAAAAATCAGCCTATTCCAAAACTTCTAACCCCATCAAAAGTGAGTTACAAAAATTGGACGGTCCACGATTCTTCAACTTGTAAATTAGGGTTAGAAGTTTCAAAATGAGCTGATTTTTTGTGAGGATGATCTCTTCACCGTAGAGATCATCCTTACAAAAAATCAGCCTATTCCAAAACTTCTAACCCCATCAAAAGTGATTTACAAAAAATGTTTGGCACCAAACTTGGCAAACTTTAGGGTTGCCGAACCGCTCCCTATATATATATATATATCCGTAGACTAGGGAGTATCCCCACTTGAGGTGAATCTAGTCTATACACTCCACACCAGGTGCATACGAACCAGACTCATAATTTCATATTTGAATATAACAGAAAGGACTTTTATACTGACACCCCAAACTTTTATTATGATACATCATTGGATGAATTTAAAGCCCCGACAAGTATCGTTTTACAAGCATACAATTTTATTTCATTTCATTTCGTTTCTATGATTTTTTTTTTTTTAATCTTTGACTTTTCTTCATGAATGATCTTTGAACCTCTCAAGCGGATTTACAGTGCAGACATTTGCCCCCAAAATAAAATTTAAAAAAAATATAAAATTTTATGCAACTACACTAATAATAGTGGTAAAAAAAATGATTCACCTCTATTGCTCTTACAAGAAATTTTAACTCATCTATTGACAAAATCTTGGCTCTACCCTTGAAACTTTCTATTGAGCTATCAATCAAGACGGTCGTGTCATAATTGAAAGTTGGCGTGGCAAAATAACATTCTCTATTGACGTGACATGTGCACAAAATCATAGATTTTTTTTTTTTTAAATACATATGGGAAAAAAAATCTATGACTCAATAGGCATTCCACATCAATTAAGTATGAGTGCCATATTCTAAATAGAAAATCTTTACTCCGTCAACATTCAGTTGATATTATGGATATGAAATCATAAATCTATTTCTTTGGGATACACATACTTATATTTTATTATGAGAATTTGCATTTATATATCCCGAGGAAATAGATTTATGATTTCATGTCAACAATACGTCAACCGAGTACTGACAAGACTTTCTAGTTAAAAATTTATTATTCATTTTTATATGAATTTGTTTTTAGTCAAATTTATCATTATTCTATAATAAAATAAAAAAATTAAATATATAAATAAAAATGTATTAGACCGACCACGGCTTGTCTACCAAAGCATATATGAAACCGAGTCTCATCCAATTTTTGATTCACATTTGTGTTAGGCACACCAGAAATCAGTTTGATGGGTGATTCATAGCTATTTATTTGATTGAGGCACATACAAGATTAATTAGGATTATCCAAATTTTAGAATGTTCTGTAAACCCGAACCAACAACAATCGGATGATGTCCAAATCAAATCGGATCCAATCCAACACATAAAGATTTTCCCTTTAGTATCCAAATTGGGTTCTTAATGGATCCCAAAATCTTAAGGTTTGTGTAAACATCAAAGATCAATGTGAAGACGAAAAAATAAATATATAATTAATAATAATCATAAAGTATTGAAATAAAAATAAAGAAGAAGTCTCTAATCTCTATAGCGTGAGAGGGAATAAAGAAAAAGAGGGAGAGAAGACTCGACTAAATAATTCATCTAAAGAACGCAAGATACATTTAATTTTATTTCAAGAAACCAACAACCAGTTTCCATCACCTGAATTAAAAAAATGGGAATTTGTAGTATCATCTCCTTAGATTTTCATTATTTTAATCTAACCCCTTTGAATTTTTTAATTTCTATTTAATGTTAGGGGGAACTATCCAATGCGTAGAGAGAAAGTTGAAATTTTCAAAAATGATATTCATTTTAATTTTGAAAATGATAACTTATAATTTTTTAAATTAAAATATTTTATATAGAGTAAAGATTTTGTAACTCAACATGTGGGGTGACTCAAAAACTCAATTGACGTGTATCCCACAAGAATAGTAGATTTTTTTCCGTAGGATAAACAATTGCACATCCTCATAAAACATGCATAATTGTTTATTCCTAAAAAAAAATTATATGATTCTTGCACTTATCACGTCAATGAGTTTTTGAATTATCCTGTCAGGTTGAGTTACAAAACAAACACTCTTTTACATTAGTAGAGACGTTCATCATAGGATCAACATAATATTTTATTTTACTATTTTTTTTTTAAAGAAAAAAGGCCCCTTAACGAGCATATCCCCCATTTTAAGTCAAAATTGTCCAAACAACCAATATAATTAAAAAATAACCATGTGGTTGCTCAATAAACACTGCTTCATTTAACTCTTCATGTAAGAAAGCGCTTTTGACGTCAAGCTGATAGATTGTTGTAAACTCTAAGCACAAGGCAATTCACAAAAATATCTGAATAAAAATATTATTGAATTCAAAACAAGCTGTTAGCTGTGAAAAAGGGTGGACCCAAAAATTAAAAGATTAGTATGTTTTTACTAATTCAAGGTATTTTATAGGGGTGATACCAAAACACCTGAAAAATATTTTCAAGCTACATGAACTTTCATATATGAAATCCTTCCTTAACCTCTTCAACCTCAAATTTTTCGTAGCCATCTTGGTACAAAACAATGGCTCTGAAAAACTCAAAAACCTCTCCAATTCAATCTCCAAAAACCCTTTTCTCCTTCTTCGAATTGTTGTTGTCGATGTTGTTCTTATTTCTTATACCATCTTCAAACGCAACTACCTTCAACTACCCAGACTTTCAATCATACCCAACAAAGATAAATTTTCAAAGCAATGCCTCCCACGTACCTGGATTCATCCAACTTACAGTAAACCAACGTGATGAGCTCGTTAGCAACAGTGTCGGTCGAGCTGTTTACGCTGAACCCGTGCGCCTTTGGGACTCTACCACTCAAGAATTAGCCAGCTTTGACACACGTTTCACTTTCGAAATCATTATGCTGTATCCACCAGATGGTGCTGATGGACTAGCCTTCTTCCTTGCTCCCAACAACTCCAACATCCCACCTAATTCGACCGGTAATCTCCTCGGCTTATTTGCTTCCAATTTGAAGTTCAATTCATCACAAAACCCAATTGTTGCTGTTGAATTCGACACCTTTCCGAACGAGTGGGATCCTAAATATGATCATGTGGGTATCGATGTTAACTCGATTGTATCGGTGGCGACGTGGAATACTACGAATAAGAATGCTTTAAAGAATGGTTCTATTGGTCATGCTTGGGTTAGTTATAATTCAAGAAGCCAAAACTTGAGTGTGTATTTGAGTTATGCTAAAAATCCTGTTTTTAGTAGTCCTATAGTTTCTCATATTGTGAATTTGAGTAATGTTCTACCTGAATGTGTTGATGTCGGTTTCTCAGCGGCTACAGGGTCGTCTTTTGAGTTACATAAAGTTTATTCGTGGGGCTTTAATTCGACAGAACTTGCTTCATGTTCAGGGAATACTAGCGGAGGTGGAGATGGAGGAGGAGGTGGAGGTGGAGGTGGAGGAAAGAATAATATTGGGTTGGTGATTGGTTTGGTTGTTGGTGGATCGGTTTTGGTTGGTGGGTTGGGTCTGATTTTGTTTGTTTGGTGGAAGAAGAGATCTAAAGCGAAAGAAGAAGAAGACGATACAATGAGCGACCTGTCCACCGACGATGATTTTGAGAAAGGAACGGGGCCTAAGAGGTTCACTTATAGTGAATTGGCCAGCGCGACAAATAACTTTTCAGAGGAAAGGAAGCTTGGAGAGGGAGGGTTTGGAGGGGTTTACAGAGGTCTCTTGACTGATTCAAAATTGGATGTAGCTGTTAAGAGGGTCTCCCAAGGATCTAGACAAGGAAAAAAGGAATTCGTCTCAGAAGTGAAGATCATCAGTAGATTGAGACACAGAAATTTGGTACAACTCATCGGTTGGTGCCATCAACGAGCCGAATTACTTCTTGTTTACGAGTTAATGCCTAATGGTAGTCTTGATGCTCATCTCTTCCAAGGGAAAATCATGTTAACATGGGCACTCAGATACAAGATAGCCCTTGGCTTGGCGTCGGCATTGCTCTATTTGCATGAAGAATGGGAACAATGCGTGGTGCATAGGGATATTAAATCAAGCAATTTGATGTTGGATTCAAGTTTTAATGCTAAACTTGGAGATTTTGGACTAGCAAGGTTTGTCGATCATGAATTGGGAATGAAAACAACCATGTTGGCTGGGACCATGGGTTACTTGGCCCCCGAGTGTGCTATGACCGGAAAAGCTGGTAAAGAATCGGATGTTTATAGCTTCGGAGTTGTTGCATTGGAAATAGCGTGTGGAAGAAGAGCTGTTGAACCTAAGGAGGAAGAAAATAAGGTAGGATTGGTAGCTTGGGTATGGGAACTCTATGGAAGTGGAAGACTTCTTGAAGCGGTAGATGCTAGACTAAGTATGGATTTCGATGAGCAACAAATAGTGCAATTGATGATCGTTGGGTTGTGGTGTGCTAATATGGATCTTAATTTAAGGCCTTCTATGAGGCAAGCAATTAGTGTTCTTAAATTCGAAGCTCCATTGCCCGATCTTCCCTATAAGATGACAATTCCCACACATTTCAGGTCTTCAATGAATGTGTGTGGATTCTCTCAAGCATCATCCAGCACTGGTACTGACTCTCAAACATATCCAAGTCAATATTCGCATAGCAGTTGCACCACCAATTCCTCACAAATAAGTACTTCCCCTCATTTTTCTGATTCTTCTGCTTTTCTGCACTCGGCGCCTAGATGATGATTTGCACAATGTTTAGGGTAAGTTGTTTGATTGAAATCTTGATGTAATAAAACTTCCTTTTAATGAAAGATTTATCCTATTAATTATATTAGTCATTAGTTATGAAAAGCCCCAAGAAGCGGTTTTATGTTGAGATCAGGAGCGTCATCAAAACTTTGAAATTAAACTATTTTTTACCAAAAAAGCAGGAGCCAGAGGTGGAGTAGGAGTTGCATGTTGGATATGGAAGAGTCACCCATGTATCTTTGATCAATTTTTTTCCCTTTATTTCGAGTTTTGTTCATCATTCCTGGTATATTCATATTTTTAAAAGACATATTTGATAAATTTGGGGGTCCAACTCAAAATCAATTGGCTATGAGTGGAGAGGCTTAGGAGTTTATAAGGAGAGAGACAAGGCAATTTGTGTCCGACGTGGGACTAAACTCAACAGTATTCATAGAAAGATAGATTTATCCATCTATCCTATCTGATTTAGATTTGGATGCAAGTTTTCTTTTTAATTAACATAGTACTTTGAGAAATCTTGTTAGTGTAAAATATGTCAATTTTGAATGCATAGGTTCTAGAAAATCAGCTTTGTTCTTGGCTGGGTTTTCCATAGACTAATATCCACAAAGATTGGTTTTTTTCACATGGCAGGGCAGAGCTTAGGGAGGAGACCAGAGAGTGCTGTTAATAATCATCACCCACTCTCATGATGGTGGTTGGAATCCTCTCCCACATTGGAGATTGGTTGGGAGGGGGGTTGAACCCCGCATTTGATAAGCTTAGGATTTCAATAGAATTTGTTTTAAGAGTTGGAGTTGAACTAGATTGTTGATTTAATTTGACACCGTAATGGACACGTTCTAATAGGTTAAAGGCTCCTTGAAACTTTGGGCTCATGCCATTACATATTTTGTTACTTGTCAAGACAATTTCATTATTTTCTCATTATAATAATATAGCTAAAAGAGTCGTGCTGGAGTGACCTCACCTTGTATTGCACTTTCCTGCCATGGAAGTGTGTTTGAACCATAGATGCTTTTTCACTCGTTCCTCGATGAAAAGAATCTATGTTCCCTACACACTTCCACATCAGGAAAGTGCAATGTGAGGTACAATCTTGAGGTCACTTCAGCTTTATTCTAACTAAAAACGACTGACATGAATGAGGGGAGGTGAGTCAATTATACAATTTGAAAATGTATCTTTTTTATATTTAAAAAATATTAGTAATATGATGTTCGGTAAGCAAAGTTATTTTTATAATTTAAAAATATTAATTAATACAAGTTAACGATATCCACATTTTCTCACTAAAATACTGAAGAGATGTTGGGATGTTTATTATTTGACCCAAAAAACTTAAAATACTAATTAGAGGAGAATTTTAATATCAAACAACTGTTGAGATGAGAGGATATTCCAAAGAATTCTAAGGATTATTTCCTAGATTTCTTGGTTATTTTAATTTACCAGCGTAGCTATCCATGGTCTCTTGCTAATATTATTGAGGAAATGTGAAGGGTTGTAAATATTTATGATTGTGATTTGATCTTTTGGGTGAAATATAGCTAGCTGTTGTCTAACTGATCCCGTCTTAGCTAAAATTCTCCGTCTTGTATCCACATGGCTAGTTCAACAGGAAAAGTTCGCTACACTATGACTCTGTGTTTGCTACTAATGGATAACCCACAAATGGAGAAACATCAGCGAAAGGGTGAATGGTCACTCCCGGGGTTAGTCCAAGCTAACATTTTTGCCATTTCAACCTTGAGAGAAAGAGAGACCGAGGTACCTTTTCCATCCAAACAGTAGTGACCATCAGCAATAATATCGTTATTTCCAGCACCAGATCAAATGTGAACATTCAGCGAGGTTGAGTGCATTGAGTTGTTAGCTTATGGTCCTACCCATCTGTCAAAAAAATACATAAGAGGGTATCATGTCATATAACCCCAGTATCAATATACATATATATATGTATATATATTTTTGACAACGATGATTGGTCTTTCCCTGATGTACTGCCCCATACATATTGTTCTTCAAGAGAAGACACAAAAATGACCCAAATATTGCCTATGGATGAATGTACACAAACATACATAAATGCAATACAAACATGCATACATACATATTGTCCATACCATACAAATTTAACGACCCACTTCAAGGCTAGAAGTTATCATTGAAGCTTCACTAGAACTAGCCATTGGAACAGGGACGTGATAAGAAGGAACCGGCATCTTTGGTGGAAGATCTGGCATCTTTGCCTCAAATTAAAGAACATGAATTGCCTGCCTTATAGAAGGCCTCAAACTGTGATCAGGGTACGCGCACCACAATCCTACAATCATCAAACACTCCACTTGTTTCACATCAAAATCCTTAAACAATCGTTCTTCGATTGCAGTTAGAAGGCTTCCCTTCCCATAGAGGTCCCACACCCACTCCACCAACCCCATTTGAGATTCCTCTTTCATGGGATTGACTGATTTTCTCCCACAAGCAATTTCCAAGGCCACCACTCCAAAGCTAAATACGTCGGATTCTTTACTAGCCTTGCCTGTGCTAATGTTTTCCGGGGCCAAGTAGCCTAAAGTCCCAGCCAAGCCAGTCGTCTGAGGGCCTAGTTCATGGTCCATGAGCCGAGCTAGTCCAAAGTCACCAAGCTTCACATTGAAACTTGAATCCAACATTACATTGCTCGATTTGATATCACGGTGTACTACACATTGCTCCCATTCTTCGTGAAGGTAGAGCAATCTGGAGGCCAAACCAAGTGCTATCTTGTATCTTACAGCCCAAGCGAGAGGACTCCTCTTTCCAAAGAGATGAGAATCGAGGCTCCCATTGGGCATGAGCTCATAGACAAGTAGGAATTCACCTTTTTCATGGCACCAACCGGTGAGTTGCACAAGATTTCGGTGCCTCAACCGACTAATGACCTTCACCTCAGTTACATATTCTTTTTTCCCTTGTTTGGAACCCCTAGAGATTTTCTTTACGGCTACCGCTAAATCTAAATCACTTATGTACCCACGATAAACACCTCCAAATCCTCCTTCCCCCAACTTCCGTTCATCTGAGAAATTGTTGGTAGTTAAGGCTAATTCTCTAAAAGAAAACCTCTTAGGCCCAGCTCCCCTTTCAAAATCACCATTTATTGATGTGAGGTTGGCCCTCTCTTTTTCTTTCCTTGCTTTGCTTCTCCGCGACAGAATTATCCATGCTATACCAACACCACCTATCAAACCAGCTACTGAAACAACCGATCCCACCACCAATCTAAGCCTTCTCTCATTATTTCCTTCTGTCTGCTTCACGACCAAATTTGAATTAAATTCCCATGATCGAAGGATATGTCACGCAACAAACTGACCCGTAGCTGCTGAGAACCCAATTGTAACCCACTCTGGTAGAACTTGCATCAAATCAATAGTGTAAGAAAGAAGAGAATCGCCATTAAAAATAGGATTTAATTCATACGTCCAAAACACACTCAAGTTCTTCGCAGTAGCATTGTAAGTAATCCAAACATTAGCGGTATCACCACTATGTAAGCTAGCATTCCATGTGACATACTTAGCTGAAGCAATCGAGTTGTTGTTGATCGCCACATGTTCATAAGGAGGATCCCATTCAGGGTTTGGAAAGGAGTCGAACTCAACAGTAACAATTCGGTTCTTAGATGCAGCATCACTAGTTGTGGTGTTAAACAAGCCTAGAAATCCACCAGCAGAATTTGGAGGGATCGGAAAGCCAACAGGGGCTAGAAAGAATGCGAGCCCAGAAGCATATGTTGGAGCACCTTTGGTGTCAATAATGAATGAGAAATGTGTTGTAAAGTCTGATTGCTTTCCACTGGAAGCGTCCCAAAGGGGTATCTTTTTAGCATAGGTAGCTCGACCAACACGGAATAAGAAATTGAGTATGTTGAATTCAATAGCTCCTATATAAGGCACAGCATCGCCCTCGTAGATAATGTCTGCAGTATTGGGATCAAATCGAGATATTTTGAAGAAAAGTGAGTGAGTAATGGAAACAAGAAATAAGAAAAGAAACAGGAAGGGAAGGACATGGGTGTTTTTAGATGGAAATTTGTAGAATGACATGGTCAGGAGTTTGCAGTTGGCAGAGAAGAGATCAGGAAATGAAGAGTGTGCATAAAGTACTGCAACTCAACATTTATTATAAATTGCTCCTATTTTTTTATTTGTCTTCCATGACTCGATGGCTGATGCTCAAGTATCAACTACTACTATGACTTTATAATTGGGTTGTTTAGACTTTCAAAGATGACACAACTGAAATTATAAAGAAAGACTTAATATGAGATTACAAAGAAACAATTCAACATATTCATCGCCAGGATTACACTGAAACATCAATTTTCTAGTAAAGTCAACACAAGATTATCTTCCAGAACGGTGTCACGTTCCTATAACAACTTTAGGCGTCTACGCGACACATTTTTATTGGAGTTCAAAAACACCGGGCTGCATTCACAGCTTGGTTAAGAGCCCTAGGTGCTCCAATAAAAAAAGTGCCATGTAGACACCTTACCTTTGTTATAGGAACAAGACACCGTTCTAGATCCTAACTCTATCTGGAATTCTGGATTAGATTAGATGAGATTAACCAATATATGCACCTTACTTGGCCGGCCCAGATTGATAAGAATATGCCTCATGCATAATATTTAATAGGATTACATAATTTGAATGCAAGCAATCTTCCCAAAGGGGAGTAGCTTACAAATCAAACCCACCATGGTACAGCTTTGAACTCGGAGGGGTTTAACATAAATTAAATAGTCAACAGCCTTAGACAGATAATTCGGTGATGCATGCATCATGTTTGATGCGTTCAAGGAGTTTTCTTTGAACGTAAATTATTTAGATGGGACATGTTGAGTTGACATTAAAAATGATATCGATTCACACATTGCTGAATCCATAGTTGCATTTCATCGAGATATGAGTGAAAAGAATCTATGGTTCTGTGCGCACATCCATGTCAGCAATGTGTGAATCGATGTCAATTTTAATGTCACTCCAGCACGACTCTATTTAAATAGAATGTGGTATTTAAGGTAGAGGCACAATAACTCCCTAGCATTTGCTTTGCCATGGTCAACTCTACCACGGCTTTCCAAAAATTAATATATAATACATTACCTTTCAAACAAAAATATATATATTGGGTCATGTCTGGCAGCCAACACTTTGGGAGCCAACGTTTTGTTCTATATGGGTTAAAAGTTCCGGAATGAGCTGACTTTTTGTAAGGATGATCTCTACGGTAAAGAGATCATCCTCACAAAAAATCAGCCCAATCTAAAACTTCTATCCCCATCACCAAAACCAAAACCTTATCCCAAAAATTTGGGGCCCGCTAAACAAGCATTGTTCCTCTATTCAATTATGCTCATATCCACTCTCGTTATGTCAATCAATGTCCTTTTACTTTTTCCTCACTCTTTTAAAACCTTCAACCTGTCTTCATTACATGATAAAACCATTTCAATCGATTTTCTATTAGTTATTGCCTATGGGAGCTACTCCTATATTTTCGTGAGTGTCTCCATCACTTTACCTTTCTTTCCAGCCATTTATCTCAGCATCCTCTTGGGGCCGAGCCAAGATTTTGCCCATGTGGGTGCAACCAAGAGTAGAATTTTTTTTGTAAGGACAACTACGAGTGAAAAAAAATAGTTGTTGGGGCAATTAAGCAGGGAAATTTTTTTTGTGGGGGAAATAGTGACAGATTTTTTTATCCACCGCTAAAATCTGTCTCAATAACCCACTAATGCATATAGACTTGAAAATTCTTGTGGGGGCAAGTGCCCCCACAACCCCCACTGTAAATCCATCCGTCTGCCACACACAATCCATTGAAATGTTGTATTTTTATACCCCAACATTAAGATCTATAGAGCTTAACTTGTTTTATAGTCTCACAGAATTTCCCTTTTAGTTTGATTAGGCAGTGTCAGTCGCATTGCAATCCAAGAGTAAACGTCCATTTTAACCATCTAACTTTAACTTTAATGACAACATCCCCCACAAATCTCTCCGTACTTATGTACAATAGATCCAAAAATCGTCACTCCTTATTTTTACTAGCCCTTAAACTACCATGGCTGTAATTAATCTTTACTCTTTGCACTCCAAACCAGCTCTCCAAAGTTATAAGTTGTATCGATTCCCTCACTAACCTTGTTGACTAATACTATGTCATATGCAAATGGCATACATCAAGGGACCTGAAGGTGCCAACTTAGCTAAGTTGGTAAGACGTGTGGGGAGTTGATCCCATGACCTAGGTTCAAAACTTGTATAATCTACCTTTACGTTGATTGATTTGTGGTGGTCTATCTAGTCGACATCATGGTTTGGAATCGGTCCGTAAAGGAACATGTTGTGCACAGGGGCGGAGCTAGGATTTTCTTATAGTGGGGGCAAACTATGCGTAGTTGTATAGTGAAGATAAATGATTTTAGGGAGAAATTAAGAGGTTTTTAGTTAGAAGTTGAAAAAAATGATATCTAAGTCATTTCCAATTAATATTTGAGAAGTCCTAGTCAAGAGACAATGTCATGAACAAAAAAATTGAAGAGGTGAGGGAGTGGGGATAAATGGGGCATGTAATTAGTTGAAAATATAGGGGTGTCTCAAAGTTTTATGGGGACAAATGGGGCATGTTATTTATAGTTTCAAATAAAAGTTTAGCCTCACGTTGAGGCTCTCCCGTCAAACAGACGGTTGAGATGATATAGGTGTTCAAGAAAAATGTACCTCTAGAAGAAAAAAAATTGTATTGGTTCCTAGGCGATCAGTATTGATTTTTAGGAAATATTCGTTATTCATCTTATCTCAATTGTTTGTTTGATGGAAGAGTTGGAATCTAACGTTTTCAAAAATAATAAAATGAAAAATGAAAGTGATGTAATTGTCCATAGGTGGATTGTGACTTATAATCCAAGACATTGAATGCATTTTTGGATGTGTGGTTTGATTCGAATTATCCAATTAATTAAAAAAGTATTCTGGTGAAGCTTATAAAATATTAATAAGATAAAGACAGGGGTAGAGCCAGGATTTTCCTGTAGTGGGGCAAACTATGGTTAGTTGTATATTAAAGATGAATGACTTTAGGAAGAAATTAAGAGGTTTTTAGTTAGAAGTTGAAGAAAATGATATTTAAGCCATTTCCAATTAATATTTGAGAAGTCCCAGCAAGAGACATGATAAGGTCCCAATTATTCGATTTTGAGACCGTAATTACACTAAGATTACCATTGCATAAATGTTAGTTCCTTTAAATAATTGCAAAATTATTTTATTTATCCAAATTAATAGAACTAATGATATATTATTGTTAATTGTAGCGCACGTGGAAGTTATCAAATCGCGAAACAATTACGGTTACAATACACGAGCCGAAAGGAAGCATCCAGAAAAACCTCGAAGGATTTGGCTGCCACGTCACCGCGCCGCGGCTAGGCATGACCGCGTCGCGGTCATTTCGAGGAATTTGTCCTCGAGATTTTCACAGAAGCTTCCAATTGCTTCGGTGGTTGTAACTGAATGGGTCGTTCGAAGCGAATCATCCGAAAAGTTGACCCGATTACCCGAATACGAATGTTATAAATTGGAGGGTTGATTTTAGAGAATGAGTCTTCTCTTGGCTCTCTTCTTCTCTAATTTTTAGTTTTTCCTCTCTTTAATCTTCTTTTATTCTCTGTAATTTTCCTTTGGGTGAGATCTTGAGTGTAGTGAGAACATCAAGAGTGAACCATTCATTGTTTGTGTAATTTTTGGGAGAGCTATAAAAGAAGAATTTCGGATCGATCATCATCTTCTTCACCCATGTTCTTTGATCTTTTATTAATTTCTGCAATTTTAATTCCTGCGATGATTGGCTAATTTCTCATTAGAGAAGTTAAAGAAGCCAGAGCAAATTAATCCCTCTAGTGTAGATTTAAATTCTTGCTTTGCTTACATGTTTTAATTTTGAAAATTTTATTCTGATTAAGGTAATCCAGCTTATAATTCTGATCCAACTTAGATAGCCATTACTTAGATAAGTTCAAGAATGGCTATGCTCTGTGAAAAATCAGAAGATAAGTTGGGCAATCTCAATCATGCTAGTGTTTTCATGATTATCTTTTAATTACTTTCAAGGATTTAATTGTTCCACCATCCGATCCATGAGCAATGACTTGCTCCATGGATTGAGTTGTATTTAGAATTTATCTACGTTATGGATTCATTGCAAAAGCCTACTTGACTTCTCTAATCTCTCTCTCTTAGATTTTCAATCTTTCTTTTCAGTTTCAATTTCACTTACAAATTAGTTGCTACTCTCATCTCTGTTTTTAAACAAATCAATTTTGTTTTTAAGAAAAATCTGTTGCTAATTCTGTTTTGGCCTTTTTATCCGAATGAGATTTTGAATCTTCAATGTCCCTGTGGAACGAATTCAACTTACCAAAGTCCATCTCTTAAATCTCTATCTCTGCATCTCTATAGCAAGCTTTACAATCGATTAAAACAATGTCATCAACAAAAAATTGAAGAAGTGAGGGAATGGGGACAAATGGGGCATGTAATTAGTTGAAAATATAGGGGTGTCTCAAAATTCTGTGGGGGCGAAAATTGGAGGGAGGTGAGGGTGTAAGGGCAAATGGGGAGAGAGGTGAGGGAATGGGGACAAATGGGACATGTAATTAGTTGAAAATATAAGAATGTCTCAAAGTTCTGTGGGGTCAAAAATTGAAGGGAGGTTACAAAATCATAGATCTTTTTCTTGTGGAGTCGTGATAATCTGACTCCCCCCATGTGGCATACTCAAATTACTCTCCTGACATGGCATGTGCTACCATAGATTTTTGCCTTGGGATACACATCTGCACATCCCCATAAATATTTGTAGTTGTGTATCATGAGGCAAAAAAAGATCTATGGTTCTAGCACATGCCACATCAGGAGAGTATTTTGAGTATGCAACGTGGGGGAGTCAGTAAATCATTACTCTTCTCTTGTGTTCCCCGGATGCAAAGGATCTGAAAAAAGAGCGACAGGTTATCACAACTCAACATAAAATAAAGAGTCGTGATAAATCGACGCAGTTGACGTGGCATGTGCAAAAATCATAGATCTTTGTCTTCGGGATACATAAGAAAAAAATATCTATGGTTCTGTGCACACATGCCACGCCAACCACATCAGTTTGTCGGTAGTCTAAAATAAAAAGTCAACAGCCTTAGATAGAGAATTGGGTGACGCATCATGTTCAATGCATTTAAGGAGTTTTCTTCGAATGTAGATTATTTAGATAGAATGAGGCACAATAATTTATTAGTATTTGCTGCTCAATGGTCAACTCTACCATCTGCTTTCCAATTATTAATGTATAATACATCTTATACCTTTCAAAACAAAATAAAAAAGAGCTGTTCTAATCCAACACTGCACCGATCACGGGTGGATTTACAGTGGGGGCACAAGAATTTTCAAAATTAAAGGATTTATGAGCTATTGTGATAGATAGCAGCGGCAGATTTATGAGCTATTACTAGGGACAGTATTGTTAAGTGATGCTTGTCTTTGGCTCAAACAAACTTTCACCTTTGAGTCCCTGATACATCCAATACAGCCTCGTCCAGCCAAAGCTGAAGAAATAAATCACATTATCTAATGGAAAAAAAAATATGGTCCGAAACTCATAAGGTTTTCTTTCTTGAGGGGAGAGCCCTTTGTTTATTGTTTCTATTTTACATGACCTCGATGAATTTAATACGTACGATCTAACTTATGGCTTCAAATAGTTTCACGTAGAATACGTATCACTTAACCACATAATTCAAGGTTTGCTAGTGCAGTTGATTGCTATCAGTTTTTTCTGGAAGAGGATTGGTCCACCTCTAATGTATATTTCTTTCCAGTCATTTATGATTTTATCTCTAATACAAACGGGCGGAGCCAGGATTTCGCCCATGTGGGAGCAACCAAGAGTAGAAAATTTTTTGTGAGGACAACTATGAGTGAAAAATAATATTTGTGGGGGCAATAGTAGCAGATATTTGAATGCATTGTGACTAGCATGCATTATTTAAGCATATGCTTTATGTATTTTTGTACCCTTAAGAGGCCCTCATATGTCTAATGTGGATGTCCATTCCCAGCAATAAGAGTCGTTCGTATGGGATAATTATAATTGGTACCATGGCATCATGTTGTATGCCCAGTACCTTAATTATTTAAGGCGTTGGTATATAGAATATTGGCTAGGATGGAGACAACTATATCTTTTCCTTCTCTTTTTATAGATATAGAAAAAATTTATTAGAAGTTCAAATGAAGAGAAAAAGATAGGAGGTCCAGCAGACTAGCCTAAAGAGGAAAAATGAAAACAAACACTCAATAACTACAAAAGGGAGACCAAGTGCAAATTCAGTCAAGCTCACACCTAAAGAGAAAATCTTCATGGAAAGATAAAAAAAACTCTCAAAATCCTTAAAAGCTTTTTTTTAAAAAAAACTCAAATGGAAATGATGACTTATTGAATGGGATATTCCTTTCCTTAAAAAACCGATCTATTCCACTCCTCCCAAATTCCCCAACACGTGATACTACCCATCTGTCTATAAACAATGAACCAAGGAAGTTATATAATTAGGAAAGTACCAATGATGATTGAATAGGAGAATGAAATGAAACCAAACCCCATGAGTGAAAGGACATTGAATGCAAACCCATGACCGTATGAGGAAGCACCATGGGTGTCAATAATGAATGAGAAATTTGGGGCAAAGTCTGACTGCTTTCCACTGGCAGCGTATCAAAAGTGCACACTTTCAGCATAGGTAGCTCAACCAAATCTAAATAAGAAATTGACTTTATTGAATTCAATAGCGGCACATCACCCTTAGAGAGAATGTCGGTGGTATTGGGATCAAATCGACATATTTGGAAGAAAAGTGAGTGAGCATAAGGAACAAGAAAGAAGAAGAAAAGAAAGAGGACATGGGTGTTTTTAGATGGGAATGGAATTGGAAAAGTTGTAGGACATGATCATGACTTTTCTTGATGTAGAGAAAGAGAGATGAATGAATTCAAGAAATGAAAAGTGTCATGCACACACTAAACAGAAATGCTTCTTTTTTTGTTTTTCCATGTCCATAAAACCATAGAATTTTTTTCTCAAGATACAAGAGAAAAAAAAAATCAATGGTTCTGTGCACACGTGAGATACAAGAGAAAAAAATCAATGGTTCTGTGCACACGTGAGTGCTATGTAGTGAGTCAGTTCAGCATTTTTCTTTTATATTTATGGGGCAGGATTGTGATCCAACATGTTTTGTAAATTGGGGTTAGAAGTTTCGGAATTGACTGATTTTTGGTGACTATAATCTCTATGTTTACATAACACATGGGATAAAACATTGGATCTTAATGGCGGCCCTATATATGTCTATATATATTTATATATAATGCCCTGACAATAAGTGTTCGTCCATGGCATACTAACATGTGATCCCACCGTGTGATCACTACTCTTGACTGCAATCGCCAAGTTAAGTTTGCCCGGGACTGTATTGTTGAATGAAATGTCTTCGGCTCAAGCCCATTTGCACCTTTGAGTCCATGATCTCATCCAATACAGCCCCAACCAGCCATGAGCCAACACTGAAGAAATAAACCACATTATCTATAGGGTAGAAAAAAAGGACCGAAGCTCATCAGGTTTTCTTTATGCGGGGTTTGGAGGGACCTGTATGTTTATTGTTTCCATTTTACATGACCTCAACCAATTTAATATGGTCAAACCTATGGCTTCAGATAGTCTCGCATCCACATACATAGAAATAGAATACATATTACTTGAATCAAGGACTAAATATCCCCCCCCCCCCCCCCCCCCCCCCCAAAACAAAATTCAAGTTTGCTACTGCAGATGATTGCTATCAGCTTTTTTCTGGAAGAAGATTGATCCAAGTAGAACAGCAATGCCCGTTATTGCAATTGTGAACATTACACGTCTCTGCGATAAGCCATTTGGTGGTTGCCTTCTTTCAGCATCTTGCTCTCTTTCAGGCACACTACTGGGTGGTTCACTTCACAGTCCACATATCAAAATCCATTAAGATGTTAAAAAACAAGGTAAGAGAATCTAAATTATTTATTTCATGTAAAAAATAATGAGTTGTTTAAGATCCTAACATTGTACATGAACACAATAACACAAACCAGAATGCTTCAGTATGTAAAAGCTTTCAACTACGTTAAAATACCCCGCTAAGTTGGACAAAACAGTGATCTAATATGTATTTGTTGGAAAATTTTGTTACATTGACCAATACAGAGGATTAAAGTAAAAAAAATTGGAGATTTTCACAATCTCAACAACCAAAGGTAAGAATTTCCAAAAATTGGGAAAAACTTTGATTTCTTACTTCATCCTAAATGTCAACAGTCGTGCATGAGTGAATTATGTGTATAGCTTCAGGTGACAGACAGCTTGATCAGATCAGATTTTCCAGAAAAATAAAAATGCCACAGGTACTGCATTGATATCAGACTTATCATCATCGTCATCAGAAACTAATCCCAAAATATCAGGGGTAGACAGACTGTAGGTAGGACTCAAATTACAAACTACTAATTCATTAGCATAAATAAATTATGATTATCCAATCATAATCTTATTTACAATTTATCATCACCACCACCACCAAAACCTTATCCCAAAAATTTGGGGACTGCTAAACAAGCGTTTTTCCTCTATTCAATTCTGTGTTCATATTCACTCTTGTTATGTCAATCCATGTCCTTTCGTTTCTTCCTCTTGTTCTTTCAGAAGAAAAAGAAAAATACATACATACACATATACATATATGTAAAGCACATGCTTAAATGACACATGCTACTGACACTATGTTTAAACACCATTGTATATATATATATATACAATGGTGTTTAAACGTAGTGTCAGTAGCATGTGTCATTTAAGCATGTGCTTTACATATTTCTGGGTCCTTAACAGCCCCTCACATGCCTAATTTTTTTTTTTTGCTAAGCCCTCACATGCCTAATATGAATATCCATCCCCAACAACAAGAGTCATACGTATGGGAGTATTATAATTGATACCATAGAATTATGTTGTACGCCCAATATCTTTATTATTTAGAGACATTGGTATCTAAAATATTGGCTAGGATGGAGATAGACAAATGTAAAGGTGGATGTGGTTGTGATCATTCAATTTCAGTTTTCCATGCACTCTTCTATTTTGCTTACATCTTGTTCTTCTTTTTTTGTAGATATAAAAAAATTTATTAGGAGCTAAAATGCAGAGTCAAAGATAGGAGATTGAGCAGACTAGCCAAGAGAAGAAAAATAAAACAAACACACAAAAACTCCGAAAGGGAGCCCAAACAAAAAACTCAGTCAAGATCCTTATAGAGAAGCTCCCACCTAAAATGAAAATCTTCAAAAAATTAGACCCTCAAAATCCTACAAAGCTTTACACTAAAAGAACCAAAACCTTGAAATGGATATGATGATTTCTTGAATGAGATGCTCTTCTTCAAAATCCCGGATATTCGGCTCCTTCCAAATTCACATGGCAAAAGGAATCAAACTCCGAAGGATCCTATCCTTAGATCGAAAGACAGGACTGTCAACTACGAATCAAGGAAGCTATAGAACTAGGAATGTACAAATGAAAATTGAATAGGAAAATGAAATGAGACCAAGCCTCATGAGTGAAAGCACGTTGAATTAGCAAATGATTGAGATCGATAAATTCACCATTGACATTTTACAAACAACAAAAATTTGCAGAGATCATGCCCTAAACAATAAAATTTTCCATGGTTACAATTTTTCCCAAAGATGACGACCACAAGAAAAAAAAACCTTAGACAGAACCTTTGGCCCTAGAAAAGTCTAAAAGGAAAGGTAAAAAGGGGGACAATGGACGAGGCATGGTAAAAAGATTTGACATAGAAGACTTCATCCTGATTACTTACCCAAATGCAATGTTCTACTTCCACATGATAAATAGAAGTGGAAGAGGTGCCACTAATAAGACGAGATATCAACTCTACCTCCCAATCATTGAAGCTCCTTATAATTCAAAAATCCCAATATAAGTCTTTCCCCAACCTAAATGATTAGATTCTAAACGGGCACGCTTGTCTTAGATAAAATTGAGAATAGATTTGAAATTTTGGCTTTAGGGGGCGTCAAACCATAATTAACGGTCCTCCCAAAACCCAACTCTGCTCCCTTTTCCCACCTTAAACCCTGCCCTTTCTTGGAACTCCGGGAGAATCATAAGAATACCCTTCCACATACTACATCAAAAAGAAGATATCATCTCACCACTCTCCCACCCAAGCAAATTAAATGCATATTTTGCCTGAATGACAGTATTCCATAAACCCTCCCTGTCCTCATCAAGCCTCCACTATCAATTTCCTACAAGGGTAGAATACATAAGACTTAACCTTCAAGCCCCCTCGTTGTCCACCCACTGGGATTTATCCTGACTTACCTGGTATGTGTGATTTGTGGGGGTATTGCATATACCCAGAGGATTTGGTCGAGATATGGTGCTCTAAAAGGCCAATCGGGCCTACAGGTCTGGACACCTCCATCATAAATAAATAGAATCTAAAGCCAGGTCCATATTCTTCTTTGATAAGCAAATTAATTTCTATTTGACTAAATGGAACGGAACTTGCACTTCCCATCCTCAACATTTCACAAAAAAACACGATATAATTTATCAATATGCATTTCCACACTCACAAGCATGTAGAAGTGGGATAAAAAGTAGATAAATGCTTTCTAACGTAATTTTATCAAGATAATCTTACTCCTTTCAACAGATGCCTCGAATTCCAAAAATCAATTACGACTCACCATCTCAATCATAAGATCCCACAGAGCTTTTGATGCAGGATTGACTATGAAAATTGGTTAATCTGATTTATGTAGCAACAAAATCAACCAACAACAAGTGTCTTGCCAATGGTAGAAGAAGGAAAAATGGAGAGAAAAGCCCTAGAATCACTCTAGGGTTCCTAGAAATCACTTTTGGGGTTTGGAAATCACTCATCAAGATTGCTTAGACAACCACAATTAGATTTTATTCATTAGCCTCCAAAAAGATAACAAAAGAGATTATTTATAAGGATTTATAGCTAGGCGTCCATACTTAAAGGGCAAAAGTAATCCCATGTTGGATTAGGAATATTCAACTTAGATGGCCTAGATAAAATATTCCTCCCACAAGTGGCCTATTAGGAATCTATCCAACCAAGATACGATAAGATTTTCATACACCAATTCATTAAAATTTTGGTGAAGCAGGCCACATATTCTCTATATAAAAAAAGTAGATCTATCAATCTTCAATCCGGCTTCAAGATATAATAAAAGGTAATCCGATGTTGGATTAGGAATATTAAACTAGATGGCCGAGCTAAAATGTTCCTCCCACAAGTGGCCTACTAGGAATCTATCCAACCAAGATACAATACGATAAGATTTTC
Organism: Akebia trifoliata; assembly: GCF_017979445.1. Lineage (NCBI taxonomy): Eukaryota > Viridiplantae > Streptophyta > Magnoliopsida > Ranunculales > Lardizabalaceae > Akebia > Akebia trifoliata. Next base: position 9,909,419 of record NC_141376.1, on the reverse strand, counting down.
CCATCAATTGGACCAGGTATAGATTCCCCCCCCCCCCCCCCCTCCCCTCAACACCTACACCCATAAAGGAACGTCCATCAACATATTATCATTGATGAATTTCCCCAATCTTTTCATTTCCTATTTACCCTTAAGACTACTTTCCTTCCAAAAGTGCATTGTATGACAGTGAAGCCACCCCCTAGACACCATTGACAATCCCCATACATGCCCACATCATCAAGTCCCCCAGAAATAAATTAAGTTCACCTTAAAAAATAATTTTGACATCGAGAAAGCCCATTCCACTTCAACAAAAAAGGGGCTTGTTTCAGGTTGAGTGGGCAACCATATGGAGAACACATTGGTAGTTCCCTTCCATGATATCTTGCAAGTCTTCTCCAAGAGCAGTCTCATATTGAGAAGGTTTCAGGTAAGTTTTTCCTCCTAGAGTGGCGGTTTTCTCTTAGACTCTATTGTTGGATGAAATTTTGGGAGAACTTTATTCGTTAAATATTTGTGATTTGCAAGAGAATGCGGGTCTTTCCATTTTTCTTAATATTGGTTGCTTCTTTCCTTGAGATAGTGGGGTCTGATTTTAGTTGTTCCAGCGGCATGTTCACCCTGAAGGTAAGATCCATCCATTTAATCTTTGCTAAGGACTTTGGGAAGAGTGGCATAGAAGGATCTTAGACAATAGAAGCCAACCAATGCTAGAAGTGCGAAATGACATCAGGAGATTAATGATTGGTAGTATGAACAGATAGAAGGACAAATAACATTACCCAAATGGTGGGAGAATAGTTGGTAGAGCTGATGATCATATGAAGGTTAGAACAAATTCAATTATGAAGGAAGTGTTATTTGATCTCCTCATCTGGTTGACATTGGGCTTGTGCTTCCAAATGATTCTGCCGAATTGATTAGGGTGTTAACCAAGAGGAGTGGTGAACTCTAATGAAGATGGGATTAAAATATTGCTTCAAGACCTTACTATCTAAAGATTTATTTTGTAGACCTATCAAGGTCGAAAGAGGCTCTAATTAATTTTGACTAGGGAAGGACTAATGGATTGGCCCTGGAGACTGGCTCATGTCGTCGACCGTGTCAAAAATTAGTTTGAGGTTTGATTATTCTCACATACACTGAAGGGTGCAAATGCAGCTACTGACTCCTCAGGTAAAATAGTTGTAGATAGAAACTTTTTGTATATAGGGATTGCTCATCTCCATTCTTGTGTATTCTCTTATATTTTAATACACTATTACAATATTATTAGAAAAGATATATGCCGTCATAAATTTATTAAATTCAATGATAGCAGATCTTCAGAGTACTTTGTGATGCATAATTTTCAATCAAGAATTTATAATCGTTAGTCCTATTGCATCGCTACATATCAAGCCAGCAAACCAGGAAATCATGAATGCAACAGAAACTTATGATATTGTAATTATATCAGAGCAATTGAACCAACACAAGCACTAACCATATGCCCCTTTAAATTACTACAGGTAGACACATTAAAGATTATACCAAGAAATAGAAAGTAAACACCTATGGAAACCTACTTGAAAGGGACTCCCATCAGAAGTTTAAAGAACGAGAAATTAATACGAGTTTCAAAATTAAACATGAAGAAATTGTTGTTTATCTACCTGGAAGGTCCTGCAGTACTATCTGATCTACCATGAAACCTGGTTTCATGATCCTTTTGTTCACGGAGTCTAATATACCTGCTACACAAATGACAATATTCTGTCCGGTTCCCACAAACCTCCTGAAATTAGAAAGCAACACAAATTACACCAGCAAATGGTACCAAAATACCTTAGCCTAGAGACTATTAGCAGTTCAATTCAGAATCAACAACAATTATTACCTGATGTTTGAAGAGATCAACCGCAGGTAATGGAAACTCGCAATATTCACATGTGACAATCCTTTGGGGGCAGTTTTCGCCTTTGTGGAGAGCTAAAATTTCTCGCTGTACAGTCTCACTGCATAGTGAGCAAGCAACCTGCTTTCATACATAATCATCAATTCACCATCATATATATAATTATACAAAATTCTATACATCATTATCAAAACCATATACACACTATTAGATGTCCACCTGGAAAAGTAGGTCTCTTACTATGGAATCCCACACAGAATCATCAATTCACCATCATATATATAATTATACAAAATTCTATACATCATTATCAAAACCATATACACACTATTAGATGTCCACCTGGAAAAGTAGGTCTCTTACTATGGAATCCCACACATAATCATCAATTCACCATCATATATATAATTATACAAAATTCTATACATCATTATCAAAACCATATACACACTATTAGATGTCCACCTGGAAAAGTAGGTCTCTTACTATGGAATCCCACAGTTCTTGTGGTACGCATTGACATAGACCTTTATATATTTATTTTCAAAAAATTGTTCTTCACAATGCAATTCCATAATGAATACAGACAAACCGATGAAAAATATTTCCATCAAGTTGAGGGAATTCTCCTCACGAACACCATGGGACTACACATAGATGATGTCATGGATTTTGATTTAGTGCTATAATAAACTATATAATAAAACACAATGGTGGACCCCACTCCCTTTATCTCGAACATAAAGAGGGGTTGGGATATAATCTCTTTACGATTCTCGGGGATAACTTTTAATTTTATTCTCTCTTCCTCTCTTCTTACCAAGAATGACCTTTCAACTTTAATTTCTTTCCTCTTCTAACTCCCTTTCCACGAATACCCCTCTAACTTTATTGTCTTTCCTCAACTACCCTGTTTTCAATGATACCTCTCCAACTTTATTACCTTTCCTCTACTACCCCCTTAATCCCAAAGAGGATGTTTGTGCCATAGGCACGGGCAAACTCTGGTATCATAATATGTTGAAATGAAAAACAATAAAATAAAAATAAAAAAAGTGAAGTAAATTTAATTTTGCACTGACTGACAACTATCAATTCCTTCAACACGAACTCAGTAAAAAAAAATCCTAATAATACAACGATCTATGCTCTCCTATCACAAATATGGCATATTTAGCATAATTCGTAACTCATGACTCACATAGCTTTATATAAAATACACCCCCCGCTCCAAACAGACAATGCAACTGATTTGTTATAATAATGGCTAGTGAAGGAAATGTTTGTATTAGGTAATAAATACCACAAAATTGTAAACAGACATGCAAATCACACACAATTGTAAAAGTGTTTCCAACAGAAATACCACAAAATTGCACCAAACCACAATAGATCTCATTTCTTAAACACCACAGACTCACAGATGAAAAGGTTGTCAAAATAGGATTCAATTACAATTTGACGTACCGGAGCATGTGTGTTTAGATAATGTTCCTCAGCATGCTTTCTAGGAACCATATCTCCACAAACTTTACATTTTTCTAGATTTCGAGAGCAGTGAGCATAATGCAAGTCGATATTTGAACTCGGAATAGATCTGTCACTGAAAACATTTTAAAATAAAAGAAATTAAGAGATCTTCATGTCATAATCTTTGTTACCTATCAGTTAAATAGGGTTTTGATGATTTCAATTTTAGGGATTTGAGAAAGTGTTTAGTTAAATTATCCAAAGAAACTAACACCTATTCCCTACAATTAGGAAATTAGAGTTACCTAGCACAAATCGGGGACGATTAAAATGATCATAAAATTTGCGATCCAACAAGGAAATTAGAATTACGATAGAAACCCCCAAAAATTAGAAAATCTACGCATTATGACAGCGATCAATAAAGCAACTTCAAGGAAAATTAAACAGAGAAATGGAATCAAACAAGAACAAGAACGATCTATTACCAGTGACTGCAGATGCTTGTGGTTTGTTCAGAAGGAATCGCCATGAAACCCTAGAAAATTGAAAATCCCTTTATTCTCACAATCGAATTCTTCTCTGAAACAAGGAAAAAAAAAAATCAGACGAAATAAAGATCTCCGAATTTAGTGAAACCTATCAAGAAAGATTGCAGAACAACAAATTGGAGCTAAATTGTACTATTAATAACAAAAATACCTCTGTGGGACGCTTCGTTGGATGCTTTTCTTGGTTATTGGTATGGGGAAGAAGACTAGATTATTTTTCGCTTAAAATACTTTAGTCCGGAATTGCATTGGTTTCATTTGGTTTAATTTCTTTTTAAATTTTTTATTTTTCGGATAACCTAATATTGACATATTTTAGTGAGTTACGATTGACACACCAAATTTTACTATTTCCATATCAATATAAAATCTTTAATAAACATTATGGTATGTGAGAAGTAACTCCCAAAAAAAGTTGGTGCCCCTCACCTTCTTCGTTATCAAAGGAGAGTGGCTTCTTAGACCATGGTGGGTTTCAAATGGGTTTAAGAAACATCCTCTATGTCTCTCTCTCTCCAACCATGGTCTCACCCTTCCTTATCCTTCTCATTCTCCTCTTCTTCTCTCTATTTCTCTTCATCCTAATCAAGACTCACCACAAACTACTACATCAAATTATGCTCAAAACTCCAACAAATCATCAAAGAGACCATTACAAACAAACAAATCACCAACCTCATCACCTCCGTCTCTTCTTCCACGATGTATAGTCTTAGGCTAAGATCATGGTTTTAAAACTCGTATTAGACCAAGACATATCACCCGAGTTAACTCGATATTGGAGCTAAACAAGACCAACTCACGAGTTACTTTTTTTTTACCAAGATTTAATACCTCACGTTCAATTTTTTGATTTTTTGAACAAGACATCTCAAACATATCGGAAAACTCATCCGAGATGACTCGAGATCCGGCCTGGACAAGACGAGACGCGAAATCGAGTTTTAAAACCATGACTGAGATGCATCTGTCCTCATCACCTTCCAAGTTTCAACACCTTCAACAAATAAAACACGCTGCAAACATCAACCTCTACCTACCAGACGACGCCTTCAATGTAGTCGTCCACACCAAAACCTCTCAAACTCATCTCTTTCTCCATGTGTGTGTTGCATTATTACGATTTAGGGATTAGGGTTATCTAGAGCTAAAAAGATTTTTTTGTATACTTTTTTTTTTTTTTTCAATTTTCATTCCAATCACTAGAGATTTAAGTCATTCCTTATTTGAATCTATGGGTAATTTTCAATGAAGAAGGTTTTATGAGTAAGTTTTTATGTTAATCTATGTTTACTTAGTAGACATCAAATGTGTTTGATGAAATGTGTAAGAGAATGAATGCAACTTGAAATTTCAAGAAGATGCATAAATGGACTGATTAGTATATTTCCTTGTTGCAATGTTTTTAATCAAAATACTATATAATTTTAGTTGCGAGAGATATTTTATTGAGCAAATGTTCGTGGTGATGCATTGATAATGGAGATGCTAGCCTAAATTTCATATAGATGTTGTGATACATTAACATTAGATGTTGTGGTGATGCATTGGTAATGGATCTAGGATGCTAGTTTGAATCTCTTTTTTGCTTTGTTTTGCCCTAAAGTATTGGTTTGTAGTAAAATAAAATGGAGTTTAAATTTATTTTTTCAATAAATGGTGTGCAGATTTTCTTTTTGGTGCGGCACATATAATGTAATTAATTGGTGTGGTAATAATAGCTCTCATATTTGATGGTATCATATTAAATAAAGTAATGATATTGAATTCCTGAAAGTTAGATTACTAGCTGACCCCTTCTTGATGCATTATTTCGCTTCAACGATCATGCATGTTTGGCTTTCGATCTGGCGGATCTACCTATCAAAATAGGGCAACTGATTGTGATGTTTTATTTGAGCTTTTTCGTCCAAAAAAAATGCCAAATAAAACAACTAATGAGAGGCGGATTTTAGTGTACGTTTCCGAAGGGTTAAGTCAAACGTCATGGATGACGGAAGGGAGTGTAACGTGGCGATGAAAGAAGACCCGAAATGGTGTACCTACCCAACTCCCAATAACGCAGAATACTGATTGGATTAGGTGGATATATTAAATCTGACGACATGTAATTCGCACGTGAAACAGGATGTAGAGAATGCAGCGCAGTGTTGATCAAAGTTACATAAAGAGAAATTTTATTGGCACACCAACTTTATTTACAACACACTAATCCTTTTGAAAGTTTTCGTGTATATTGATTGGTGAGTTATCGAAGTTGTATTGGGCGTCCACAGAACCATTGATTTTCCTTGAATGTATGACACTCATATCTAAGGAAATGCATCTATGATTTTTTTACACTCTCAATGCTACTTTGAATGTTATTTCAAGTCACTTTTTTTTATCACTTATGTCAAGTCACTTTAACATTCTTATTTGTAGAACACGTTTTTGGGTCCACTTACTCAACTGTCATGGTTTTAAAACTCATTTTGATATCTCGCGGACGAGTTTTCTGATACATTTTAAATGTCTCTGATGATACATATGAGATTTCTTGTTCACCACGTCAATGTCTGTCCGTCTCGTTGTTGGGCAATAGCAAGCGATACGTATCAATCGGTCTAGACGAGTTTTGAAACCATGCTTTTGATGGACCTTTAGGAGTCAAAATATGGTTCCATGCACTAAGGCTCCGTTACCTCAAATAAAATTCTCTGAAATCAACAACTAAATCCGAGGAACATTACCTCACACCTCTTTAGGCCCATTAATCTCATGTGAGTAGTTTGATTAAAGAAATTAACCTCATCCCTAGCATATGATAAAACACAATGGTGGACCTCACTCCTCCATCTCAAGATTTATATCTCATAAACAACATATCTTGAGGATGGTTGTCCCTCGTCCTTTGTCTTCTCTCTTCTTCCCCTTCTTAAGATTGATAAAATTTTAGGGATGAGGTTTTAATGACAATAAGGGTTGTTTGAGGCATTCCTATCATTTGGGAGCTTAGACTCGACAACTCTTTCTTGTTTATGGAACAGACCTTCAATCTATCCAGACAAACATCCAACATTCAAATTTTGCAATAAAACACAAAAGATTTATTAAAAAACATTGAATCCTCACGGAACTAAACAAACTATACTAATCCACATGAACATTAATATAAATGAGAATAATCACTAATTAATAGACAGGACACCCATCAACCACTATACCCTTAGCCGTAGGACAAGAAGCTAAGTCGCAATGCTCACCATTTGTACCCCACCAACTCAAGCCTTTCCCTTCCATGTTCAATGTGAAGTACAACAACACCCCCATGAAAGCAACTCCAGCGTCTAGAGCAGCCGAAAGAACATAATTGTACCTCTGCCACCATTGCTTTCGATAACGGAAAATGTAGAAGTTGAATATTGTTCCGACAAGAATCCACGAATTGTAGTTCAAAGTTGTTGCTGGTGGCATCATTGCTGTTGCTCCGAGAAGTACTGGAAGATTAATTAAAGGGATCCAAGATTGGGTTGGGAATATCTTGTGTAAGAACCAAACCAAAATTGGCCCCAAGGCACCACCAAGGAAGAACCAATTAAGGGCCATGTAGTTTCCAAGAACCCCGAATATCCGCTTGGGTCCTACTAGACCCCAGATGACAGATGCATCGAAGAAGACACGGTCACTTGGGCACGTCCAAGGACTGTTGGGAGGGAGGAGTTCATCTTGACAGATGTTTGGGATAGAGTTTAGGAGCCACCATGCCACCCCAATGTTTATTGTTCCAGCTATCATGGTTCCAATAAACTGGTATCCAAAAATGAGTTAAAAGAAGCATAATAAGGAGTTTGAGATCGATATACATAAATATTAAAAAGTATAATAAGGAGTTAGAGATCTATATACATTAATATTACAAAGTATTAAATGGCATTTTCTTCACTAAAAATCTATGTCACAAAACCTTCAATGACATTTCCATGAATATCACAAATCCTCAAAAAGGTTTGTTTTGATTAGTACAAAACCTCAAAAAAGTTGTTTACAAAAAAATTAGTAACAGCAAATTATGTTTGAGGCAAAGCATCCAAGAAATAAAGCTCGACACACTATGAGACAGAAAGTTAATTGTTTCTTAGGGATGGGATATTTATGTGTATATGTAATGCGGTAATCAAGTTGTCTCCTAGGTTTTTATAGACAAAAAATAAGGTATTGAAGATTGTTCAAAGGAAATACCTGAACTAAGAACATTGATCTCGGTGGGATCTTCATGTAGTGACCAAGCTTGAAGTCACTGAGGAAGGAAATGGCCTGAGCCATGCTTATATATCCATAGGTCTTGAAGCAAACATTGGCTATAGGCCTTCCTGGAAGTATAATACCCATGAGGTACTCTGTGATGATGTTCAACCCGGGCGTCTATATAGAAAACATTAGATGAACGTTAGCAAAAGAACAATGATTATAAGTGTATCAGGTTCTTGAGATTTTTAAAACGCAATTACCTGATTTGTTGTGGCAGTTATGATGCTGATGGGAAGAGTGAACACGAAAGCCAGGACACATGCAAAGATGAGTCCCCACCATGGCATCTGAACCTGATCTCTCAAGACAGTGCACAGCACGAGAGATATAACGAACGTTATCGCAAGCAACACGTAAAACCACCAATCAGGTATTTTCTTATACTTGTTCATCAACCTTGTGTGAATGTCCTCCTTCCCTTTATATGAAGCACGAAATCGATCACAGATCTCCCTGTGCATTGGACAATCATTTACATTGGTATTGTTAAATATCAAATATGAAGCATCAGATGTTAGCAATCTCCAATACCTTATTTTTTTTCCATAAAAATTATCTTTTTTCACTTCTTGTGCAATGGAATTTTCATAAATATTTTGATGTTTATACAATGACATTAAGGCCCTTGGTTTTTGTCGCACTAAATTAAATTTGCCTTTTTGAGATACTAAAGTACATAGGAGTTAGTATCTCCCCAATCAGATAGCACTACTAATTAATATTTGATATTGAAATTTCTCTTAATGAATGGATCATCTAAGATCTAGCGTTTACCTTCCATGGAACAAGACCACATGTGTGATGGTGGCAGCAATGGTGGCGAAACCAAATCCATATGTGAGAGTAAAAAACATGCTCAAATTGATCCGTCCTTGCTTCTCGTAATTTGGTATGTCTATCTCAAATTTGTCATTAACGATGGCCGATATGTTATACATCTTGCCTTGGGCTGTGAACAAATGTGAGGAGAATATGGGAAATGTCTGGGCGTTGTAAAGGTTGGTCCCCCAATAGGCTATAGGGATGGCCAAGTAGATAACTATGACATAACCGAAAAAGATGTTGACAGTGGCAAAAAAGGGACTAACAAGAGGGCTGTACATGAATGCGGCTATGGCAGACCAATCGAGAGTAACTGCCCCGAGACCAAGGCCATCCATGCCTGATCCGAGCTGATGGGCTGTGACTGACTTGGAGAATACCCAACAAACCCACGAGATACTGGTCAAGGTCGGGAAAAGGTACCCTGGGAACAAGTACCAGGAGAAACTGCACACTAGTGCAATCACGAAGAACTTCCCTCTTGACATGCGTTGCTCATCTTTCTCGTGCAAGGCTCTGCAAAATTTCATATTGAAACTTATTAGATATCCTAATCTTTGCTATAAAAAAAATATATTAGATTAGTTCTTTATTAAAAATAATTTACTATTATTAATTTACTTGTATGGTTGGAAATAAAGTCAGTGCATATTGATCTCAAAACAATGAATGTTTTGAATTATCTCAAAATGTCGAATGTTTCAATCAAGCCAGTCGCACCAAGTGGTGGCAGTGTACCTCAAACCAGGCCATTTCATTAATAACTAATGATAAATCGACGCAGCAAAACATACGCGATCTATACACAACTGACGTGGCAAGGGTACAAATTAAACGGTTGATCCTTTCTGTGTGTATCCCGAAGAAAAATCTATGATTCTGTACCCTTGCCACCTCAACCACATATAGATCATGTATGTTTTGCCGCATCGATTTATCATGGCTCTTCATTAATAGACTAATGATCTGTGTCTTGATGTTAGTTTTGTATAGTGCACCTATTTGATGATGATGCCCATCAAACCAAACCTTTCCATTGATTGATTGCAAATTGCAATTGATTTTATCTTGAATATGAATTTTATGTAATGACTTTTAATAAAGAGGGTTTGTATTGTCATACCAACATTTTTTAGGGTTTTGTTAACATGATTTAAAAAAGAAACATTAATGAAAACTTCCATAGAGTCAATGAATAATATGAAAAAAATATTCAAGAATTGAAGAAATAAATAAAATGAAAGATTACAAATAAAATACTTGAAAATCTTATTTCCTCGAAAAGAAATTAAATGCTTTAAAGCTTCTTCATATCCAATCTTCAATTTATACAAAAATCCTATAAAAAAAAACGTCAGTAAATTTAATAGTTAGAAAATATTGGCAAAATTTCAATTTTAATTTTTCTTTTAAAATATATAATTTATAGACATTCACATTATTTTTTTTATTTATTGGTAAGCCTGTTTGTACTAAGTTGAATAATTCGGTGCTGACAGGATTTGAACCCAAGTCTTTAGCATCATCACCCAAAGACTTTACCTACTAAACTAGCTGGCAACTGCGGACATTATTACTTACTTAATTGTTAGAATTCTTGGTTAAGTAAGTTTCTAGTTTTTCTTTAATACTAAAACAAGATTTTTACAAATAAGTGGTTGTTAGAATTCTAGTTTAAGTAGGTTTCTTAAACTTTATTTATATTAAAACAAGATTTTTACAGATTTTTTTACTCTGTGTGGGAAATTTTTTATAATTTAAGCTATTGGTTTTCAAAGATGGTTTGAATGGCTCTTGACCAATGGGCCAATGATAATGAAAAATCCGGTCGGACCCGGCTGGGCTCCTGTTTTTAAAACACTGCAGCTAAAAGAGTCGTGAAGCTTGTACATAAGCGTACGTACCTGAAGAGAGAGACTTGAACAAGAGTACTGGGCCACCACATATGGGCCGGGTCGACCACGTACTTCCTTAGAATCCCAGCCCAACCATATCCTAGGACCTGCACCAAATGCGCATATTAGCATCATTCCAAACAATTATATTAAAAAAACAGAGAACTACGATTGGCACCCCAATTTCTTAAACTATTTACACACCCTAATTCAAGAATAAAATACACCATTCAAACACTACAAGAGCTTGGTTAAAGTTATTAAATCACTCTTCTTTATTTTTTATTTTATATATAATAAAGGTGTAACAAGTAAAAGTTGGGATGCCAATAGCAGCTCTCTCTCTAAAACAAACACAGAGAGAGAGAGAGAAGAAGAAACCTGGGTCGTTATAATAAGGATCCAACTAGCCAAGAAAGATATGTTCCTCTTATAGAACGCCTTAATAATGTCGACAATACCAACAGCATAAGCAGATCCACTCCCAAAAGCGCTTCCCGCATTAGCAAAAATGGAGATCAACACATGCTCCTTCATATTAAATGGACCCGGGTTAACAGAAAACTCTCTCGATCCGAAACCCGGAATCCGAAACTTAGTAGTTGGGAGTACAGACGCCATGAATCTACCGATAGGGAGCGTTGCAATCTGAACTGTGATCTGGGTTATGATGAGAGGCTCTGTACGGTATGAGAAGAATTGATTTAGAAAAGATAGAAGCCCACATGAGATTAAACCTAGAAACCACATTCTGAAGGTCCATACTGGAAGAGATGGATCGTCTGTATTGGTCACTGTGAGTCTTACTTCTTCTATTGGGGATTCTTCTTCTTCGTTTATGTTTCCTTTCTCTATCTCCGAAGTTTCCATGGATACAGAGAGAAGTTCCTCTGTCTTCGTTAATTATGATATTCTGTCGTGGTTATGATATATATTTTTAATTTTTTAAATCTTTCAAAAGAAAATTTCATCCATCCTATCCGACTTTGACGCCAACACGTACGTATGCCTCCCAAATCAGTGTTATAGACATACTATTGGCACCCAACTTTCACTTATTACATCCTAAATAAAATTAAAGAAAATAAGTTAATGGGTGTAACAAATAAAAGATGGGGTGCCAATAGAAGCTTGCTCATTTATATATATATAATTTTTCTTTTTGGGTTTAACATTTTATCCGAGCGTAATTGTAAACAACTACTGAAATTATTTGAATGCCTGTGATAAATAATTTAAAAAAAAAAAAAAAATTGGGGTGTCAATAGCAGTTCTGTTTTTTTTTTTTTTTTTAATAGGAAACTCTGTCTTTCAGGGACGCTTTTATTGGAGTATAAAATACCTGGGCTCTTAACAAAGCCGAGCATGCATCCCTATTTATTATCCAATCACAATGTGCCACGTAATCATCTCTATCTATAGGAGCGGGATACCGTACTTATCTGGATTCGACCACGTATTAACAGGAAATTACTGATACATCGTAGTTTTTACCTATCAATAGGCAAATACTATTATAAAAAAAAAAGGACCGCTAGTCGCACACTACTAGTGGCAGATTGCACCCTAATTACATCTTTTTTTTAGTTTTTTTTTTTATAATAATCTCTTCTAATCTATCAGTTGCACCTCATTAGCATAACCTGCTTGTTCATCTACCTTATTCGACATGTGTTCTCTTTGATTTTAAGATATTTAATTATTTATTAATTAATTGATTGACTTGAAATGATAATGTGTTTTGGTCTATTCATTAAGGAAATTTATAAAAATCAGTCAGTCTCTTTTGCACAAATTTTTGGACAAATTATAATTTTTGTGGGGATGATTGAAGACGAAGAAGAAAAAGGAAAAAAAATGCAAAAAATTTAATTTTTGTTGGAGTTCAATCATAAAAATGAGTGCAAGGGTCAAATTTTAAGTGATAAAGTGCAATTGGGCAGGGATGGTGTGAACTAACCGATCCAAAAAAATTTTGCTTAAATTTTTTTGTCCGTGCTCACGAAATTCAGTATCCACCAATCACATCAGCCCTCATGTATTGAATGGCTTCCCCATTGATAGGCTTGATGTGCCGTGGACTAGAGACCCTATGAGCAATGTGATGAAAAAAAATCTCTCCTTTAAAAAAAGAAAATCTTCCTTAAAATGAGAAATCTTTTATCTTTGATTTTTTTTATAAACAAAACTAATCATCTTCAAGCTTAAGATTCGCCTTCAACATTTAAACCTTCAAACCCGTGACTAAACATGGTTTTTTGAGAAGAACAAAAAAAATTATTTAAAAATATGATGTTTACTAATAAGACGGTTGATTGAAGATAGGTTGTATAAATTAGTAGAAATTTACCATAGATATTAAAGAACTTAAAGATAATTGGGAAAAGACGAGATTTAGAGGATTGAACATATCTGAAATGCTTTTCGTCTTTATATTTGTAAATGCTTTGTTTCGTTAAAGAATTTCAATATTTTAAGATTTCCAATTTCGTTCATTTAGAGTCAAATTACCCTTATTATGTCTGACAATTACAAGATTGTTGTCATAAAATAATTGACATTGTTGTAAATCAACTGCACATTTATCGAAATTATCATCACGAATTTGACATGTTTCTTTGAATTTAAAATCTTTCAATTTTTTAGCGATACACACTATAACAATCGGATTCTTGAGATGGAATTGATTGGCCACGTAATTTGGAGTTGTCAAACCATACACAATATCAATAATTTTAGGTGATCAATATAATGCATTACCCAAACAAAAGTGATATTTGATATCTATTACGTCCTTAATGTGCATGTTCAAAATTATTAAGAAAATACAAGAATGTATTCCGTCTACATATAAAATATATGCAACTAAAGATCCCTAAACATCAAGGTGTAAAGTAACAAAGTAGAGTGCAACTAGAGATTATTGTAGTCAAGTTTTACAATTTTGCAATCCCTAAGTTGAACACAAGAATTGGGGTGATGGATAAGATTAAGACTACTACAAATGAAAAATAAATGAGAAGAGAAAGAATTGATGTGTGTGATTTATGAAATAAAAAATGAAAAATAGTTGCAAGTGACTGACTAATGTGCAATATTGTTTATATCATTCTCATTTGTTTTTAGTAAGTGCAATCCAATAAAAGGAAATACAACTATAAGTTCTTCTCTCACTTAAGATATAACAATAAATATTCTTAAATAATTCTAATAAAAATAAGGTTTTTCCCTATTTATACTTTAAGCACTAAGTTTGTGGGTGATACAAGTGTCCTGAGCATTACTCATGTTTGACACGAGAAATCAATCAACACAAAAAAAAAAAAAAAAAAAAACTCACAAAAGATTAAGAATATCTCTTTACTTCATTAATCCTAGAAATAGTCCAACAATAGAGTATATGTGACATACACCATGAAATATACAACATAAGACACAAAAGTGGTGAATGATAAATCTCAATAATAATCCTCAAAATTACATTACATAGGTGCACTCTCTAAGTCACAAAATGAGAAAGGGAATGGGCATCCTCTCTAGCCCTAGCAAGGGTTTTAGCCTAGCATGGTAAAGTCAAGACAAGACCAAAAATAAAATAAAATAGAAGAAAATAAAGAAGAAGAGAAATCTCCCAAGCTCCTAGCTCTAAATGAATTGAGACCAAACCAAAAGATAAAAAATGGTAGATGATCAAATGTTTAAATAGAGAAAGTGAAGTAATGAGGTGGCTGATGGATAGGTGAAGAACAATAGTGATATGAAAGAATGTGATTTCTAAGTAGTCAAAAAGAATCTTATCATTTGGTGCAAGGAGGTGAGAGGAGTTGGAAAATATGGTAAAGAAAAACTCAATAGGGGAGACATTGGTTCCTGGTAAATGTATGCATGGCATAGGGATTAGAGAACCAATAAAAATGAGTGTGGAATCCAAAGAAAAGACAGAGGATGGGGGTGATTGAGTTGTGCATACGTGCACAAGGCAAGGTTTGACATACTCGAGAAAAATCTAAGGGTTCTTTGTAACTTTTGAAGGAAAATAGATTCAACATCTAAAAGAGGTTTTTAAGTAGGCTTGAGTTGCTTATCCAACACTATAGACAATATCCAATCAGATGGTAGCAAAGCACTAAAAGGTTTCGATAAGCCCATTTAAAGAAGTTTTAAGATATGAATCCTATCTCTCTTCTAAAACCCAACAATCCATAAATAAACCTCAAGATCTTTCCAAACAATCACCTACACTATCAAATTAGACTTCATCATGCTTATATTCTCCAATATTAAGTTCCATGATTAAGATTACCCTACAATTAAAAGAATTATCGCATAATGAACTTAAAACAAAGAATGTTTGGATTATTAACATGATAATACTTATGATAATTATGTGAAAATAAGCAACATTTAAGCATTATCAATATCGCATTACAATGGATTTGTTAGAATGTAGGAAATAAAACATTGATTTGTAAATATGAATTTATGATAAACAATGTGTTTTCTTTTTCTTTTTTTATAATTTAATTATAGTATTTTGTAGTGAATGACATTCGAAATAGTTATTAATAATGTATATGGTTTGTTGACGCAATGCATGGTACTATACATGTTTATCAAAAAATTGTATTGAAAATTTTTATTAAAGAAGAATGTTACAGATTTGTAAATGTCTTTATTAACATTTGCCAACCTTTAAAGTATTTTTGTTAAATTTTTTACACATGTTTGTCAACCTTATTCTGCATATTGGTAATCTTTTGACAATTTTATTGTCATCATTTTAACTTAAGATAAAAATATTATTTTACGCATTGAAGTATATTTTTCAATAGGATATTAATATGATAGTATATCAACAATTGATATTGAGTAAATTATTGATATTGCGTATGGTTTGTCAAATTAATGCATAATTATATGCATATTTGTCAAAATTTGATATTGAAAAAATTATTAATATTGGATATGATTTGTTGACATAATACATGGTACTATGCATGTTTGTTAAAAAAAATTATTAAGGAAAACTTGTTAAAGGGGAATGTTACAGATCTGTCAACGTTTTTATGAATTTTTGTCAATCTTTAAAACCATTTTTGTCAACATTTCTACACATATTTGTCAACCCTATTATGCATATTTATAATCTAATGACAATTTGACTGTAATTATCTTAATAAAGGGAATGCTATAGATATGTCAACAATTAGATTGTAATCATTTAGATTTGGAAGAAAATCATAAATTGAATGGAAGAAAGTTTTTTTCAAAATAAATATTTTAATGGATGAATGAAATGAAGATTACTTCACTTCCTTACATAGATGGAAATAAAAATAAAAATTCTCGTTACCTTTAATCCCTTTCTCAAAGACTTGTAAAAGAGATAATTTTAAAAAGTGAAGAAGATGAAAATCAAAATAATTTTTTTTTTCTCTTTCTTCCCGTACTTGAAAGAAGATGATGAATGGAGAAGAATGAAAAATGAAGAAGAAAGAAAGAAAGAAGAATGAAATTTGTTGAGAAAGACAAAACTTGTCTTTTGAGCCTAGATCGTATCATACACTAGGTAGACCTACTCATAGGGGTAGATTTAGAATGGGGGCAATGGGGGCACTTGCCCCTATAAGTATTTTCAGGCCTACCTAGGAAGTAATGGATTATTACAACATATAATCGTGGTTGATAAAGAAATTTGTCGCTATTGCCCCTACAAAAAAAAAATAATAATATTTACACTCTTAGTTGCCCCCACAAAATTTTTTCCACTCTAACATTGTCTCTTATAAATTCTTTTACACTCTTATTTGTCCCTACAAAAAAGTTTTCACTCTTATGTTACTCCCACAAAAAAAAATTATAATCTTAGTTGCTCTCACAATTTTTTTTTTCACTCTTACGCTGCCCCCTTATGGGTAAAATCCTGGCTCCGCCCCTGCCTACTCGTATAAATTGGTTAATTTCATGGTAGCCCATATTTTTTAGGGTATTTTGATCAAATACGACAAATACAATAGTTTTTAATAATACAATGAAACTTGTAATATTTTGATAATATTCAAAAACTATTATAATTATTTAAGAATTTACCCTTTTATAAATGCAAATATACTCTTGCCGAACTTTGGCTCCCCGCGAAAGTTGAAATCATGGGAGCAAACCAAAATCCAAACACGCGCTTGAAAATTCCATAGAAAATTATAAATGAAAGTTCGAAAGCAGGGGGGGCATGGCAAATATTCGCCAAAACAATTAAACATGGAAGGGTCAGCTTTTATGGACTAGGCGGTGGGCTTTGTTTTAAAAGATTTTAAAATAACTCGATATTATTAAATTTCAATTATTGTTAGGAAGAGAAGGAAAATTCAGCGAAACTGCATAGAAAACAATCGTACCGTTGGGATTACATGTGCATCCACTTCTCTTCCTATATTCTAATTTTTAATGTGGGTTGACAGTTGAGAGCCTCCACATCTTTATCATTGGTTGGTTGAACAAGCTTCCAGGAGGGGATGAGTTTTGCTTTTTCTAAATCTGGTTTTTTGTGATGTTGGAAGATGGGTTGGTGATTCTCTGGGGTTTGGATGAGGTAAGAGTATTTCGGGTTCTTTTCTTATTGGTTTTTTGGTCAATAATTTGTTCGATTAAGCATAGAATATTAGTTGTTTTTGGGGTTTGAACGAATGCCAAAAGGTTGAATCTTTGAGGGTTTTCATGGGTTGGATTAAATGGAGAAAATTTGAAATCTTTTTTTTTTTGATTGAAGGAATGCTAAAAGTTTGAATCTTTATGAGTTGGATTAAATGGAGAAGATTTGAAATATTGCTAGAAATTTAATTGAAGGTATGATTTGTGTTTTTTCATTTCTCATACTAAATTTCATCACAAGAGATTGAGTACTAATCAAAATTCCAATATTGAAATAGTTCAATTTAATCAAAATTTTAAATTAAAGGGGTTGAAGTGTTGATCATTATTTTCAGGATTCGGTCTTTTTATCGTTTATGTTGATCTGTTTAAGCGAGATTAACGAGAATTAGGAGTCAATTTTGTTGAAACTTAAAAGTATATGGAGGGCATTCTAGAAGAAGGGAATGGAGAAGCAGAGGAAATGGGCATAGAACCCTCCACAGAATTTCCTATAAAGGAAACTCGCCACTATCGAACCCATTTCCCTGGGGCCGTGAGACAGAAAGCTTATCTGTTCGATGGGTTGGGGAATTATTTTAACAAAGAATGGGATCTTACCGAAGGTAGAGATGGAGAATTTTGTTGGTATCATGTAGAGCTTCCAAAGGGTAATCAGAAGCTCTCATTGTCTGCTCAATACCTGATCGACGTACTTTGCCCTCCTTTGAAACTCCAAGACATCCTTTCGCTTGTCAGCAATGGACCCTTTTGTGGGCATGTCGATGGGGCCCTTGTATTCCGGGTGAATTCACCAGGACCCACTATGAGTAATTTTACAATCAAAATTGCTGCAAGAATCACCGAGAATTCTGTGATCACTGTATCTTTGGGTCGTGTTCCTAGATTGGGTTTCTCACCTACGGGTCAATCGCTTCTTTCGGAAATTCCAAGTGTGGAGAGTCCCAATTTGGTTAGAGGCGAGGAGGAGGGGAGTGGGATTGTGATTAGGGAACATGTTCTTGAGTTTCTATTGACGATGAATCATTCAGAGGAGGCTGACAATCCTGTTCCGAGAACCGTCTCAAATCTCGTTGTTCATGTTGTTGACTCACATATGGATCACCTTCAGGATATAGTGACCAAGCTCGAGATGGAGTTGGATTCGGTTGAGCTTGAATTGGATAAAGGTAAAGTTGCCATCAAACGATACTTTTAATTGCCTCAATGAATTCCTTCATCTTTTTTAATTTTTCCTCTTTTTAGTCACAAAGAAAGTAAGATATTGAATTTAAAAAGAAAAAAAGAAAAATGAAAAAAGTCATGACTTTAAGATGTGGGCATATTCTTAATTTTGGGTTCTTGACGCTAGGTTGGGTTGGAAGAGTTCTGTTTTTTTCCCCTATTTTTATGCATCCTGTTTGGTGGGTGTCGGCTGGGTTCAGTTTGGAAAGGTCTAATTCTCATTATAGATACAAAAGCATCTTCAATATGGTGGGAGAAGTTTATCTCTGCTTACTTTATATATAGGCTTCTTTCATTTTCTAACTTATTACCTTCCCGTCATTTCCACCATGAATTTTTTTGATAGGCAAGCGAGTTAGTGGTTAGTGATTTGTGATTTGTGGGTGAAGGCAGGTTTTGAATCCAGGTCATGGTATCAATGCTCACAAACCTTACCAATTAGCAAAATGCCCACCTTCTTAGTGAAAATAAATTGTTATGTTCGGAAACTCCCTGTTTATACTGTTTCTTGCCACCTAGTTTGCTAATCCGTGTATTTGAGCTTATAGGAAAAGACAAAAGTGAGAAGAAGTTGACTTAATTCTTCATTTATTTGTGAACTTGCTGTCTTATTGGTTGTGATGATGCCATACTTCAATTAATGCTTTGGGCTTGAGCCCGAAATTCTTCATCATCCCCAAATCCTTACCCAACTATTTGGACTGGACTAAACAAAGTCTCATTTATCCATTAAATTCCCTAAGCCATGTCATTTTAATTCAATTATTTCATGTCTGCTCTCAATACAATCCAATCCTTTCTGGTATTTCTCTTGCTCTTTTCGAACCTTCAACCTTACACGTTCTTCTTGTTGGCCAATGTTCAAACCATCTCAACAGACTCACCCTTATTTCATCACTCAAGCTTATTTCATCACCTATTGGGCTGCTATAGTTCACCAATTCATGGATTTCTAATTTTGTGTTTCTCAGTCGTTCCACTTAGCCATAACATCTTCATTCCTGCTAGTTTATTTTGTTTACATGTTCATTTCTTGATTTCTCAACATTTTTATCCGTAATGCATAGATGGATCTAATTATCATCTTAGAAAGTTTTCCTCTTGGTTGATTGGTGTGCTATCCACCTGATAGATGTGGAAGCACATCCTCTTGTAGACCAAAATTATGAGATTCGGCAGGTGCCTTCCACCAAGATATTAAAACCAATGGACCTTGGGAAAGGACCTTGTTTAGTAATTATTTTTTTTCCGATTTGTTGCTATCCTTTTGTGCCAATTGAGTCTTGGAAAATCGTAGAAATCTTTTCTCCCTCTGACTTAAAATTGCTTCCATCTCCAACCCGCCTCAGACTAGCAAGCTTTTGTCAAAGTTGAATGTTATCCACTCTTTCTCCAATTTAGAACACTGTAAAAGATATTTCATCTCTTTGCTTCATAAGGGCATGTTAAGAACTACTAACTTGTAGAGAATGAGCATGTTTAACCATAATTTATGTAACTATGGAATAAAGTGCACATGGTTGATCCTGATTTTGAACTAACCTCTTCCCACAGATGTTAAGAGGTGCCACATTGATACTTGCAAGTAGATCTTTTTGAAAAACAAAATTCTTGCAGTAGGTCTACTTTATGTTTGGAACTATTTCAGTAGTCAAAGATTTTCTCTTGCTAAATGAAGTATAGGCCATTTAGAAACTTAAATGGGTGATCCATTTGAAAAATGTAGAAATTTATTGAGTATTTATATCCTAGTTATTTTCCAGTTCTCATGGTTTATTCTATGTTTAAAATTCAGTGTGAGCTGGGCTTGGAACCATAGCTCTGTTGGTTGACATATTAACTTCGAGGTCATGGTTTCAAGTCCAGATTTTTTCAAAAAGAAAAAGAGAAAAGGCTGATCCCTTTTCCTTGAGCGCAGGAGGTTTTGCTTTGAAGAAACAAATGCTGGATGACAGAAGATTCCCCAAAATGCATCTGAATTTGCAACGCCTCTTGCAGGTAGTTTTGTAGACTCCAATCATTCATGAGGAAAAAGAAACAACACAATGAAGTCATGCAATATTCATTAAAAGATATAATCTAAGATACCGGTTGGATAGGCCACATAATAGGAGTATCAACTGGTCAAATTCCGGTATGTCCATATTTAATCTGATTAGCAGTTGGGTCTAAAATTGGACCCAAACCTGACCTAATCTTTACCATGCTTGTCAGTATCATTCAGTTGATGAAATAATTTTTCTTTTCTACTGGATTAATCGTGACAAAACTTGATTGTTGATGGAGTCCTGAAGCTCAGACCCAAATCCAAGTTCTCAGGTCAAATTATATTGAGTAAACAGATACCCAAAAAGATCGTAGACTGTAAGGATAGCTTCTGTGGGGGCAATTGCAGTGTTCTTTGTGCATCATTTGATGTCCCTCACCAAGGAAATATCCTAAACCAAAAGCTATCCCAGTCGGATAATCATAAGTGTTAACCAACCAACTACTCCAAAAGACCAATCTGTTGGAGAGGGGGTGAACTATGAATATAAGAGGGTCACAAGGCTTAACTGGGGTATGACACACCCAAGAGTGGAGGAGAATATACACTTAACAGTAAGCATATATGGTATCAACTTCTTTCGACAGCAATCAATGTAGCTTTTCTGAGCATC
Source organism: Akebia trifoliata (assembly GCF_017979445.1). NCBI lineage: Eukaryota > Viridiplantae > Streptophyta > Magnoliopsida > Ranunculales > Lardizabalaceae > Akebia > Akebia trifoliata. Next base: position 9,887,980 of record NC_141376.1, on the reverse strand, counting down.
CAAATGAATTGGTAGGATGAATGGTCACAATACCTGATTGGATTGATTTATGTGTAGATCTACTAATTTGGCCTACGGCCATTTAAATTTGAAATCAAGTACACCATGAGCTCCACTGTGAATCAAACTATAATTTTTTTTTTCTTTAATACAGGTGATTGCACATGGTGAGCAAGTCTTTCCACGTGTCAAAGAAAAATGTGCGACCAAAAGTTGGTTTGCTAGTGAAGACATTGTCTCTCTTGAAGAGATAATTGGTCGTGTCAGGAGACTAAAAGAGAATGTTGGGTTCATAGCCAATCGTGTCACAGCAATCCAGGCCAGTCTCGACAGTTGGCAATCCGAGCAAATAAACAAGAAGCTTTACTATCTCTCATTTCTTTCAATAATATTCCTTCCTTTATCCATTGTCACTGGAGGTAAAATCTATATTCAGTTTAATTGCCTCTCAATGCAGTTCCATCATAATGAGAACCATGTAATTCTAACACCCTCTTCTTGGGTGGGTGTTCTTAACAGTTTTCGGGATGAATGTGGGAGGTGTTCCATGGACTGTGCAAAAAGATCCTGCAATAAAAGATGGGTTCCAAAATGTCTTATTTCTCTGTGTTGCATTACTTCTGCTTTTACTGCTTTGCTTCACTTTCCCTGCTTTATATGTCCGTGTAACTTCTTGGAGGAAGCAGCGGGCATTGAAGAGGAGTTGGTCTCTTAATAGAAAGTCATTTTTAAAGAGAACTATTGGAGGTGGACTTCAGGGAAGAAATGGTTATCTCCGCCTTTGAAAAGGTTAAATTATCTTTTTTATCGTACGGTTCTGTTACTTTCTCCATAGTTTTTGAATTCTAACTCGTAAAACTTGTTTTGGACGAGGAAAATTTATTTGTCTTCTGCTTCTTAACGTTTGAAGATTTGTCTGGGAAACATGCATCTTGTTTCTCTCTGGAAGAGTTTCTTTACGGTGGTTATGAGGTAACTTGTATGGGTTTGATGCTTCGAGGACTCTCGGAAAGTTACACACAGTCTTGTCTTTTCAATTGTATAACCAACTGTACATATGAGAAGGTGGTACAAGATGTTGAGTCTGCGTGTCATATCTTGAAGCTTTTGTATGTTTTAAATTCAATTTATTGTTTTGTGGGCTTTCCCAATAACTTTTAGTTTTTGAGTTTCTGGAGGGTGAGGTGATCACTCTTTCAAACACACACACTCAGAATTTGTAGAGTGAGTTAATGTTCATTTAGATGTGTATTGGCTTTAAACTGTTTTTGGATCCTATATTTTTTGGGACATCTTGGGGTGACATATTCCATCATTTTCACAACTTATTGGTGAATTAATAGATGTTCTCAATACTCTCTCTCTCTCTCTCTCTCTCTCTCTTCATCCTGTAAAAATGATGGTCACATATTTTAAAGAATTAGATTACTAATTTTCATCCAAATATGATTTGGTTTACCACTATACAACTTATTATAATTCACCAAAGACTCGTTCTGGAGTGACCTCAAGGTTGTATCTCATATCGCACATCCTGATGCGAAAGTGTGTAGGAATCATAGATTCTTTCTGAATTGTATCTCGATGAAAAGCATCTATAGTTCCTATACATTTTCACGTCAGGATGTGCGCGACATGAGGTACAATCTTGAGGTCACTTCAACATTATTCTTCATCAAAGATCATATTCTATGTAAAAGGAGTATAACAAGGTTTGGAACACTAATGGGCCTCTCTGGGCTTGGTGACTGTAAACACGTGGCCCAGCCACATGCAGGTAAATTTACTGGCCAGGCAGGCCAGCAACTGTTTTCTTTTCATTGGACAGTCTGGCCAATTGCAAGATCAACTTGGGTCTCAAGCCAGGATGGGCTTTGACTGCTTTAATCAGGCCAAATTATCTAGCCCAAACCTAGCCCAGATTTATTCGGGCTAATTTACTGGCTGGGTAGACAACCTATGGCTGTTTTCTCTTTGAAGATGGACCGGTATGGATCACCCTGATGGACCTGTGACCCAAAATCGGAATCTTTTTGGGCCCATTAAACGCATGAACATTTGGCCCACCAATCAGTGCCATGTGGTAGGAGGTGTACGTGATCATCATGTAAAAGGTTTTTGTATCCTCCGGAGTCCATCAAATATGGACTCTCCCTCTCAGTCTCAGCCCATCTCTCTGATTATAATATATAGTTAGAAAGTGACACCATAAGTTGAACACTAGCATGAATCCATAAACGACAGCAACTTGTGGTTTGGAGTGGAGGAAATTCGGATAGGGCATGAGTGGCTGGATTTGGGATGATGGCTACTACGTGGCACCATTGGGTTGTGGGCTTCATTCCCACCTTACATGTTTAAATCCCTAAACAACTTCGGATCAGATGTACTTCAAATTTATCTCCCCTATTTTATTATCCTCACTTTTTTCTTTTCTTTTTTTCAATTTAAAATTTAAATTATGTGGACTAACTAAATATATTTAAATTATAGATATAAATGGTGAAATTGGACTTGAGTAATTAATGGATTAATCACATTGTTTAGGAATATCTAATAAGAGTTTTTAGATAAAAATAATTAAAATATTAAAAAGGATAAATAAGGATGTAAAGTAATTACATAAACTTTTAACTATGTTTACTAAAAAATTTAATGATTTATATTTAAATAAAAAAAATTAACAAGATAACAAAGGTAATATTTATTTTCAACAAAATTATAAATTAGAAGTTATAACATTTTTAAAAAAATGAGAAAAAGATATTCATTCATATGTGAATAATTGAGCTGACACCCAACTATTACTTATTACACCCCATTAAACATATGTGAATAATTGAGAATAAGTAAAAGTTGGGGTGCCAATAGAAACGTTTTCATTTTTTTATATTATGGATTTCTATCTCTTAGGGATTAGGATTCTATACGAGACTAATCATAATTGTAAACAATTACCGAACGAGTGTTATAATGTTTAAAGAATGTGCTTTAATTTTTAATTGGATGGGACAAATAGTCTAAGAAAGTGGGGTGTGATAAGTAAAAGTTGGGTACCAATAGTAGCTCTCCTTTTTTCAACTAATTTAAACTCTTAAAACTTAATATTCTGCATCCAGACAATACGGTTTCCTGTAATTTTAGTGCATTTTTCTTTTTCATAACCACCAACCCAACCAACGGACAAATCAAAAGCGAAAACCAAATAGCCACAGAAGAGAGAAGGATAGTGAGGAAGATATGGCGATGGCATTGGCGCTTCGCAGGCTCTCTTCTTCTATGAAGAAACCTATTCGACCTCTTTTCAATGGAGATTCTCTCTATTTCATGGTTTGTGCTTCTCAAATTCATCTTATTTTCTGTTTTGTTTCCACAACGAAAAACAGAGAGTTTCATCTTCTTCTTTTTTTCTTCCAATTTTCAGTCTTCTTTGCCGAGCGAAGTTGATTACGAGAAGGACAAAAATCGTGTTACGGTAAGAAAATTTATTTTATTCGGTATCTGAATTATGAAATTTGTAGAGATCTATGATTCTCAAGTGTTTTTTTTTTTCAGGTTTCGTTTTTTTTTCCTTCCTAACTTATTTGATTTGAATTTGAATTCTCACTTATAAAATTTGATTTCAGTGGCCAAGTCAATTGAATGCTCCACTTGAGGTAGTTGATCCAGATATGGCCAACATTATCGAGCTTGAGAAATCAAGGCAATGGAAGGTAAATCCCTCAATTTTATTTCTTTTAGAACCATGAAGTTCACGTAGGTGCAAACTATTTGAGTAATCGGATTCCAAAACCTGTATTTGTCAATTATTAATCTGTAGAATTGAATGTTGAATCTCTTCCATGCATTTTCGATTTGATTCTATTATGTTTTTCTTCTCTAGTGTGGATCTTAAGTTGTTATTGGGAATTCGTTTTTGTCTCTGTGAAGGGACTCGAACTCATACCTTCGGAGAACTTTACTTCTGTATCAGTAATGCAAGCAGTTGGATCTATCATGACCAATAAATATAGTGAAGGTTATCCTGGTGCAAGATACTACGGAGGAAATGAGTATGAGACCTTCTTTTAAATATTCTTCTTCTAATGGTTGATTTTTATTTTTATTTTTTTATAAATATAGATTAGTTTCCTTCATGTATTGCTCTTGTTCATAAAGTTCATTTCTGGCTTCTCTTTATTTTGAAAAATTGTGGCTAAAAATCTGATGCAAAACCATGTGACTTGCGTCGTTCCAGGTATATTGACATGGCAGAATCCTTATGTCAAAAACGTGCCTTGGAAGCTTTTCGGTTGGATCCTGCAAAATGGGGAGGTAAATGCACATGATGTGTGTTCTTTGGAAAGAGATGTCTCATTCTATGCAGATTAGTTTTTTTTTTTTGGGAGATGGGACATGTTTGCTGAAAACAGTTCACGAGTTCATTTTTGAAACTCGTATGAAACAATTGTTTTTCATTGAAGGTTTTCTGGATGTGTTACAACATCTGTACGATTGTTTGTTAATTAATTTTCCTTGGCGATTAAATTCGAATACATATAGGACTACGATGTGGCTTGAACATTTGTTAAATTTAATTTCTCGTGGAGACTCTTGGTGAGAATGAAGAAAGAAGTTAGATGCAAGTATAGTAGCAAGAAATTGAGTCTTTCTTTGACGTTTTAATTTAGTTTTTATTTTTCATTGGGACATCATTCTGAATTTTGGAGTAATTTATTTTTTGTACGATGTAAAAAGAGTTGGTTTTCTTGTTTATTTTTGTAATATCTCAAGCTCACAATAGTACGATATTGTCCGCTTTGAGCCGAAACGGACAATATAGTATTGTTGTGGGCCTGGAGCATTACAAATAGTATCAAAGCTGATAACGGCTCATTCTACTGGGTGTGGAGAATGTCACAATCCCATTGGTGCACCTAGTTGGGCCAGGGAAAGGGCTGCTGAGACCTAGGGTCAAAGTGGAGCTATCCTGTTTGCTGGATGGAATGCTAGGGGGAGTTGTGAGTTTAGTCCCACATCGACAGGAGAACGTTCAAAGGTTGGGTTATAAGGACAAACCAGACCCTATACGATATGACACCTCATAAAGCCGTACTGGCTTCGGCCCAAAGCGGGCAATATCTTACCATTGTGGGGCTGGGACGTTACAATTTTATATCAGCTTTTAATCTTCCTCGGCTAATGAGAGCCTAATTAACGTTATTTCTTGCAGTGAATGTGCAGCCTTTATCTGGATCTCCTTCTAATTTTCAAGTTTACACTGCACTGTTGAAACCTCATGAGAGAATCATGGCACTTGATCTTCCACATGGCGGGCATCTTTCACATGGATATCAGGTGCTTACAATTTCCCTCAATCAAAGTTATGCTACAAAAATTGAATGATTCTCAAAGACAAAGCTTCATCTAGTGCTTTATGGCATAAATGTTCACTTGAACTCTCTTTCTTCTTGACCTGGTACCAATTTTGTAGCTTTGGAAATTTCTGTCCGTTTAGTATACAGGGTCGTCTAAAATTAAGTATTTTGGTAATACACCACCAAAAAAAAAAAAAAAACTTATTTTGAGAGACCACATTTTTTCTCAATATTTTGAGCTTGAAATATGTTTTTTTAAGAGTTTCTGTCATCAAAGAATTAAAATAGATGGAGAGGAGTAAATTGGAACCATGAAATAATTGTAAATCCTAAATAGCTAATTTCTTCTTTTGTGATTTTGTAGTGCATTCAATTTGGATGTAGGAAATGGTTTGCAGGATTGATTTCCAAGATATTAACTCCTCCCACTTATGGGCTTTAATGTATGATGTTTCATCATTCTTTTTTGTTGTTGGGCAGACCGACACCAAGAAAATTTCCGCCGTATCTATATTTTTTGAGACAATGCCATATAGATTGAACGAGAGCACCGGTTACATTGATTATGACCAGGTACCTTTTCAATTATGTTCTGTTTATTAAATTGTCTGTTGAATCCAAAATTTCAGATTCCCAAAATTTATCTAGAGAACAGAAAGATTTCACATTGATTACAAGCATGCTAATCCCGATATTCAAATTTTCAAGATTTTTTGTCACAAAACTGATCTCCGAGTACTCCAGTCCATGAAAAGATGAGTGCAAAGCTTTAAGTTTTCATACGTTTCACATATTATAGCGACAGAAAGCATATGATACAAGATCATTCAAATGTTTTGCATGGCGCTCCAGGAATTAAACTTCAACATTTCAATCCTTGATTTTAACCAAAATACTTAAGTTGCATCCAGCATTTGCACATCCCTCTCATTTAAAGACTATCCTTCCAGGCATTATATTTCCATCGATTGACATTTACTTGGTACCAGAGATTCATCAAACTTATCAGAAACCTTCCCAAAGAGTATATACCAAAAATAAATATCTGAATTACTCCTACTTGTACAAGTGCAAGTAGGTTGCAGCTGACGATGAATAACAGTGGGGCCTCGGACACCAAACTTCCTAAAATTTAACTTGGTCTACATGTATATCCTAGGTAATGATGAGATTCACCGTAAGTGTGAATCCTTCACTATGGTTGCATTCACCTCCCACCCACCTTTTGATAGTTGCATTCACCTTCCAATTGCAGTACAATCATTCACAACAAATTTCTTCTATTGGCACTCATTTCAGTAAGGTACAACTATAGAAACACGTGCATTTTACATATTTATTTCTACTCTATCTTCCCGGAGTTTGTTCTCTGGGGACCTTCATTTAAATCATTCAAGTAGATTTGTTCCAATCTCCTTATTTAATGATCTCATTGGAACCGAAACTAGAGATCTGCATATTACATACATGTTGGATGCAAGAACATAACCACATGCACGGATATGAAGGGGTAATTTAATTTTTCTCAAACAGATTCGAAATGATTCTGTATTAGTAGATAGAAAATTTTGTGTTCTCTTCTATTTAAATTGATACCTCTGGATCTATGAAAGCAATTGTTCAAACAGATTAGAATTTTAGGCTGATTGCACTTTCTTTTTCCTCATTTATATGTATTACTTGTTTTCAACTGTTCCTCAACCAATTTTGGTGTATATTTCGGGTTGTATGTGTGCAAGTCTTCTCAATGAAGTTTTCTACCAAGTATCCTTCTTGTAATGTTAATTTGTGTTTGGAAATGTTAATTACAGTTGGAGAAAAGCGCCACCCTTTTCAGGCCAAAACTAATAGTTGCTGGTGCAAGTGCTTATGCACGCCTCTATGATTATGCACGCATTCGTAAGGTACACTCCTTTAGATTGAGCCACACTAATGCGATCAATATCTACTTCCATCACAGTTTTTGTTTTAGCTTTGTCCAGCAGTTAAATAATCCTGTAGTCTATGATACATGGATGCTTCAATATGCCTGCACGATATTGTGCCTATATTGGCTCCAATTATGGCATCGGCATGAATACTATATTGTAATATTCTCATTTCCTATTGTACCACTGGTTATATCCTCAAATCCTAACAGGACTATTTTACCAACAAATCATATTGTAAAAAAGACTTTGCAATTAGTCGTTTCATTACATTCAGCGTGATTTAATTTCTAGAAAATAATACTTTCAAATAAATACTAAACTTTAAAGCATAATAAAATTATCTTGGAGGTAATATGAAAATGTAACTAATAGTACAAATTTCTTGGATTTGACAGGTCTGTGACAAGCAGAAAGCTATCCTGTTGGCAGATATGGCACACATTAGTGGGTTGGTTGCTGCTGGTGTCATCCCATCTCCTTTTGAGTATGCAGATATAGTGACCACTACGACCCACAAGTCGCTTCGTGGACCACGTGGAGCCATGATCTTCTTCAGGAAGGGGCTGAAAGAGGTTAACAAACAAGGACAAGAGGTGACAGACAAAAGGAAACTTTTTTTTTTTGGGACATCATTGGTTTATTTATGAGACTGAATGTTTGGCATTCGTGCAACAAAATTAATACTTCAATTTTGTCCTTAAGGTCTTGTACGATTATGAAGACAAAATCAATCAAGCCGTCTTTCCTGGGCTTCAAGGTGGTCCGCACAATCATACCATTGCTGGCTTAGCTGTTGCATTGAAACAGGTTTGCATAATGGAGATCTACATTAATGATGATAGATTTTTAAGTGTTATCGGTCTTGGCACTCAAACATCTTTTATTACAATGGTTTCTCTACACCAAATAGATTGACTTATATTTGTAGTGATAAAGATACAATCTTTATATGTGTGTGTAAACTACCAGTCTGCACAGTCCATCACAGATGTCCAACATGATTGGTATCTGTGCAGCGTTTTCTAGCAATTTATTACTCAGTGAATAACAGTTACTATGGGTATGCCATGTAATGTTCTGGAATTTCTACTCACTCATTTCTGACACATGAATGCAGGCCACCACTCCAGAATATAAAGCCTATCAAGAGCAAGTCCTCAGTAATTGCTCAAAATTTGCCCAGGTATTACTTACTGACATATTTATATTGGAGCAAAATGCTTCTAGTGGCATGGGTAGCTTCTCTTATTCACTCATCTGCGACTAATACTTTCATTAGTATAATGGGCAACTTCTGAAGCATATTAATTATGCAGACTTTGGTAGAGAAGGGCTTTGAGCTTGTTTCTGGTGGAACTGAAAACCATTTAGTTTTAGTAAATCTGAAAAACAAGGTAAGAGCAAATCTTTTCTTCATTCTTTCGCAGTTCTTCGATTTCTCTGCTTTAGATACTCCTGTCTGAAGTTTTGAAAACCCATTCTAATCAGTGCTCTATGATTGGGCCCCGTTGAATTTTAATCAGCTCTTCTGCTGCATAATGTTGGTTTTTTGAAAAAAACATCACAATTTCTTGGAATTTTCATTCTACAGGGTATTGATGGCTCAAGAGTTGAGAAGGTGTTGGAAATGGTTCACATTGCTGCCAACAAGAACACCGTTCCTGGGGATGTCTCTGCCATGGTTCCTGGTGGCATCAGGATGGGTAGAGGCCACTTCCTTGGACCTCTGATAATATTTTGCACTCATATTTTTAACTAAAAGCTAACTAATTCAGCTTGCTGAGTTTCCTTTCTCTTTGGTGATTCAGGGACCCCAGCCCTCACGTCAAGGGGATTCGTAGAGGAGGATTTCGCTAAAGTAGCTGAATTCTTTGACACTGCTGTGAATTTGGCTTTGAAGATCAAAGCTGAAACGAAAGGTTCTTAATTCCTTTACAATTTATCAAGCATACATAGATATCTCTAAATATGCTTTTTTTTTGTTTGTAATATTGCATATAAACTTATGGAAAACATGTGGTATATACGGGTGGTCAAATTTTCTAATCAAGTGAGGTACATCATGATGTGGGTGTTTCCATAAATCAGGAACAAAATTAAAGGATTTCTTAGCCACAATCCAGTCTAAAGCCCAGATTCAATCTGAGATTGCGAAGCTCCGCCACGAGGTTGAGGAGTATGCGAAACAGTTTCCAACAATTGGGTTTGAGAAAGAATCAATGAAATACAAGGACTGAGAGAAAGATCTTATTGTGCAAGGTATGTGGCTTCTCTACAGATTCTCCATAACTTATCTCGTAATGTGGGAACCATCTTTTCTTTCTTCAACTTACAATCCACAGCAAGCATTGTATACAATAAAAGGAAACAAAAAATGCCACAGCAGTTGGTGCTTTTATTCTGTAAAACTTTTGAATGCTTTCATGTCAGCAATAAATGATCTTTATACATATAGGTGCAATGCTTCTAATTTCTGACACCGATTGAGAAATTTGTTTTGCCCATAGAGCTCACAGAAATCTGGGATCCACCAATCACATGTACCCCTGTGTATTGAACAGCATTCCTAATTTACAAAAGTACCCTTGTTAGTTACAACACTACCCTTAGATGCTTGACGTGGCAAGCACTAAGGAGTCTGTGAGCAAAAAACAACTCCACTGAGTAAGGACTGGATCCTTTTCTTTTGGATATCATGTGTAAATGCCCAAGGTAGTCCCAAGTAGGTGTAACTTATAAACCCTTGGTACTTGGTGAATGACTATAATAGGCATTTTCGAGAAATGCTAGTGATTCTCTTTAATAAAATGACTGCATATGGGCCTATTTATACATTATATTTTACAATAATATTCTGCATTCGGTTGCCTTGTATCTTATATATGGAACCAATTTCTCGCTCTATTAATTTATTTCAGTCTTATTTGCAATAATTTGATAATTCTTGTTGAACAGGCAGGGGAAGAGTGGGGCTTTAAGTTCTTTCCCAAGTAAATAGAGATGAATGAGATGGAGCCTTAGAGTAAGAAATTGTTTATCAAGGATGGAATATTATAGAACTTACTGCTCTAAATTAAGCAGAACCTTTCGTTTAGATCTTCATAGTCCAAGCTTCTATATGTATATTAACTGATTATCTGCAATATAAACTTGCCTTGATTTAATAGGTCTATTCATTGTCTTAAGCCATAATTGAGTCTACTTTTCCATTTGAATACTTCCATATTGATTTGAACCTAGAGTAGGTATGACCCATGAGAGTCTAGTTTTATCCAAGTTTGAAACACTCTGGGAAGTTGTTTGTCATATAGCTCATGTTTTACTGAATCCACACTAAATCACAAAATCTCTCTCGAAGAGATCTAAACTTCCCAAAGATAATCATTTTCTCATGAGGAATAATGTGCGTTGTGCATAGATGGAGTTAAAATCGATTTCTTATCAGATGTCTAAAGCGCTATCTGATCGTCATTTATAACAAATGTGGAAGCATTTTGTGGAGATGCGAATGAGAAAACGTTGATAATTTGGAATTCAACGATATACCAGAGAAAATTTACAGGCTACAACAACCATGTTGAATTTGGGGCTTAGAGCCAAAGCTGGGTTTGACACATTGCAAAGCAACTTTGAGGTCGTGGGTTCATGTATCCAGTTTACCCCTAAAAAAATGTTGAATTTCGCTTGCTATTTGCAGCCAATATAAAAGAAAGGGTCAAATGGATTGGTCAACAGGCCTAAAATTGTCGTTCAGATCAAATTGTCAATCTCAAAAGTTACTTTTTTTTTATCTTGCTTTGAGCCCGTTTGGATATAAAGTAGCTTTGGAAGAAAGTAATTTTCTTTTTTATTTTAAAAAATAAGGATTTTTTACTTTATAAAAATAATTTTCTAAAATAAATCCAAGCAGACTTTTTAACTTTCAAAAGTCAAAAAGTTATTTTTTTTGTGTCCATCCAAACGGGCTCTTCATGTATTGGTCATTCATCGTTCTTTCACCCTAGAATGTCAATTCAGATTGTTAGTATTTTAGCTGAAGCAGTTGAAATCTTACACAATAACATGGTAGAATTAATTTTAGCTGAAGGACTCCGAGTGAATTAATTTAAAAAGAAAAAAAAAAACGGATTGTTTCTTACACAATAACATGGTAAAATTAATTAATTCTTCAGGGTTGGTGAGATGGCCAAGACCACCCTCACGAAGTGAAGTTGTTCGACTCCCAACTAAGCTGCTACCCTTAGGGATTTATCCCAGAAATTACTTGGGGCATGTGGGGGGAGTGGACTACACGTGCCCTGATGATCAGTCATGTGCTCTAAGAGGCCTGTTACCTTAGTTGAAAACAATTTGGTAGAGTTACAATTTCATTTCATACATACTTATTTATCTTGTCAATTGTCGTTCTTAGCTTAAGTGCATTAAGAAAACCTAGAATCATGGCTCAAAATATGATATTGTATCATAATATACCAGTCGATAGGAATCATTGAGCCCGAAGTGTTGAGTAGCAATAGAGACTAATAATTGTTTCTCCTGATCCTAAAATTGCATAGAACCACAATCCAAAGGTCTGTGTAAAGGCATCCCTGTTCTTAGTAAGGGCAACCATCTTTGTATGGGCACCCACAAACTTGTTTCTATGATTTGAGCTCCTCAATATATTTCATCCCCTTATTTATTTTTGTCGACGTGTTCATGTCGTCATTGACCAAGCAATGTCGACATCAATATGTCGACATAGGCAAAAAATTCTTTTGGAGGCATGTCGACATAGGTGGGGTACTCTAATCATGGTAAAACTTAAGTTTTCAATAATTTGTTGGCGCCCTAACCGCAGCCCAATCCAAAAGATCTCTAGTAATAAAGAAAAGTAGACAAGAGAGAACAAAATTACATTGAGAAAGATCTCTAGAACCCAAAGACCCAATTTGGGATCTTATTGGATCAAAATATGTCATGAACCACCCAAATTTTGAAAATCACACTTAAATTAGATGACATCTACAACAAGTAAGAATGCTTTGGAAACTAATTCAACAATCATAATGAATCCATAGTTTAAAAGTTTGTATCATTTCAGAATGTCTCGATTGTGACTATAAATTTGAGTTGAAATCAAAATGACACATTTAACCCAATGTTCAATTTGTTTTGAAATATTCGGTCCAGAACAATCTCGGATTTTCTCACACTCTGGTCTGAACTCTGAACATAGGAAAGCTAATCTTTGTGATCTGGCAAAGGTGGGATATTGTCCATACAGGTGGCAAATTGTCATTTTTGATATTCTCATGGTCAAACCTCAAAGGAGGGAACTCAAATTATTTTTAAAAAGTAAGAATTAATGTCATGTTAGAGACACGTGTCAGTACGTCCAATAACCAGATAGGACTAGTGATGTCGAGACACTTCGAGCTCTTTCATAACGAAAGCTTTGAATACGGTGGTGACGCTATTTCTAAACACAAAATAATTTCTTGCTCGCTCTGACTCTCTCTCTCTCTCTGTTCATCGAAAGCGAACTCTAAAAACGCTAAAACTTTGTCTGGTTTTCTTTCTATCGAGAGGATTTCTTATGGCGACTGCGGTGCTGCTTAGATCTTTAAGGCGACGCGATCTTCTTTCCTCCTCTCTTTCTGCTTATAGATGCGTATGTGTTTCTCTTTCTCTGTTTTTTTGTTTATTAAAATTTCCTGATCGAGTTCTCGTTTCATTTCTGAATTATTATTTTTTTTAAACAAATCTTTGATGAATGAAGGTCAATTAATTTCCCTTGTGAGAATAGAATTTTGCTTTAGTGAGTGAAAGCGTGTTTTTATGCTTTGGATTTATCTGGAATGTTTTATATTTAGGGTTTTTGATATTCAAGAGGCATAATTTTTGGTGTTTTTTTTAAGTATCATCATTTCTTAAGTTTATATTTTCAGCGTTGGTTTGTAATCGTTCCTGAAGTTTCGATAATGTTAGGTTGTGTGTTACTACCAACATCTTTACCATGGGAGTAGAACTGTTAGGATACCCAAATTTGAGTAGCCATAAATGCTCCCACTTTTATTTTTAAATTTAATAAAATCAGGGTCATTTTGGTCAGAAACCAAGAAAATTGCCATCCCTCAACCCAATGATCACGTTGATTAGTTTTTTAATAAGCAAGCAAGTTAGTGGTTAATAATTAGTAGGTGAAGGTGGGTTTTGAACCCACATCGTGACATCAACACTCAGACCTTAACCAGCTTAGCGAGCTGCCACCTTCTTGTGTACAATCTTAGAATATGCCTGAATAAAAGGAAATTGTGTCATTTTCATGTTTTCTTTGAAATTAAAATGGGTATAAGATTTCCAAATTTTATGTGTTCTAATGATTAAAAATGGAAATGATTGGCACTTATGACAATGTACGTACTGTTAGATGAGCCTAATAAGGAAAGAGTAGGGATCCAGTCAGGTGATCCGTTCCTGACCAAGGTCAGGTGGAACCCCATTTTATGTCAGGTGGCTTTTTTGGGGACCCACCGACCCTATGGATATGTGGTCCATCCCTTGGTGAATCTACACACAAAAGATCAGTTTGATTTGTGATGTGGATCCATTAATCATACCATTGTCTTAAGAATGATTTCTAATTGTTGGATTTAAATTCTTTTTCAAGAGATTAGATCTAGTGCATACAAGTTATCAAATACTATGATTTTTGGTACGTAGGTTCACCAAGTGATGGACCACGTATCCATACAGTCAATGGGTCATTGAAAATGCCACGTGGCATAAAATGGGGTTCCACCTGAACTTGGTTAGGAATGGGACACCTGACTGGATCCCTACTCATAAGGAAAATAACCAGTACTTTTGGTCCATTTATAATCATATCACATGACTATTTACAATGCAGTGTAGTAGTCGAATCCTGTTACTTAGTAATCTAATCGTGCGATTAGTTCTTGGAAAACAAAGAATACTTTTCATAATTAGTATTTTTTTTTTCCATAAAGTATCCTCTTTAGATTTTCTTGAATTGTGCTTTGGTCCTTCATTGTTTCTATTGATGGTTATTGCAAAAAGTTAATTGACAATGCGACGTATATGAACATCAGAAATTATTTGTTTCAGTTATTTTTATTTAATTTGTGGACTGAATGTTTTATGTAGCAGTTGACAGACGAGGAATTTGACATTGATTGATGTAGTATGTTATATTTGGCTTGTCTTAGGTTTGTGCCTTCAAGTATTTATATATTTAATTTTTTTTAATCAGCGAATGGATTATATAAATAGAAACATACGAAACCAACTGAAAAGTACAGAAAAAGAGCTTGTGACAGGGGACTTCTAGAGGAATAACTCCACCAGAAGAGGGAGACGATATAATGAAATGGAAGCTTCTAAAATTCGGCATGATCCACGTCCTAGGATATGAAGGGGCTTGGACCTTCAAGATTGTAGCCTTCCGACTCTTTCTCCATGCTATCGAGCACTCCATTCCTTTCCTTCCATGGAGATGAGCACAACCAAATATATTTTTATCAGCCTTATAGATATAAAAATTTGATGGTCACTGATGAGATCCAGTCTAGCCTCTTGTTTATTGTTTTATCCGATATTAGAGAACTAATCACAAAACAATGGAAATGCTAATGGATCAATTATTTATCTGGAAGACCATCTGCATCTGTTGTGGGCATGAATTATGATTGAGATTTATGTTTTGGAAAAAATTAAGCTTGGTTTGTTGAATTCTCTATTGATGTTTTTTTTTCCTTCAATTCTGGTGTAGCTGACAGGCAATGCAAAGACTCCATGGACCACCTTGACATTGGGGAAAGAATGGGCAAGTTTAACAAGACCATTCAGGTCTTTACGATTTGTTTGGCTACATTATTACATCTTTCTCCTGTCTTCTTTCTATATGACAGTCTAATTTCTGTTTGGATCCAGCTCAAAGTCTGCTGGGAATGATGTAGTTGGTATTGACTTGGGGACTACCAATTCATGTGTTGCAGTCATGGAGGGAAAGGTTAGATTCTTGACATCGTGAAAGAAGAACCATTTATTGTGGTGGAGTGCTTTCTTATTGCTTTTAATGTTTTATACAGACTCCTAAAGTTATCGAGAATTCTGAAGGATCTAGGACCACACCTTCTGTGGTTGCCTTCAACCAGAAGGGAGAACTACTTGTGGGAACTCCAGCTAAGCGTCAGGCTGTGACCAATCCAACTAACACAATTTTCGGGACAAAACGTCTGATAGGCAGACGCTTTGATGATCCCCAGACACAGAAAGAGATGAAGATGGTGCCCTATAAGATAGTCAAGGCCCCCAATGGAGATGCATGGGTTGAAGCCAATGGACAACAGTATTCCCCAAGCCAGATTGGAGCATTTATTCTTACTAAGATGAAAGAAACTGCTGAGTCTTACCTTGGGAAGAGTGTTACCAAAGCTGTGATTACTGTCCCAGCATATTTCAATGACGCACAGAGACAAGCAACAAAGGATGCAGGGAGAATTGCTGGTTTAGATGTAGAGAGAATCATTAATGAACCAACTGCTGCTGCACTTTCTTATGGATTAAATAACAAGGAGGGCCTGATAGCTGTATTTGATCTTGGTGGCGGAACTTTTGATATTTCTATTCTAGAAATCTCCAATGGTGTCTTTGAGGTAGGCATTTTGGTCTATTTTGCTAGAATATCTCATTATTTAATTTTCAGATTTGTAGAACTAGTAATAGGGGTGCAACTTGGTTCGATTTGTGGCCAAATCGGAACCAAACCGACATAGGTCAGTTCCACTATATAAGTACTAGAACCAGACCAAATTGCCCATAGAATCGAACCGAACCAAACCAACTAAGATTGGTTTGGTGCTGTTCATGGGTTGCCAATATCCTATAATTTATAATAAATAAATTATAAATTTTATGAAACAACATATTTATAATTTTAAATAAATAAATAATAAACATGAAATTTCATATAATAAGCCATTAATCTATCCATAAAAAAAGTTATTAATCTATCATAATAAATTTCATGAACGATCCTAAATGATTGATTCCAGAACCGAGCCACAACTTGTTCCAAAACAAACCAAACCAGCCCAAAGCTATTGGTTCGGTTCGGTTCGGTTCTTGGTTTGAACCAGACCAAGTTGCACCCCTAGGTAGAATAATGCCATTAATTGTGCTTTTCTTTCCTTTTTTGATTTATAATTTTATATATGAATCCCAATGTTAACTGCTACCCATCCTCCAGGTCAAAGCAACAAATGGTGACACATTCTTGGGTGGGGAGGATTTTGACAATGCCCTGTTAGATTATTTGGTGAATGAGTTCAAGAGAACTGAGGGGATTGATCTTTCCAAGGACAAGTTGGCCCTCCAGAGACTTAGGGAGGCAGCTGAGAAGGCTAAGATAGAACTGTCATCTACAACCCAAACTGAGATTAACTTGCCATTTATCACAGCTGATGCATCAGGGGCAAAACATTTGAATATCACTCTGACTAGGTCAAAGTTTGAGAGTCTAGTAAACCATTTGATTGACAGGACCAGAGATCCATGTAAGAGCTGTTTGAAGGATGCTGGCATTTCTACTAAGGAGGTTGATGAGGTTCTTCTGGTAGGAGGGATGACACGAGTTCCCAAAGTACAAGAAGTAGTTTCAGGGATCTTTGGGAAGAGCCCAAGCAAAGGAGTGAATCCAGATGAGGCAGTTGCGATGGGTGCCGCTATTCAGGGTGGCATTCTTCGTGGAGATGTTAAGGAGCTTCTTCTCTTGGATGTTACTCCTCTCTCTCTCGGCATTGAGACTCTCGGTGGTATCTTCACCAAGTTGATCAACAGGAACACAACCATTCCCTCTAAGAAGAGTCAGGTACGCCCCCATGATATGCTAGGCAAAATCCAGAGGAAGCTCTGGAGTGGCTATTTGTTTATTACAGAATTATCCCATGCTTAACCAAAGGTAACTCTAGTTCTCGTAAATTCAATATGGGACGAGGTAAGGACCCTGTATTGTAAATTGTAAACACGGGCTAGCTACATTTGATGGATGTCAGCTGGAGGGCCCTTATGCCAAGATCTGACCCCATTGACTTGTAGGAGAAATCGATCCAAGAATACTAAATAAAGAAAAGTAAAGCAAGATACAATCACACACAAAACACAGATTTTTACATGGTTCCCTCAAGATTGAGGTGCATCCATGGATCACACCCTTTCACTGTGAAGAGAAAATTCGCACCGATATATATATATATATATATATAGGGAAATGTTCAGCACCCTAAGTTTTACCACACACTTTAACAAACGTTTTTTGTCCTACATGGGTTAGAAGTTTTGGAATGGGCTGATTTTTTGTGAGGATGATCTCTATGATTAGAAGATCATCCTCCCCAAAAATCAGCCCATTCCGAAATGTTTAGCCCCATGTTTACACATTGAAAAATCGTGGACCGTCCATTTTTTGTAAACCATTTTTGATGGGGTT
This sequence comes from Akebia trifoliata, assembly GCF_017979445.1. Classification (NCBI taxonomy): domain Eukaryota; kingdom Viridiplantae; phylum Streptophyta; class Magnoliopsida; order Ranunculales; family Lardizabalaceae; genus Akebia; species Akebia trifoliata. Next base: position 9,870,200 of record NC_141376.1, on the reverse strand, counting down.
AGAAGTTTTGGAATGAGCTGATTTTTGGTGAGGATGATCTCCTCACCATAGAGATCATCCTCACCAAAAATCAGCTCATTCCAAAACTTCTAACCCATGTAAGACAAAACACGTTTGTTAAAGTGTGTGGTAAAACTTAGGGTGCTGAACGGGACCCATATATATATATATATATATATATATATATATATATGGGTCCTGTTCAGCAACAAACATTTTGACAAACATTTTGGCAAAACATTTTTCAAAACATGGGTTAGAGTTTTTGGAATGGTCTGATTTTTGGTGAGGATGATCTCTACGGTGAGGAGATCATCCTCACCAAAAATCAGCCCATTCCAAAACTTCTAGCCCCAGTTTACAAGTTGAAAAATTGTGGACCGTCTTTTGTAAACCATTTTTGATGGGGTTAGAAGTTTTGGAATGGGCTGATTTTTGGTGATGATGATCTCCTCACCGTAGAGATCATCCTCACCAAAAATCAGCCCATTCCAAAACCTCTAACCCATGTTTTGAAAAATGTTTTGCCAAAATGTTTGTCAAAATGTTTGTTGCTGAACATTTCCCTATATATATATATATATGTGCCCAGGAAAACCTAACTATGGTTTTACATAATACCAGTGAAATTACGAAAATACCCTTGGGGAATGATGAATAATACTCCTTCATGACCGGTACATCAGGCTCCACAAACCATAGCAATTGGCTGACTATTAAAAAATTGGTGAATAGCTACGTGTTCTTTACGTGGCATTGTCTTGAATGAATTTCATCTATGGTTTGCACTTCCTTGATTATGAATTTGGTTTGGATATATATATATATATATTCCAATTGATTGTCTCCACTGCCGCTTGATCTGTGTGTGAATGTGATAATAGGTGTTCTCGACAGCAGCCGACAATCAGACTCAGGTGGGTGTCCGCGTGCTGCAAGGTGAACGAGAAATGGCAAGTGACAACAAACTTCTGGGTGAGTTCGAGCTTGTGGGCATTCCACCTGCACCGAGAGGCATGCCCCAGATTGAAGTCACATTCGACATCGATGCCAATGGGATTGTCACCGTTTCTGCCAAAGACAAAGCAACTGGGAAAGAGCAACAGATCACGATTCGATCATCTGGAGGATTATCAGAGGATGAGATTGAGAAAATGGTGAAGGAATCCGAGTTGCATGCTCAGAAGGACAAGGAAAGAAAAGCTTTGATTGACATCAGGAACAATGCTGACACTACTATCTACAGCATAGAGAAGAGCTTGGGTGAGTACAGGGACAAGATTCCTGCAGAGGTTACAACGGAGATTGAATCTGCAGTTGCAGATTTGAGAAAGGCAATTGATGGGGACAATATCAATGAGATCAAGGCAAAGATCGATGCTGCCAACAAGGCAGTTTCTAAGATTGGGCAGCACATGTCAGGTGGTTCTGGTGGGTCTTCTTCAGGAGGTGGTTCTGGTGGTGACCAACCACCAGAGGCAGAGTATGAAGAGGTCAAGAAGTAGATGTTAGGCACATGGTGGTGGTGGTATGATACTTGCACATTTTCCTTGGTAAGTCCATAGTAATCGTTTCTTAGATGGTTGGATTCACAATCTTGTATTTACTCTTTTGTAGGGATGTTGAGTAATGTAGAGCTAGAATGATCAGGGCTCTGGGAAACTGAGCTTATGAGGAAGCTTAAATGATGTTAATGAGAAACAGGTGTAGATTGAAAGTCACAAATTAGTTTTCATGGATGCTTTCTTTACTATCTCCAGTTCTTTATATATCCTTCACCACAACAGTTTTTAATGATGACTTTTCAATATTCTCTCCTTGCCCTTTTTAGAAAATTGTTTGATGAAAACCTGGTTTTGGTTTGGAAATATCAAATCATCGCCATGGTAACAATGGAGATTCAATTCGGTTAAGTTGCATAAATTTGGGGAAAAAATTGTGAAAATTTTGGATAATAAATATATTATGTTTTTGGATTTCTTAGCAAGACCCATCATCTTCCAACACCCTAAAAATCACACCCGCCCTTGATATTGGAATGTTGAAGAAAATAAAATTTAAACAAAAAAGTGTTATCAAATTCCGTGATGGGGAAAATTTTGTGTCTTGTCGTATTCCCCACTTATTTGTGAGGGAACAACCCTTTGTTTCTCCTTCGTGAAGTGGTTATTTGTGAAGGGTTTTTGGGGCTTCCATTTCTCAAGATTTGTGTGCTAAGCTTGATAGTGAAAATCTTTTTCGAGATGCATGTCATAAGTCAAGGTTGATCGTGTTGTGAATTTTGGTTTTGATTGTGTGTTCTTAAAATAGTAGAGTATAACCAATAGAATAATATAAAAAAACACGAAAAAATTGAAAGTATTTATCGGTGATTGAAGCACAGAGAAGTCATTATCCTTAAAATCAATTTTACCCACTTAGGAATGAATCTTCAATTCAATCGGTCTCAGATGTTTAATTTTCAAGATTCAATAATCATTGTCTGCTAACTGTGGACTCGAAAATAGTAGATCTACGATGAACTCAATCAAATCTAACGTGTACAAGTAGTAAGATTGTATGCAAGATGTTAAATTTCAAGATTTGTACCCCTTCTGCGCCCATCGCAGGCGCACACGCTCACTAAGATTTTTCATTGGGTTGGCCCCAAACACAATATGATATAGTCTTACAGTGCTTTGGGCCCTTATATGCGTATGAGACCCATTCTCTTTCTCACTCACACTCAAGCAATAGAGAGAGAGATTTTTTATTAGTTAAAAACTATTTTTGTATTTTTCAAATGTGGAGTTAAAGATTTGAAGAGTTGTCTCCACAACTCTTATAGAAATCAAAGAGAATCTTTGACATTCAACTTATTCAAAAAAAATGCTAAGCTCTTTTAATTTATATTTTACCAATTAAGGAAATCTCTACATTTTACAAACAATACTCAAGAGGTATTGAGTTCAAACCTTGTCCTCAACAAAATACATGAATAAAATAATGAATTTTACAATAGATCATTTTCACTCTTGTGAGACAATTGGACTCCAATCTTCTTCTCATGCAAAATTATCTTATTTTAATCTTCTTCTCAAGCAAAACAATAAGATTCTGATCTTCTTCTTCAACGAGCTAGGACACCAATGTCGTGATTGCCAATGATGCTTCAACAATCAAGTTGATATTTGATAGAAAAAAATAAATGAAAAAAAAGATGAAACAATGCTCAACGAGATGGAGGGTCCAACTTCCTCCCTTCAATACCTGGAGTATGTATTTATAGGCAAACCTTGGAGATAAATGGCATCACATGAATTGACCAGATGTATGATGAATTAGAAGAATGGGTAAGTGGAAAATACTTGAGTGCTTAGGCAGATGTGTCAATCTCATTTAATTCAACAACTTGAGCTTGATGAGTGAGTATTTCATATGATTAATGCAAATAATCATCTGGATACAGATGAAAAAGATGTGCGATTCTGTACCCTTGTGACGTTGGCCACATACTAAGACCATGTGCATTCATCATTATTCTTTAGTTATTTGTAATTTCTCTATTTTTACTTATTTTATCAGTTTTTTTTTTTTTTTTTTCATTTCTTGATCAATAAAATATTCTATTTTACAATTTTAATTTCGCTAAATATCATAAACGTATACGAATAATGTTAAAGTGACCTCAAACTGGAACCTCATGTCGCACTTCTTGACATATGGAACCATAGATGATTCTCATCAAGATACGAGTGAAAAAGCATCTACGATTCCTATCCACTTTCACGTCAAGAAGTGCAATCTGAGATTTCAGCTTGAGGTCACTTCAGCACGACTCAACCGAAACAGACAATGCTCACTTTTATCATTCATAACCAGCGATGATAATTGGCTTGCTAAAAAAATATAACCGGAAATAACTGGCTCCTAATCCAGTGTTGACTGAAAAATGTGGTGTAAGTTTGTGTATGATTCTCTTTTAATATCATCTAAACCCATTTAGACTCAATCCAAACCCATTAATTTCGTGTAGTGTACGCGGGTCGGTTTAAGATTGCCACCCCTATATAGATATCATACTACAAACAAACAAAATCAACTAACTTTGCACTCGTCATGCATCCACAAATTTATTTTGAGTGGTGGGTCTAGTACTACACATTTTTGTTGCCCTTCCCTTGTTCTTGTACTACTATCATCATTTTTAGTTGTACTACTTGTACTACCAGTTTTAGGGGAAGAAATTACAAATTATTCAGTTTTACGTGTACTACTTGGACATCTGCGGAATTATTCAATTTTTTATTTTTATTTTTTAATATTGGGATATCAGTGTTGTAGTCTAAGAATCCTCAAACCATCTTGATGGGTGATTCCTATCCGTTGAATATTCTTTAGATTTCCATCTCAGCAGTAGACAAGAAGTTTCCTTTTAAAGAGAAAGCGTATGGAAATGGAACTTGTAAATTTCTCCAACCTACAATAGGCAATAGCACAGAAGGTGATGGATGGCGTGAATTATACGAAACACGGATAAATCATAATTAAAAAAATATATTTAAAAAAAAAGAATGATTGTAGGTCTCCCCATCCCTTGGGTGCGATTTATCCCACTATTAACACACCCTCAAAAAGTCTTATGTGCAACTGATTGCGTTTATGATCAATCGAACCTAAAGAGTGGCCTTAAAGAATTTCAAGCACTTGACCTATAACTTCTTAAGTAGCTTATCAAAACTCATCTTGCCACTAGGACAATTTGTACTAAGAGCATCCTAAGACTTGAGCTAATTCTTTGGTGATTTCATATGAATTGGGGGTGTTCTTAGCAAATATTGGTGTGTTAATAAAATCTCTCTTTAAAATACTGTAATTTAGTATTTAAAAAAATATATGATGATGGTTATATATAATTGGACCTGATTTGGTCTATCACATCATATGGGACCCAAATTTTTTGAGTAATAAGACCTTAGACCCGAATGCCTTTTTTTTTTTTTTTTTTTTTCTTTTTTCAGACTCAGCATCCAAAATAATGCATCGATGATAATGATGTCCTCGAAAATTATTGATGATTTCATGGGGATTGACCAGTAGAAGGGTAGAGATGGAATCTACGGCCTACTTCATTGTACAAATCTTACACTCAAAGAGTCTCTTAACGTTAATATTTGGGGCTGTTATATTACAATTCCAATGTATTAAAATTATATACCACTTTAGGGAAAATAAAACTAAAAATGACTACTAGAACAATCATAAGAATTTAAAATCTTAAGATAATTCTAAGGATCCCCTCCAGGTTTGGTGAAATTTAGATATATCTTATTGTATTTTAAGACTGATGACAGAACTCTTGACTTCAATCTTGCACGAGAGAACAATGTAAAATGATCAAAATACCTTCATCTTCAAACTTTGATTTTTCTTTAAAGAAATTTTTTTATTATCATAAAAATGAAGAAACCTATTGAATTGGCCTTTTCAATCCACCATCTTCAACCACTTGTGTGAAACATTTTTTTGTTCTTGATGTTTGATGGTTGAAAAAGGCAAGTCTTTGGGTTGAGGACAATGATAAACAAATTTAATTTAAAAGTTGAAGTTGATGAATCTAAAGAAAAAATCTAGGGTTTTGGTAAAGGTTGGTGGAGAGAGCATTTCAGTAATTTTATATCACGAAGGATCGAAGTCAAAGGGTACCTCGTCTGTTTGAAAACACGGGTATCTCTTAGAACGTTTCTTTAAATTTATAGTAATGTCATAATTTTAGTGACTAGATCCTTTTATTAAGGGTACTGCTCCTACTCCCAAATCTCGTTATGATGTTTTAGGGAGATGGTTCTTCCCGAACCCTATTATATATTGATTATTAGGACTCTATTTACATGCAGGTGATTGTTTTAATTATAGTGCAACATTGCACTAAGTTATGAAGCATAATGGATTTATGATTTTCTTTCAAAGATACCGTTTTGTTAATTAAAAATTTAAAATAAATTTACCATCTATTGTCAATTATAAATAGAAAAAGTCAAATTTATTCTTAAGAGATTAAATATTAACATAGTAAGTAAAGCAAAAAAAAAAAATCGTAGATGCTCTGAAACTACTCCACATCTTATAAGATTTTTTCGAACTTGATGCTCTCACGTTCTCGCTCCAACTCTCACACTTGTTTCACGCTATGATATCTAAGATTATATATTTCTAATTTATATATAAAAAAAATCATTTTTTTTTTATTGTAATATAATGATGCATACCCAATTGTATTATAAAATTGAGGGATAATCATAGTTTAATGGTGTGACAATAAGCAATGTCACAAGCCAAACATCATTATTGAATTATTTTCCCACTATAAGAAGGGTAAAATGGTAATTTGGGGTGTGTACTTGAAGACAATGTAATTGGGTTTGTAATTCGTGGAAAGAACGAACATACATAACGACAGAGAGCTCCTATAAATAGATAGATCACCCCTCCTCCTTCCTCCTCCATTTCGAGTCAAAGTGAGAGAAATAGTGAATATTGATCAAAACTTCTGAATCTGCGAAGAAATTTTCAGGTGAGATCTTTGAAGAAACTGAGATTAAACTTTGCAATTTTAATAAGTCTCTTTTAATTTCTATTTTATTCTAATTCGAACAACAGTTCATTTGTTTATTGTCCATAATTCGATCAATTATTTCACAAGTTTTGAATTTTTTCGTAAGAGTAATTATGGGTTGTTAGTGTAGTTCTTAATTTGATGATATTTAGTCTGTAATTTTGAATTATTTGTCAACAGCTTATTTCATTAATGGAGTTTGAATTTCATTTATTTTGATTATTTCATGATAAATTTTGACTTTTTTTTTTGTGTGGAAAACTTTGACATAAATTATTATTTTAAATATTTTTGCCTTCTCTTCCATTACTGATTGATCCAAGTAGAGAAGTTTCTTCTTTTTTCCTGAAATTTGTCTATATAATAGACTAGGATTCTCCATTATGCACTGAAAAAGCTTCACAATTGTAAATAATGCAGTTTTTCGTAAGAGTAATTATGGTTTGTTAGTGTAGATCTTAATTTGATGATATTTAGCCTGTAATTTTGAATTATTTTTCAACAACTTATTTCATTAATGGAGTTTGAATTTCATTTATTTTGATTATTGCATGATAAATTTGAACTTTTTTTTTTTTTTGTGTGTGGAAAACTTTGACATAAATTATTATTTTAAATATTTTTGCCTTCTCTTCCATTACTGATTGATCCAAGTAGAGAAGTTTCTTCTTTTTTCCTGAAATTTGTCTATGTAATAGACTAGGATTCTCCATTATGCCTTGAAAAAGCTTCACAATTGTAAATAAGCAGTTTTGATTTTATTAAAAAAATGTAGAAGTTGAAAGAATCAGTGGGTTTTGTGGTTGTTTGATTTCATGAGAACTTACTTGGACCTATTTTATCTCTGTATTTGATGTTTGCCCTAGTGAGAAATGGAAAAACAGCAAGAACTAGAATGGCTTGAAGCGCAGAAGATCGTAGTAAGTGAGGACCTTTTGGAAGCAGCCAAAAAACACCTTAAGTTTCTTGCAATAGTTGATCGGCACCGTTGCCTCTACGATGGCCCCATTTTACGTAGGGCTATATTTAGGTATGTAGTAGCCTAACAAGTTATTGCTGTAGTTGTTTGAAAATCTTAATTATGTTTCCTACCCGTGCTACGTATTCACGGGGAGATTTTCATTTTCCTAAGATAGTTTGTGTAAATGTGTATCCTGCTTGTATGTACTGCATCTTGATTACAGTCATAATGTCAGATTATACAAACCCTAGTGTTGAATCGTGATTTAGTTATGACATCATACCAAAATGAATGTGTGGGCTATTGATTGATTTCTTAGTTATCTAATACCTAATACTTGGAATACCATTTGATCATTCAATAGCCATTTGTGGGATAATCCTAAATTGCAGCAAATCACTTATTGGGAAGTGGTCAAGGAGCATCATTGAATGGGAGGTCGCCGATTGTATGGGTTTACCGTGCAACCAGAAAATTTCCCATTTTTAAATGTTCTAGAAAAGCTAGAAAGTTCATGGTTATTTTGACATTGTTTAACCAAGTAATTGTGCACATTCACTTCCAAAATGCTACAGATTATTTGATTACAGTGATAATATAATTCTAGTGTTAGGAAAAGATGGATTCTATGGATGATCTTTTGGTTGATCTTGTGGCAGCATGTTTTATGCCTGTTATGTTCTTATTTGTGAGAAATGACAATGTTTAGGTACAAGACTTACTGGCTTCCCTTGCTTGCCAAACATGCCGAGTCTAAGATTTTAGAAGGCCCTTTGGTTGTTCCTCTTGATTGTGAATGGATTTGGCACTGTCACAGGCTCAATCCGGTAGGCTTTTGGATGATATTGTATTTTTGATCGTGTATTTTTTTTTTTTTTTTTTTTTGAGATTTTATTAATGAGCCTTGTTTCTTGGGATTGTTCTATAGTTACGATATAAAGCTGACTGTGAGGAATTTTATGGGCGAATTCTAGACAACAAGAATGTTGCATCCACAGTTCAAGGGGCTTCTATAAAGCAAACTGAAGAAATTTGGAACAGGTTATATCCAGAAGAGCCGTATGAACTTAATTTGAGCAACCCTTTGTTAGGGAATGTCTCTGAAAAGTCTTTGAGTGCTTTAGAAAGTACCAAATATGATCTGGTTTCAGCTGTTAGAAGGCAGAGCCCTTTCTTTTACCAGGTAATTTAGGGGATTTTCATGTTGCCTTCCATTTTATACTGTGTATCCTTTTTTCTATTTTACCATATTGAATATCAAAACCCAAATCAATTTTCACCTTGGTTCCACTACTAGATATGACTTGTATAACAGTGAGATAATAAACACATCTGCTATTAGACATTGATATGAGGTGTTTGACAGGGCATCTTCGAAATCCCGAAACACCTTACACGACCATACAAATGCGTTATAAATTTATAAAATGGTATTTTAGCCTTATTTAGCTTTTAAGTTTCTTTTAGAAGACCAAAATAAGAAAAGAAAAAAATGTGGGAGTATAAGCAAACATTTCCATGCATCGTAGTAATGGAACTGCATTGAAGTCATTGTATTCATTCTGTTATTTCATGAATCATGGTACTCAATAATATAATTATCTGAAAACTGAACCAGATTCCAACTATGTTAGGAAACTTCAATTAATTGGAAAAAAATAATGATATAATTTCTTAAAGTTTCTTTGTTAAAAAGAATTAAAAAAAACTTACTAATATGGAGAGGGATCTTCCCAATAATGGTTAGTCTTGTGGAGGTATAGAAAGCATGGACTATGCGAATGGGTTTGAGTTTGAAGTTATTACCTTGTGGGAGCCTCCTGGGAAAAAAAGTTAGGGACAGATAATTATGTTCTAACTTGCAGGACATGACTGTTGACAAGCAATATAGTAATAGCCCAGCATTTTAATTAAGATTCCATTTCATTTCCTTTCTGTCCATAAAATAAAGCTTAAGACTGAAACCTTCAGTGTTCATGAAACTCCCATTCATTAATTCTTTTAAAGAAACCATGCAAATTCAAGTGGTCATGGGGATTTACCTGGTGAATAAATAGTATTATCAACAGTACAGCTATAGACCTGGAAAGAAAAAAAAAACAAAACTCATATCAATAAAAGCTTTGATCTACTAATCACCCGAAAAAAAGGAAGAAGCTTTGATCTGTTTCTGTTCAACTTCAATATTGACTAGCATGAACAATATGCATAAGCACCGCAAACTAAAGGCTTATCATTATCTATTTTCTGATACATTCTTTTGATCTTATCCTTCTTCTCCCTTCTTGTGACATTCAGGATAACCATTGTTTCTTTCTTCCAAGTTGTGGAGACTATAATTAATCCAGTTATCCAACTAATCCTTTATTTTTTATTTCTTTTGATATATTTCTAACAGGTATCCAGACCCAGTATGAACAATGATCTCTTTCTTGAAGGATCTGTGGCCAGATACAAAGGATTTCTTCATCTGATCAAGAGAAACAGAGAGAAGTCCCTTAAATGCTTCTGTGTGCCAACTTACGACATTGACCTTATCTGGCACACTCACCAATTGCATCCTGTTTCTTACTGTAAAGACTTGGTTAAAGCCATGGGCAAGGTATTAGAACATGATGACATGGATTCTGACAGAACCAAGGGGAAGAAACTTGATGTTGGATTTTCTGGAACTACGAAGCAATGGGAAGACGCATTTGGTTCTAGGTACTGGAGGGCAGGGGCAATGTATAGAGGCAATGCTCCGTCTCCTGTCACAGTCATTCCTTGGCCGTCAAATATCGTAAGCAAGAATTCAGTTCCATTCAGTGAGTCTCCAAACGTAATTCAGCTTCCCAAGACAAAGGTGTTAGAGGTAGGCCTAAAATACCTTCTAATACTCTTTTCCTTTATTATCATTTCTCTGTGTGTTTCTTCTTCTTCTGTTGGATACATGGTTTGCAAATGTATGAACATCTAAGCACTCATCTTAAGATGATGGATAAAGCAAGGAGGATAGATGGACACTGATATCTGGCTCTGGTGTTTCTTCTATTTTACCATACAGCCCCAAGTTGTTAGATTGGGGAGAGCATGATCTCATAGAGAAAGGAAAATGGCATCGTCATCACCTAAGCCAATGACTTGGATTTTTATTATAATTAAATTGAAGTAACACCTGGGTTACGCATTCTGATGTCAGTGTCCTCTTCATGAAACATCCTGATTTTATTTATTGTTAGGCTCTGTTTGGTTAGAAGCATATAGGTTTGTGGAAAAGATTTGTGCATGTGAACAAGAAAATTATTTTATCATTTCATAAATAGAAATATTTTCCAAAACATTATATGCTGCAAACAAAAAGACCCCTTATTTTCTTTTGTTGTGGGCTGGGGGTCTTCCATGATCCCTACCATTACTAAATGCAAAAAATAAAAAAAAAAAGCATTATAGGCAATAATATTTACAAGCTTTTGCATGACAAAAAGAGTGCTTGGAAAATTAGACAAGGGGTCCACTAAAAACTTCAACCGGCTAGGAAATCAGCCACCATATTAACAATCCCCTTTTATGAGTAATTCTAAGTTGTTAATATTATTGTGTGATCTAACAGTCGTTATTCTGTTAGAGTAAAATCCTAGATAATTTGTGAAAGACTCGTGATCATTAAAAACTATGGGTATGTTTGATTACACATGGAAAATAGGGTGGAATATCAATTTCTATGGAAAATGACATTTTTCATGTGTTTGATTGCATTTTTCCATAGAAAGTCATTTTCCACCTACATCCAAAAGTCTACCAAAAGCTTGATTTCATTTTCTCACCCATATGAGTGGGAAAGTGAAATCCATCTCTATTTTCCACCTCAAATTAAGCCCTAACCCATCCCTTTTTTTTTTCCCCACCACTACCACCACCATCACACTCAACCTCACCATCATCGTCGCCATCGCCAGCCACCTTCTCTCTCTCTCTCTCTTCTTCTTCTTCTTTTTCTTCTTCTCTCACCTCCGCCGCCACTGCCACCTCCACCATGCCTCCCCTCTTCCTCCTCATCTTCTTCTTTCTCCTCTTCCTCTTCTTCTTATTTTTTCCTCTTATATTTTTAAAGTAACATCAAACAATGGATTCAAGTTTTTTATTCTAATCAATTTTTCACTACCATTTTTCCATGGATTTTGATTTTCCATGCAATCAAACACCCCCTAATGTAACTCTTTTTTTAAAAATTAAATAAATTAGGAAATCGACTACACTCTTTGAATACAAAAACTCAAAATCAATAATATAGTAGTACTAGTTTATACCCTTGAACCCATAGAAAAGGAATAATATAATAGAATGTAAGTGCCACTTGAATAGTGTGCCACATATCCCCCAGAAAAAAATCTCATCCAAAAAAATTTTGAACAGCTTTTGAAATTTCCTCTTAAAAATTACAAACATGTTTAGACGTGTCGGAGCCTCTTTATGTCATTTCGATGATTAGAAACAAATCCTGCAGTTCTTAATGTTGTGGTTCTATTCTCTGTTTAAAAACTAATATGGGTAAATCTAAGGTTTTTAGCCTCTTTTCTTGTGTAGGTTAATTTGGAGATTGTGGGGATAAAAAATTTACCAGACAAGCACAAGGGCAGTCTCTTTGTCTTTTTCAGTAAGAAAAATCCAGATGAGTTCTTCAATGGGAGGAGAAGAATAAGTATTTTATCTGAGTCTAGGGAGAAACAGGTTGCTTCTTTCAAGTGTGAGCCCACTGGAGAGTTGCTTTTTGAACTTATGTCCCATTCACACTCCAACTTACCCATATCAAGGTCAGCAAAAACCTTGGGCACCACATCAATCTCTCTGCATGACTTGCTTGCTCCAGTCTCCAAGCTTTCAGTGGAGAAATGGTTCGAGTTGGATCTGAGTTCTGGCTTTCTGGATTCCAAGCCAATCTGCCTGCGCATTGCTGTCTCTGTGACAATTCCTGCACCAGCGCCGAATGTTCTTCACATGGTTCGATCACGCCCATTCTCAAGAAATTCCTGTTTCTTCTCACTTCCAGGAAGTATCCAACATTCTAAGAGTTGGACATGTGTCGTGGATGAAGCTGGCAACGAGATCATAAACATCCAGATGAGGTGTGAAAATCGTGTTCCCATGTTTCTGGTAACAATTAGATTCATGCATTTCCTTGCAGTTTTGTAGATCTTGGATAGAGTTTAGTTAGTGTGAGCTGGCACTATTAGACTGATTTTATGATAATTTTGGAGTTAAAATTAGGAATTTTAAGTACTGACAAGTTAGACCACTAGGACTGTCTACGAAGGACATACCAACATGTGGTGTTCATTTAGGGGGTTGGGTCTGATCATTTGATGGTGCTAGCTCCCAAAGTAGAAATTACTGATCTGATATTATTAATTGTAACTGATGTTGAACCCAAGAGTCTTTTGAATTGTGAACAAAAAATCAGAGCAATGCTGAAATACCCAGAAAATGGTATACAAATCAGATGTGTTTGATCATCCAACTGGCTTGATTTGGATTGTGATATCTCCCTATTGAGACCTTTCCCACCCCCATGTACACATTTGTACCATTGTAATTTCATCCTTGTGGTTATGCAGGGAATATGCTAGGTTTCCAATGCTAAAAAATTTCTATTTGCTACGTTTCAAGAAAAGTGATGTTTGTCTTGATTATTTCATTGAAATAAATACACAATAGAGGTGCTTAACACAATGATTTTGAAAACAAAGTTCTCCTTGTTATGGACCTCATATTAATTTGTAGTACTGCATGGAAGTTCAAATGCTGTGACCTATATCTGAAATCCTGAACTTTATTAGTTGCTGGTGTCTATGAGTTTCAGGGATTCTAAGAAAGCAGTGGCAAGAAACAACTGTGTTTCAAAGAAAGAGGTGATTGGCATAATAGGACAGTCCAGCGAAACACTTCTTCTAGCGGAATTTGTTGGAACTCAATGGTCTTTGATGGATTCTAATTTGTCTACTCAGCTTCAGAAAAAATCCAGTGAAGATGGCCATATCTTTGAGCTCAGAGGAAACCGGGTGGTAAGCATCTTCTCCATCCCATTGGTAGTAGTTGTTTCCTTTTTCTCTCTTTATTCATGAGCATACTTTATTTATTTAATTTTGGCTTAGTTATACTTTTTTTTTTTTTTTGTGCAGGTGAAACTTTTCCATGGTAGAAAGCTGGACTATGAACCTAAGAACTGTGTGAGGCAGAAAAGTGAGCGTGACTTCATGACAGCCGTTGAATTTTCTGCAGAAGATCCATATGGAAAGGCGGTAGCATTGCTTAATTTAAAATCTGGACTTCTCGAGGTATATTTCCTATATTGTTCTTAACACAAAGCTCCTAAAAGTGAACTTTTGCACTAAGACTCAATTTTCCATGCATAGGTTAACGAAGAATGGTTTGCCTTGCCTGGGATCACGTTGGCTTTTATATTTTCTGACATTTTGAAAAAGGAGGGATATAGTGCTTTCGTATCCAATGGAGATAATTTGAAGATGGCTGGGTTAAATGAAGATATTGATGGGTGTGATACAGAAGACAAAAGCAGCACGGGCACTGCCTTGGAAAAGGAGGTGGATGTAATGGCTGAGAAAGGCAGTACAGTCGTGCCAGAAATAGGAGATGGGCAATATGAAAAAGTGGTGAAGAGTGATGCATGTGGTGGGTGTGGAAGTGGATGTGGTGGCTGTGGAGCAATGGTAAAGAGTGGTGGAGGATGCGGTGGGTGTGGAGCGATGGTGAAGAGTGGTGGGTGTGGTAGCGGATGTGGTGGAGGATGTGGTGGGTGTGGAGCGATGGTGAAGAGTGGTGGGTGTGGTAGCGGATGTGGTGGAGGATGCGGTGGGTGCGGAAGTATGGTAAAGAGTGATGGCGCTGAGGATCGTGGCAGTTATTTTGAAGGAAGCGATGGTTTCAGCAATAATCTCACATGTGCAAAGAATGGTGGTGGTGCCGGCATTGTTAATCAGCAAGCAAATGATGCATTGGTGGCTTGACGTTGGGGATCATGATGTGGTGGTGCTCAACATAGTTCATATATAATAAATAAAATATAAAATAGGTGATTATGATACACAAGTTTATCCCTATAATAGCTGTGGTCTGGTTTATGTATGGTGTGTAATCAAAGCATAAGACAATAATTATTAATAAATTGTTCTTATTTTGATTTGTATAAAAGTAAATATTTGAGTTTCTTGTTCAAATCTTATGTAGCAAATCGTTGGTTTTCAACTTTCATGCATATATCTATAGGGAAGCATTCGAACCTTTTTCAAAATAGGGGTTAGAAGTTTTGGAATGGGATGATTTTTTGTGAGTAAGATCTCTATGGTGAAGAAATCATCCTCACCAAAATTCAGTTCATTCCGAAACTTCTAACCCAAGTTTACAAGTTAAAGAACCGTGGATCATCCATTTTTTTGTAAATACAGATCATCCTCATCAAAAATCGGCTCATTCTGAAACTTCTAACCCATATATAAGGGGTGGCGTTTGGAGGCCCTAAAGAGAGCTAAACGTTTTTTCAATGTATGGGTTAGAAGTTTCAGACTTGACTGAGGAGATCATTCTCACAAAAAATCAGTCAATTTTGAAACTTCTAACCCCATCAAAAGTGATTTACAAAAATTGGACGATTCACAACAATTCTTCAACTTATAAATTAGGGTTAGAAGTTTCAAAATAACCTGATTTTTGGTGAGGATAATCTTTTCATTATAGAGATCATACTCATAAAAAATCAATCCATTCCAAAACTTCTAACCCATATAATGAAAAATGTGTGGCACAATGTTTGACTCTCTTTAAGGCCTCTCAATGCTTCCCCCATATATATGTGTGCATGCTTTAGCCAAAAAAATAATGGCATTTATGCTGGTAATTTACCAGGAAACAATCTTACATTCAAATCACATATTTGGTTTGTGTTACATTTTAGTCACATATCTAATTTGTTTGGTTCAATGTTATGATGTTTTGGGTATGTTGGGTCCGTCCATTGTTGTCTCTAAATCTAAATCTTACATGAACCTTTAGGTTTTATGGCGGGTTTACCTAAAGAGTCGATCCAAAATAGTGTCCCATTCCTATAAGAACTTAGGTGCCTACAATGGAGCTCAAATACATTGTGCTACGTGCACAACTTGGTGCACTTGATTAAGAGCCCTAAGCGTTTCAAACTCCAATAAAAACTTGCCATATAAACACCTTATCTTTATAATAGGAAAGAGACACTGTATTAGATCCTCAGTCTTACCAAAATCGTTGAATATGAGGCAACAAATGTGCTTGCTTGGATTAGTGGCTGTTGCCCAAAAAAAGGTTAGTGGATGCTATTAATCCGATTATGTTGGTGCCATCGAAATTTAAGATGCAGCGAACTTATACATTAGCTGTTGTAAATATACATATAATTAAATATTTGAGATTTTTTAAGTTTAAAAATAACTCTCTTTCTAAACCTCAGAATTATTTTTAGAGTCGTTCTACGTTGACTTCCTACAACATTGCACCGACGTGATGATGTGCATGGAACCATAGATTTTAAAAAGTTTCTATAGTTCTATGCACACCACAAGTCAGCCTAATGGTGTGGAAAGTCAATTTAGTATTTTTTTTATTTATTAAAAAATAAAATAATATAAAACATTATGAATAAGAAGCATAAGATTGTCTCCTGAAATTAGAAGTAAAAAATACAATAGTTTGAAGTATTTTTTGTTACTTTTGACAAAGATACTCTTGAAATTAATGTTGTTGGAGACGCTCTTGAAGAAATATTTAAAGATCAAAGGTGATGAAATATTAATCCAGTCCAACATTTTAGAACTTGGAAACTCCCCTTAAAAGATGTCTTCTTGATTTCACTTGAAGATATAATGTAATAATTAATATTGTTTGTATGAAAGAAATCTATTTAAATAAAAAAAAGTATTTGTTATTTGAAGACAATATCATTATAATAAATATTTATTATCCAAAGCGTGTTAAACTAATTCCATCTATCTGTAAGCCAATTAGAGCAATATTCTGAGTTGATGAGTAGCTGTTGAAAAGTTAGTAGCTTAAAGTCTTCTCGAAACCCAACCAATCAAGTTCACTCGAGTCATCTAAGATTTAAAACAATGAATATTTGTTGAGAACTTTTTTGTGAAATTTTAAAATCTTTACCATTATAATGAGAGTGGTCAAAAATACCCCTATTTATATATTTTAAATTTAATATAATCAAAGGTTATTTGATAAAAATCCAAGAAAATTCCAACCAACAACCAAGTTGCTTAGTTTTCAAAATTATGAAAGTATTCTTTCTCCCTAATTAACATTTAAATTACAAATAAACCCTTTTGATGCATGTGCGTCAGCACGTGCTACCCTCTAGTTGTTATAATGAGGCAATTTTGCCCCACACCTATAAGGTTGGATTTTCATACCTTTGAACGGTTTTGATATTAAAAATAAAAAATCGAGTCAGATTTGAGAAAGGGATTGTTTTGATATACCTTGCACCGTCCCACCCATATGGCCCGATTTATATATATATATATATATTCCCCTCATAAGAAATTATACATCTAAAATCTTATTAGGATTTGCCCTGATTGATAAAATAAAAGAAATAAAAGAAAAAAAATTATTTTAAAAGGCGGGACAAGATTTAGAAAATACTATTAGGAGCGGAAATGAGATAAAATATTCAGACCCAAGTTGAGGTAGGGACAAGTTTGAGGTGAACACTAATAATCGGGGCCGGGGACAGGTTAAGCTAAACCCACCCTGTTGCCATCCCTAATAATGAGCTTGATTTTTCAATGTGGACATTTACATTTACTTGATTCAAGAATCAACATATAGCCTAATTAAATGTGTTCTATTTGAAATTACTTGTTCTGCAATGAGTTCCTACATGATTCAAAGTAGTAATGATAGATACACCTCTTAATGAGAAGCTTTTTTGCCACATTTTTATTTCTGAAAAATCTTTTTTGCTAAGTAACTTATGGTAATATTATTATTGAGGTCAATTCTGTAATTTTATGAAGATATTTATATAAGGGATGGAATCCATAGACATTTGAAAAGTGACTTTAAAAAATTCTCAACAATTATAAAATAAAATTCTAAAATCAGAATTTATCTAGAGATATATGATGAATCCTTACTCTTAGGATATATGTTTCATATAGAGTCACCAGATTGTTGCATTTTATTACAAAAACTCTTTTACTTTATCAAATTTGTTACTCAACAAACCTTTTTTTTTAATAAAAAAAAAAAAAAAAGATTAGCTTGATCCTTCCGTAATAAGATTTAAAATCTTACTAAGGGTTGGTGGATCCACATAGATGATTAAATACAATTATATTTGAAATTTCTTAAAAAAAAAGAAAGATAAAAAGCAATAATCTTGTCGTCAATCAATGGTATAGGGTTGATGACAAGCAACGAACCTGTAATGTTGATGGCATTCGGTTGTTCATGCTCTAGAAATATATCATTTATTTTTATTCATGAAAGTTTTTAATGTTGTTATGTTGTAGTACGATACGCTATTGTCCATAATTTTCTAACGAAAAATGTTGAAGTGACATTAAAATTCATAATATTCACACATTGCTAATGTGATGCTTTTCTTCGAGATACGAGTGGAAAGCATCAATGGTTATGTGCATACCTCCACATCAATAATGTATGAAACGATGTCAAATTTAATGTCACTCAAACACACACAAAAAAACAAAAAAAAAAAAGAAACAAATTACGTGTTGTTGTAGCGGGTTAATGGGGATGTAATTATTGTCATTTTTATTTTTCATGCATGTTTATTTTCTTAATAAATATAAAACTATAAAAAAAAAAAAAAAAAAAAAAAAAAAAGAAGGAAAGATGAAAAAAAGTTAGGAAAAAATATTAGAGAGTACTTATTGCATCATTGAAATATTTTTATTTTAATATTATATTTTAAAAATGATTAATGCTGGAATGACCTCGATGGGAGATACACCAGGACATCGTGATGTGGTGATGTATGCATACCCATAGATGCATTTTCCTCAAGATACGAGTAAAATGCATGTACGCACGTGCACACCACCGCATGAAGGAGTCCCACGTGTCCCGCTGAGGTCACTTTTTTAAAATACCTCCACTATTTTTCTTTTTTTCTTTTTCAAATGGTCTTAAGCAAATTGGGTTGGGGTTTGGTCATTGGGTCCAGTAGAAAGGGACAAAACCCTAATCCTCCACCAAAATAATCAAATTGAGTGGAAGGATTTGATGTGGGTTAATTGATTCGGGACCCAGTTCTCTCTCTCTCTCTCTCTCTCCACCACTCTCTCCAAACATCTTCCAAAAGTCCCAATTTTTTCTCTTGTTTCACACACAGATGAATGTACTCTAATCCAACTCAACAAAATACATATTTTCCAATTGTTTGCTTTGCCTGATATTCTTACCCTCTTTAATTCAGGTTACATTGTTGAAGATCGGTGTTTGGGCAGTTTCCACCAACAAGAATATCAGGTATGATCCATGCCAAAAACAAAAAAGAACATTTTTTTTTTAGTATATTATATGTGGATCTTTGATGGGTTTGTTCAGAAAGATTGTGCTTGTTGACTATGTTGTTAATCCTGTTATAAATGAACCTAAAAAGGAACTCCATTTTTTCTTTAGATTTGTTTGGAAAGGGAACAAGAAAAAAATTAGGATCCTTACATAAATGTGCAGCTTTGCTAATTTTCTGCCTATGAGGTTCAAGAATCTATTTCATATTTGTTATTTTTATTTTGCCCATTTTTTGTTTGTTGTGGTATTGTTCTAAATGGGTTTCTTAGACTTGCACTGGACAACCTAACATACAATTCCATTTACTTGAAGGAGGGCTCCTAGGCATGTTAAGTCCTCGATGAAATATTAGGTCATAGATGGATTTGATTGTTTTGATTTTATTTTTTTTCTCTGAATCCAGCCCAAAAGCTTGGAAATTTGGATTCCTTTTTTTTCTTTCATAAGTTTGAAACAGTCTCCTTAACAGGAAGAATCCTTCTTCCTGTTGAACAGGTATGGTGCTTGTTGGCAGGAATTCTTTTGATCTGTTTCTGTGAACTGATAGACTGACTGGAAAAATATTTACTAGGGAACAGAGTTTGGCATTACCATCAAAATTGTAATTTGGAAAATTACAGTAGAAACTAAGAAGTGATCGCAAGTGGCAGCTTGAAAACATTTGGGAGCACGGGTTGCTTATTTGTGGAAGTTGGGTTGTGTCACTAATCAATATGTGGTTTGGAATCAATCCCCTTTAGTTCTCCTCTTTGCTCACCATGGAATTGAATGAAATTAGTCTGAAGGCCAAGGCCTATCTTTGCCATGGTTATACTTCTATGAGTTGGTTATGTAGGGATTTAAAGGGCAGATTATTCAGAGAATTTTGATGGACTCGAATGGGCGAGTACGATTCTTTCAGCTGACCCCAGATTTTGGGAATGAGGTTTTGATGAGGATGACTTATTCATAGAATGAAAAAGAAATTGGAATGGGGAACCCAAGTTTTCCATGAACAACTATATGGGTGATAACAATATCGAGCAAGCTGGAAAAACCCATGTAAGTCTATCCATAATCGCCTACCAAAATATTTGTATTACTTACTTTTCTTTAGGAGCTGAATTACTGATGAGCTACACTATCTTGAATCCTTAAAAGAGGACTAATGGATACTTTCTTTCTATAATATGTATGAAACTATTTTATTGCTTGGGCCTAGGCTTAAGACTTCATTCCTGCTATAGTTTTCTATACCAATTGGAACATGTCCCAAGAAAAGTGCCTTCTGGCAATTCTTTACTAGACCTTATGAAACCATGCTTCTTTGATCTTCTAGTGTGCCAACATTATACTCTTTTTGTTGGAAGGATATCGTCTCTCTTTCCTTTTGGCCTATATATCCTCATGCTTTTCCTTGTGTTTCATGACATAACATAGAAAGTCCCGCGTAAAGGAGGAGAATAATATGAAACCTTGACGATTTAGTATTCATCTATTTTAGTCTTCTTAATTCTAGGATTTCATTCTGTTTCCCCTATACTCAATTGTAAGTGAATAATAAGGATTATTGGAACGACCTTTTTGGTGCCCCACATTCGAAAGGGAGCCTATTTAATGTGAGGAGATTGTCTTTTCTCTCTACAGAATTGCAAGGGACCTTCAATCCAACAAATGGGAAGGATGGTATAGTTGGATTTGGGACCATAGACTCTTATTCAGAGTTGGAAGTTGTAAAGGTAATAAGAAAAAGTCTCAATCCCTCAAGGAAATTGTCCATATGGAAGTGATTAGAGAAGAGGTGGTTTCATGTTGGATAACATTTAACTTTGGTTTGATGGTGGTTTGTTTGGAAAACCAGTCTAATGGTGTTGGCGGAGTGATAGAGAAAAAATAACAGAAATATCCTCAAAATCTTTTCTGTTATAGTCTGATAAAAAAGTTCAAATGAGGTAAGACTAGAGCTTTATTATGAAGATTCATTACATTCTCATGTCACTCACTGTAAGGACCTGTTAATCGTTTAGAATGACCTTAGAAGCTTTTGGTCATATCTAAATATAGTGCTGATGGTTTAGTTCTTCATTGGCAAGGATTGGTGTAAATGAGTTACTTCATATGTAACGAAATCTCTTCATACCTTTTTCTTTCCTCTGCTCTTCTAACAGAATTCCTCAATGCTTACAGAAGGAAGAAAAAAAAATAAAAAACTTTATTTTCCAGGTCAAAACTAAAGATTTCTCAATCATTGAATAAGATTTTACCTTCCTAGCTTTGAAATTTATTAGTTGATGTAATGGAATGTTTAGATGAATAAACATTTGAGTGATTCTCAAGATCAGAGAAGCTGCTACTTCAACATGATAAACAAAAACATACAAAGAAACAAAGTCACAAAATGTGGTAGAAAATTTTGCCAATGTTTCATGTTAGTTTCACCCTCATCAACTCTTCAGTTTAGGCCTAATCATGAAACTTTGATGATGATTTGACAATAAAATTATTATTAAATGATGGATGGATGGAAGGAAGGAACGATTGGAAAAAGAAGAATGATGGATGTACGGGGTGGTACTATCAATATCTTTTTTTCTTTTATAATTATAAAATTTATTGAGCAAAGAAGTGAAGTACAACCGTTGGCTGAGATGGCCAACGAGGCAAAGCAAAAGCACCTAAAAATTACAAATAGAGTCCCATCTAAAAACAAAATCCTCAAAGAACAATCCTTTGAATTCCGGGGCACATCTTGCACCAAAATATACCAATTCTTTTTGGTGTTTTTGATCAAAGATTTGTTTGGTGCTCAATTGTTCTTTCCTATGATAAGTATTACCCCATCAGAGACTGCATAGTTGCGATCTCTAGTTCTAGTCAAGTTTTAAACTCAGGAATCATTTAAGATATAAATTTTCATTCACAGATTTGGGAATAGAGTGAATGTGTTTGGCTATTGGGTACTGTGAGAGGTAAAAGTGGTCGAGAAATGTGGAAGAATCCTATAAAACATCAATGGAAAGATGAACTGCGGAATATTTTGATTTTAATCCTCAGTCCAGAATGATATAGAACTCAAGCTCAGAATTATTTTCCCGACTGAAAATGGATCTCCTGCTGCATGGTTCTATCCAAATTATTCGTTTCAATCCATGTTAGGGCATTAAAATTACTATTGGAGTGATTGATTCATTTTTCTTCCAAATTTAATTCATTGATGTTTTTATTAAGACCTTAATAGCCGAATACTTGTTTGTCAACACCATAATTTAACTACTACTGTGAATTGAATGTCTTCATAGTAAAACTATAGTCGCTTGTATATTTTCAGTAATTTGATATCTGAAAATTATTAGATTATATCTTCCAATCAACCGATCCACAATTAGGTCATGTAGGCTGCAGTGTGGAGCTAACATTTTGAAAGCAGATGAGAATGGATATCCTAAGGTATGCTTTCCATTCTTTAAAAATTATTGTTTGGTTTCCTTGGAAAATTCACAGTTTATGCATATATTCTCTTTATAAGTCTTATATTTTTTTACTTTTTTATTTTTTCAAAATATTGAGTTTTATGCATTCTAACATACGATCATAGTATCCAATGATTAAACTATTAAAGTAGTATCCACTTTAATTATCTAGAACTAGAATTTGATACTTAAAATAGGCCACCTTTACATCATGAATAGTTTATATATTTATTTGTTTGCGTTGTTCATAAACAAAGTGAATTCACTTTGGTAAGTGCATTTGTTTGTGTTTCTAAAGCTGTGTAATTTAACCCTTGCAATTCCAGTCATCTTTATTTCTGGAATTTGTTTGTTCTTATTTTGTCATCCTTATTGAAGAACCAAAGTGCAGAATGGTGAAACAATCTAGTCAGATGCTTTTGGACGGATCACAACACCAAGAATACTCTCATCTTTCTTAAATTACAAATCACCATTCATTTATTGACTTGAGAGAGAGGGGGTAGTATTATGGAAATACTACTTTGTTTGGACACTCGAATAATTGTTCTGATTGTGGTCATATATAATTGTATTGTATGATCATTATTAAAGCTAAAATTCCTTTTTGGTACAAAGTAGAGTACAGGTGTTGAGAGGGGAGGGGAGTACTTGCAACTTGTCAATGTCTACGCAATCAAGTAAACGGGGGTTTGATTTCACCTTCCTACTTTTAAGATGATGATGGTTTATAGAGAGGAGGTTGAATTGATCTCAAAGACTCTCATCCAACCAACCAACCAAATGGGGTATCAGGTATGTCTTGTTTGTTCACATCTTAATATTTTGGTAATTACAACCAATTCACTTCTTTAATTAACATGTATGTTTGTGCTCTGCTCTCTACTCTAACTAAAATCCCACATTAATTACTTACTCATTTGGTTATTAGTTTTTCCAATGCAAGTTTAAGTTTCAATGCAGGTGCCAAGTAAAGGGGACAGAGGGAGAGGAAGAGGAAGTTTCTATGAGAACCTCTGCTCTACTCTGCCACTATGGATTTTTAACTTTAGTTGGTTACCAATAGTGTGATTTATTTCATTAAAAAAATTATATGTTATCAAGACACAACTGTAAGTTGACCCACCCACCCACCCATAAAAGTAAAAAAACACCACATGCTTGTCATTAATTCAAGTTAAACAAAAGCGGGCCCAATTTTATTTTTTGTCCTGTAATGTTTTCTATGCTCTCTAAACCAAGTGGGGATATCAACCAAAGAAATTGAATTGAATTGCCAAAAGCTCCAAGTAGGGGAAAATCATTTGGTAGCTGTGTGATGTTTTGTACAAAAAGTATCTCAAACCCTTCTCTTTTTTTCTGCTCTTCGGGTCTTTCTCTAAACTAAACAGTAAATTCATCTTTCTCTATCTCACTAACTGCCTATCTTCTCATCTCTACTAAACTCTGTTTTTTTTTTCTTTTTTCTTTTCCGATTTTGATCTTGGCCTTCTCTTTACATATGATACACACGAAAGCCAGTCATCAAGAAGACCAACCCCACCTCTCACTTCTCCTCCTCATCCAAACTGCAATAAGGGGAGAAAAACAACAACAAACATAATCACCTCAGCTCATCTACATTTTCAAAGGAAAGATAATAATAGTAGGAGTTATTGTCATACCTCCTCATATCCATTCCCTATAAAAACAACCTCCTCTCTCTTGATGGAGTAAATAGAGGAATTGCTCATCTATCCCTCCTCTCTAGGTCCTTGGAGAAGGTTTCGACTCATTGCAAGGTGATTGTGCTTCCTCTCCATCAGAATCGCTTCCAGATGAGCTCCCACTATCTGAATCTGCAACACCCACCCCACCAATAACACGAATGAGATGCACCAAAGAAATAAACACCATGGCAAGTGAAGAAGAAAAACAATAATATCATCCATACCACTAGATGAGGAGGAATCACTACTAGAACTACTGGAGCTGCTCGATCTGCTGCTATCATGAACCACATCTTTCTCAATCTCAATTGGAGGGAAATTGCAAGTTGGGATCTCTTCGCCAATATCAACATCCTCCTCCCCACAAGCAATTTCCCCTTTCTTGTTCTTCTCCGATGCCGCACCACCTTCGATCATCTCGCTGGCCACTGACTGCTTTTTGGATTTAAAACTATTAGCAATACACATCAAAGCAGGGAAAAGTAATAAGAATTCCACACCACCAATGTCATTACCTTGTTGCCATCGAATGTGGCGGCTGCAGAATTATGATTAATGGAAAGCGCCTGCCTCTTCATCTTGCTAATCATTTTTCTGTAATTACAAACAAATCGATCGAGCTCCCAAAGTGTATCCTTGTCCACAACCTCAATATCGACCTCAATTTCATCATCGTGTTGTGCCAGAGTAGCATTCCTCTTCCTCATGATCTGCACTACTTGATCCATCTTCTCATGTGGAAGGGTTTGCAAGTTCATACTCAATCTCTGCTTCTCTTCAAAACTCATCTCTCGTTTGTTTATATCCTTTGCCTTTGGCTTTGGTTGCTTTCCAGATATCGATCTTCCCATCAATGGTTTCGAAGTTGCAACAACTGCTGGGGTTGATGCTGGTGTCTGTGCCGTCTGAATTGGATTCATATTCAGGGGTCCAATTCGGTCAACTTTCTTTGCATTCTCCGGAGTTGGAATCCGATTCCATGAGCGCTCCCTTTGAACTTCTTCTTCCATGGCAATTGAGCTCTGCCTAGCTTCCTCTACAGCCGAGGCAATCATTCGCTGCCGCTGCTCATTCTGTAGAATCTCAGTTTGTTTACTCTCATACTCTCTGTAGGCAGGTTCAAACATCTCTTCGAAGCGCGAAAGCAACTGATCTGCCATGATATACACATCATGGCCCTTCGGATTGTAAGTTAAGGCATTTTTAAATGTTAATCGAACGTCAGAGGCAAAATCAAGTGGTGATGCATACAGATTCTTTCCTAGCTTCGATTTCACAGTTCCAAGATCCATTGGATTCTTGATTATCTGATTGTAGTCATGAAGTTTCATCCCAACTACATCTACAGGAACATTGAAGATCCATCCATGCTTGTGCTTCATCAGCTTGACCAAGATCTGTCCGCATCGTTTCATTGAGTTGGATAACAGCTTTCCAGTTGCAGCATCCAATGCAGGACGCTTCGGATCTCTACCAGAAACAAAAGGAAGAGATCGCTTAGTTCCTGAAACTTTCTTGTTCTCAGGTGGAGGCATCTTCTCTCGTCCCATCAGAAACTCTGATGGCCGATAGTACTGGTTTGCCTTGGGCGTTCGTTTCTCTTTCAATCCATCGGAACCTAACGAATCTGAAGGGTAATCGATTCGTAGCGACGATGGTGGCGGCCGTGTTGCAGAATTGACTTCTCTGCCGCCATAGCCACCGCCAGAGAACTGAGAAGCGCTGTGACCAGATCTGGATTGGAATTCTCTTGATTCGATCCGAT
Organism: Akebia trifoliata; assembly: GCF_017979445.1. Classification (NCBI taxonomy): domain Eukaryota; kingdom Viridiplantae; phylum Streptophyta; class Magnoliopsida; order Ranunculales; family Lardizabalaceae; genus Akebia; species Akebia trifoliata. The sequence continues at coordinate 9,844,144 of NC_141376.1, read as the reverse complement.
TGTTTAGATTCCGGATCTGATCCAGCTCCGAGATCAAGCGTTTCTTGAGATCTTGAAGTTGCCTCCTTGAACACGAGGCGATGTTGAAGGTCACGTATCCAACATGAGGGGTTTCTCTTCGGTGGTTGACACTGATCGATTTTCGATTGAAGTTGGACGAATCGTCGGACAGGTCTGGAGCAGCAGCCACGGATTCGTCGGTCTGCCGTCCATGTAGCTGGCTTGGAGGTTTATAGATCTGTTTGTTAGGGTTAGGGTTAGGGTTAGTCTTCAAGATCTGGTTGGAATTAGGGTTTTTTCTCTTATAAACCTTTCGTTCTCCCCAACAAGGTTCATTCTGACTGACCAAGAGAGCGGACGCCATGCATGTACGCAAACTCCTCAGATTGATCGGAATCAGGCTGATCTACGGCTAAAATTTCGACTCAAATCAGGCAAAAAAACATGGATAACGGCGAGATTGCCAAGAACTGATCGGAGAAGACGAGCTACGCCGGAAAAAAAGAACAAAAAAAAAAATCGAACAAAAATTGAAGAACGAGGGTTTGGAGGACCCTCAGAAGCGAGGAAAGGAAGGGTGGTAGCACCGCCTCTTAAAGGCAACCAGATCTGCCCGGCTATTGTTCAAGTTTATCTTCATCCGTAGATCTATTCTAAACCCTTGATCCAACGGTTGATCCGATTTTCCAGCTGCCCGAGTCTCGGACCGTCCCATCTGTCATGGATGGTGGGGATCTGCAGTTTCACACACGTGGCTCAATAAGAACCGTCCGTAAAATACTCTTTTAAACTTTCCACGACTCGATAAGTTTTTTTAAATTTGAGGTTTGAATTTGGTGTGCATTTGGGGCGCATGTTCGTGAATTTGGGTTTCCTTTACAGTGGTGGGGTCCATTAAGTGTTGACGTGGAATAAGGCCAGCTGGCAGAAAGAGAAAAAAATATCTTGTTTTGTTACGGAATCTTTTCGCGCAATAATCTGGAAGTGTGCCAGATCAGCACAGCAAATGGTATGCGAATAAAGTGCCACGTGGACTCCGAGCATAGATACAGGACGGGGCTCTTGACTCCCTCTCAGTTTGACGCACTTTGCGTCATTGGTTTCCGGATCCGGTGTTACGTAATCTTTGTTACATCGTATGTTGGGGTTGGATAATGTGCTTTGCTATGTTTTGTGGGTCCCTCTGGTAGACTCTTCCTTATGTCAGAATCAGCTTTGTTCTTGGTTGATTGGATTTTTTTTTTTTTTTTTCTCTTTATTTTTTATATCTTGGGCCATAGGTAGATATGGGCTATAACTTTAATATATTAAGTTCCCAAATTAGTTTGGGCTTACATATGATAAATGTGGGCTAAAGAATGTTCGATCGGATCAAGATTTGTATGAACCTGATGTGGTTCAACCCAACACGTATTTTTCGGGACAAAGCCTTGTCCAACTCTAAACCCATCCCAACTTAACCTGAGGTAGAGTTGGGTCGAGAAGGAACTTACCCCAAAAAACAAAGCTTATGATATCAGATCATATTTTTTGAATAAGAAGATGTGAAGACAAAACTCTTAATAAGATTTGAGTAGGTTTTAATAAATAGTTGCTTGTAAAATAAAATAATAGTAAATATTAAGTGTAGAAAAAGATTTGTTAAGTCTCTTAGAACACTCGACAAACTTTAGATTAGCTATGACAACATCTGTTACTTTTTGATAAAATATGCCATTTATTTTAAAAGTATAGTTGGAGATGCTTTTTAAAGGTTGCTATAGAGATTAAAGTGCATGAAGATGGTTGATTTGGGATGAAAAATCAAGGATATCCTTTCTTTAGAGATTAAAGATGTAGGCATTTAGCATTAATGTGTTGAAAGATAAACATGACCAAATCTTGACTCAAAGACCAAATCTTGGGTGGCCGAGTGGTAGCACTTCGGGGTCAAGGGATCTGCTCCTTGTGGTCTCAAGTTCGACTTCCAATGGTTGCTAATATCTGTGACAACGAACCGCATGATTAAAAATCATGTTGAGTAAGCCTTGTTCGGGATTATTTGGTGCTCGCAAGCTGACCCAGACAGCCTTCTTTATATATATATATATATATTGACTCAAAGTCCACAATACGTCCAATCTTTTAGTTGGGCTCAGGTTTAGGGTTTTTAAAATGGGCCAATCAAAAGCCTGCGTCAATACTATTCAAGCCCAGACTGCCCAATTTACACCACTAATAATTGGTTCCCTTTGTGGATCATATTGTTATGTACGACAAGGAAGGGAAAATCTGCCCTAATGGGATTTCACAAAATTTTTGATAAATATGTTCTCAAAATTTCGTGAGATTATTTGAGCTCACCAACCTTTTGAATGTTTGACCCATTTCTTAATGAAATAAGAGATTCAAAATTAGTGTTATAGAAAGGTTTCCAGTCACCTCGAGATCCCTAAAAATTCTGATCCTAGTTCTAAAGTATTGGTGTGGTACCCTCCAAAGAATCCAATACCAAAGTCAAATTAACTGCTAATAATTATAATTAAAATCACTTCGAAGTGTTCCTTATTCATTTTTATTACTAACAGATCCATCTCTCTTCTTTGTGATTGCCGTTTATCTGAATCTCTGTTCATTAATTAGATGCTAATGCAATATTTCTGATCCATCACTTATAATTTTTGGTTTCAATATCAAATCTTCAGATGAAGGATCTTCTAGGTGACAAGTACCATCTTGCCTCCAAGTAACTTCAGAACGGGATACCATTCTTCTCGAGGAGTCTCTTAAATCAGGAATTAGAATCAAAACTTTAGACTTGCAAGGTTGAAATCTTGGTTAATCATATAAACAAGGAGAGGATATGTGGCAAATGTCAACTAGCTTCGTTGGTATAGTCTTCTAGGGTTATTTTCACATAGTGCATAGCTCTGCGGATAACTTTTTTCCCGACTCCAACCCAAGATGTGATTCTGGATCTAACACCTAACGTTAGGAAGCTAAACTAATAGAGTCGTGACAATATGACGTCCCCTTTTAACAAATCCCCCATCACAGAACCATAGATCATTTGTCTCAGGATACGTAGAATCATAAATCTTTTTCTTGTCTATCTCAAGGCATTTGATCTATGGCTCTGTGACAAGAGCATTTGTCAGAGGGAATTATCACGATTCAAATTAATACGCCAAAAGGGCAAGACCCCTTGGAACATGTCAAATTTAAGTCCTTAACTATTGTGGCACTTAACATTTTCAAACCCAAATTTAGGCCTAATACTCAATTTCAATTTCCAAAAATTGTATCATATAAACATGCAATTAAAATTAGGGATAGATTTCCTTCTTCTGGCCGTGTGTTCGAAATTTGGTAGTCTATCAATTTATCTTATTGCAAGTTGGAAAACTTTTGTGGGATCAAGACGAGTGCAATCATGAGGACTGGTCTTATTCCAAGTGGGGTCGGGGATAGTCGGGATTAGACATATCTCATGGCTTTATTAATCTCTATAAAATGCATTTTAAGAGTTTGGCAATGACCCACGTTCATGGAAACTGATTGGATTAGCCAAATGGACTATCAAGAGTTGAACACAAACACCATCGGATACGACGAAAACGCCTTTGCAAGACCCACCCCTACGTATCTTGGAAGTAAAGACTTTAGAGGGGGTGACAGTTACAACTTTTGTCAGGAGGTGCGAGACATACGAGTTTAGCCAAATGGAGTCTGCATCATCCAACATTTTTCTCATTTGGAACATTATTAGTGCTACTTGGAATGGGGAGTGTTACCCATATTTGAATAGGACCCAACTTTTATGATATTTAGGGTCCTTCTCATAGGGATGGGTATCATGGTTTCATATCTCGAGAACAAATAACTTACCCAAGTCATCTAATTATTGTTCAATATGTCTTAAACTGCACAAACGAGATAACTTAAGTGATAGTTTGAAAATCTTGGCCGAGTCAACAAAATTGATCAGGAGACTCCTGGGACAATTTTCTTTTATATTAAATAGTTAATTTTTTTTTTATAATTTAATATTTATTATCTAAATAAAAATATGGTCTTATGACTTAGCATCTTTAGATCTATCTTATTTTATTAAAAAATTATATTTTTTTACATATAAATAAATAGTTATAAACTAATTTAAATAATTTATCTTGTTTCTAGACAACTTGGTCTTGTCCACGAACAAATAGTAGACACCATAATGCAAATTGATTCTTTTGTGTTAAAAACTAAAAACACAAGAGAATAAGACCTTAAAGAATACATACCATACCATCCAAGATTTATCTACTTAAATTATTTAAATGATTTACGATGGCATGTAGTGTGCTTCAACTCTTTTGAGAAGAATTAAATTTTGCATCCGAATCTTCATGAAGAATCTTTTTCTAGCTAAGTGTAAATTTAAAAAGAGTTCAAGCACACTACATTAACCTCACTAGGTCCATGTGGAAAGGGTTTCGACTGTTTTTCTCTCTTATATAATTCTTTCTTGCATTTCTTTATAATAAAATACACGATGGTTGGATGGCACTCCCTTCCTCCCCCCACCACTCCAAGGAGGGGTTGATATTTAATCTCACAAAACTTTTTTTCTTCAAGAATGCCTCTCCAACTTTATTATCTTTTTTTTACTAATTTTTTTTTTTTCCGAACATTCTTTTCATTTCCTCTTACCCACCCCCCTCTTAGCCTCAACCCCAAATAGTAAGAACAAACTCTAGTCTTAGTCTTATATATGCATAAAAGACCAATCAACTAGACAAAGTAAGTGGGATGAGAACTTATATAGTGGGAGAAAACTAGTGCATGTCATAGTCCCAAAATTCTCCTTTATTTACTTCGTGGTATACGATAATGCTTTTATATTTCCTCCTCAAAATTTTATTTTCTTCTAACACTCAAAATCTCAAAGAACAAGATAGGGGTTTTAGACAGATGAAAAGATAATGGTTTCTAGTAAGAAAATAAAAATAATCTTTATATAATTTAAAAATATTCCCATTTATGTAATGGAACTTATTCGAATTATATGAATTTAAGCCTCAAATAATTACCAAATCCAAATTTTATTACCATAGCGTGTTCATATTCATTCTTGCTACCTCCAAGGGAGAGCTTGAAACCAAATCCGAAACTGAACCAAGTTAACTTAAGAACCAACCTTTAACCATTCTTCATTTATTTTTAGAATAATGATTTTCTGACTCCCCCTTTACTCTCCCGGCGTGAAAAGTGACTACTGTTCTATCACAACATGCCTTGTCGGGAGAGTTTGTCAAAAGGGGGAGTTAGAAAATAACGACTCTTCTTTTTAACAAGAATCATAGAAAATGGTAATTGAAGTTGGGCACCAAACAAAATGAATGAGGAACACAAACAAAAATATCAAATTAAGAATATGTTTGAGGATTAATTTAAAAGACTGTGATTTCCAAGGATCATGATCACTAAATTCCCAAACCTAAAACATGAATAACTTCAAGATATAAAATTATATTGAATTACATAATGAAAAAGAGGCTGGGATCGCAACACGAATCAAGGAGACAGCAGCAACATAAAGCTGCAAGACTGTATAACCAAGTTTTGTCTTAAAATAAAAAAATCCAATGAAAAATAAATAAAGTTAAATGACGAATGCTAGCACCACAATCATTAACAACAGCGTGGGGGGTTACTTCCTCACCCTTACCAACACGTGTTCCTCGTCTCTTTTCACGTTAAAGGATGCACCTCAAACTTTGGTAAATATATAAGATGCTTCCTTGTGTTCTGTAATTTGATGACATGGACCCTCTTGACCTTGGTCTTTTGTTATAAATTAATAAAAAGTGATCTTATTACCATCATCATCATGATCATGATCATCACCATAAATAACTAAAAATGACAATAGGGCCCTCATTATCATCATTGATTATTGAAAGATTACCACAATGTCCTCTTCATCATCATCATCCCCCTTACCCTCAAAAAGTGATCTCAATTCCCTCCTCCCCCACATCATTGTTATTATCATCATCATCTTACTCAAAGGTTGAAGATGACTCATTTTGAGTGGGTGGCATTGAGGTTACTCTTTTGAGTGTGATGTTGTTGATGATGATGATAGGGTCACGATTGTCATTGATGATGGTTTTGAGATCTCTTTTGATTAATTTATAAGAAAAGAACCAGGTCAAGGGAGGTCATGTCATCAATTTCAAAACATAAGAGGGGTATCAAATGCTTACAAAAAGCTTGAGAGTTGCTCTTTTGACACATGAAAAGAGAAGAGAGACACGTGTCATTAGAATTGGGGGAAGTAACCAACCACGTTCCTTGCTAAGAGCGTGGTGTTAGCATTCCTCAATTTGAATATATATATGATAAAGACATACCATCCGTCAAGGAAACTCGGTTCTGGTGGTGGTGGAGGTGGAGCTGCAACATATAGAGGTGGTGCCATCACAGGGGGACCTAATTCATAATAACCATGTACAAAAATCAAATAAAATACAGAGAGGTTTTTTTATTTTTTATTTTTTTAAATAAAATTAGTGGATATATAATTCGAAAGAAGAAATTAAAAAAGAGTAAGAAAAGTCTACATCAAATGCCACAAATCCAAATAAACATAAAAGAAAAGTCTACATCAGATGCCATAAATCCAAATAAACAAAATGAATCAAACATTCCAACATCGATAGAAGGAAAACCTATAAAATAAAATAAAAGCCAACCAAATACAAATTGGGAATTAATCATACTCCCCCAAAACATGATCCTCAATGACAAATCTTGAAGAAAGGTTATCAACCAAACGATTAGTTCATCTCAAAAGGGTAATAAAAGAAAATAATACAAATATCAGAAGCAAACACATCAACTAAGAAGTTATAAATGAATAAAAATGAAGAATAGAGGATTTTAACTAAGGGGGAAGAAAATATACCTTGAGGAGGGTATGGGTAAGCGTACTTGATGTCACTCATCTTCGATTCAAACAGCAAGAAGACTAGATTAAGATAATATAAAATTGAAAATATTTTAAATTAAGTTTGTACATTTCGTTTTCTCTATTTATACAAGTTATATTTGTGGAAGAGAAGTCTAGAGAAGGCTCGAGAAACCGACTTCATAATAGTAAATCATTTTCTCCCTCTCCAAAGCTTAATTTAATTCAGTAATTGTAACTCACTCCCGCTTTACTTTATTTTTCCTCCCGACTTAAGTAACTTCAGAAAGTTTTCTTGTCTTAAAATTAGTTTATTTGACGACTCTCTCACACGTGTCGACTCCTTGCAATAGAAAAGCTAGTTATTCGTCATATATTTGTTGGTAAAAACTTGTCGGGAGTGGAAACGACTACAGGTTACCATTTAAAATCTTAACCTAACCTCCCTATTATTTAAATCTAGAGTTCACTCGTGCCGTTAGCACGGGTAATAGATTTGAAGTATTATTAAAAAAAATTAAGATTAAAGAGGTAAAAAATTAAAAATAATAAAATAAACTAAAAAGATAAAAGAGAAAATATAGTAAAATTACACGGGATGAAATGTAAAAAACAAATAAAGTAAAACCCACAAAATTATAACTTAATCGGAGATTTAAAGCATAAAAGTGAAAAAAATAAAAAAATTTATTGATATTATTAAAGAATTTTTAATTTAAAATGATAAAAGATGAAAAGTAATAAAATAGATTAACACTTAAAATGAGTAAAAGAAAAAACATAATAAATTTAGAAGTGAAAATAAAATTGAAGGATAAAGAGAAAAGCAATAAAGTAATTAAAGTGGGTCTCACACAAATGTTTGTGTCTCATAATTATAATAACTCAGTTGTGTTTTATTATATAGATATGAGAGATTATATTAATAAACCAACTTTTACTTAAAATGCACCATGTATATGAAAACCATTTAGCTTTATTTTATGATTCCAACTACCTTACTAAGGGTCCTTGGGCTCACCTTGTGGCATTCAATTAAAAGATGTGATTTTTCAAGGGTGTAGAGGATAAAATTCTATGAATTTTGTAAAAATAATTTTCAAAAAAAAAGTTTTTTTTTTACTATTGATTTCAATTTTAAGTTTAGGAGTTATTTCAAAATTCGATAACCGTCCATTTTCAAAACATTGGATCAAGCTCAAAATATTATTTTTGTTGGATCTGAGTTTTTCAACGAAACTTAGAGGGCTGTGGTGTTGGATCACTAATGTGGCAATCCATTTCAACAAAACCCCTTAGTAAGACTCAAAATCTTTATTAAGTAAGGAACATGTTTCTCTTCTTTTATTTACTTAAATGCCATCTCATTAGCATCATATCTGCGAATATGCCAATACACTTCATTTCTTCTTGCCCGTCCGAATTGCAAAATGATTATGAAGGGTGATGATACAACCACCAATTTTGTTAATAACGATGGTGCTTATGCACGCCTCAGTAACAATACACTTCCAAGAGTGCTCTCTCTCTCTCTCTACTAAATAATCACTTCATGAAAAAGAATCAAGGGCTTATTCGAGTGTTTCTCGATCATAAAAGCGTGTTTTTTTTTTAATGGTTAATTCATTCTCTCTAGTCTTTGAGCTTAATCAGCCGATGAGAATGTGTTGACTAGAAAAACTTGTGAGATTGATGTTTTCTAGGGGTTTGATATAATTTTTCTTCCCCGTAAGCTTGAGTTTGATGTCTTCCATCAATTGAAAAAGTTGTTTGGCTTTTTGAGAAAGACTTGTGAGATTGGATCTTTAATGAAGATTTTATATAGCATTTCTTTCATTTGGCTTTGATCTAAGAAAAGGATGCTTGGTTTATTGAGAATGGCTTGTGAGCTTAATCTTTTAGAGGATGCTTCGTGAATAAATGATGCTTTATTTATATAAATGTTCTTGTTTGTTCGATCTTCTTAGGAGGGTTGAGGTCTTAAATGTTGTTGTTGGAAAGATTTTATTTGTCTAGAGAAGAGTCTCTATGCATGATCTTATTTAAAAGTTTGGAGTACTCTATCTTCTTAGCGAATAATTCAGGTTTCCTCCTACTAGCCTTGATTTTTTTTACTTGAGTCCTGATAATAGGACTCGCCAGGTGGCATACTCAAATGACTACATGACGAGGACAAGTTCGAAAATCGTAGATCTGTACGTCTCTAGATAAACGATTATCTCGAGATACACTTTTTATGGGGAAGTGCACTCATGTATCCCGAGGCATTTAGATCTACGATATCCGAAGTTGTCATGTCATGGAATCATTTGAGTATACCACCTGACGAGTTCTATTATCACGACTCTTTTTATTTAAGGTGAAGTAATTTTTTCAAGTATACTCCTAATTTACAAAAGTACCCTTATTAATTACAAAACTATCCTTGTATACTTGATGTGGCAAGCAACGAGAAGTCTGTGAGCAAAAAACAACTCCCAAATTTGGTGAGGAATTAAAAAAATATATATACAAAGAAAAATATCACAAATTATTTTCAAAATTTTTGAACAATACATTTCGAAAAGATAAGTTTTTGACCAGGAAAAAGATATTTTTTATTGATTAAAATATAATAAAAGAAGAAAAAAAAACCGCAAGAGGAAGTACCAATATTTTTAGTCTAGAATATATGAATAACACAATTTTAATGATTCATTGAAAATAAATTAAGGCCAAATTGATCTTTTAAAATAAGTAATATTTTACTGTCCAACATCGTTATACTTGATCGTTGCAAGATGAGGGGCATTCTTGTAAATTAAAATAACTATTTTTTTGGGAGAATTTGTAACAAAGTGGAAAAGTAAGGTCTTAGATATTGGTTTAACTTTAAGAGAACATTTTATACAATACATGGGTTTGGGTCAGCCAGGTAAAAGATTTTGGATATTAAAATTTTGGATAATCTTAAAAAAGAAATTGTGAAAATAACTTTAAGATACGTCTGATTTACTTTGTCATCTAATTTCAATCAAAATCACAAAAATCGGTGATTTTTTGAAAAAGTCAGGTTTAAAATGCAGCTTGCATCCCTAATGATTAAAATAATAAAAAAACATGACTTTTTCCTGAATCACAAAAATCGTTGATTTTTTCCCATTTTTTCTCACATGGACAAAATTTTCTCTCTTTTTTTAAATGTGGGATTTGATACATAATAGAATTTGATAATTCATAAATGTAAAAATATGAGATTTGATGATAATAATATAATTTTATGAATTTTCATTAGATATATATTTTTTTATAACTTTTAATATATATTTTTATCTTTTTTTTGTTTTTTGGGTTTTCATCATTTTGGTTGGCCTCGATTTGTTCGAAGAGTTTTACGGGTTATTTAAACATCTTCTCTGTTTTGCTGGTTGATCAAATCAATGCATTATAGGAAGGCTACCAATTGGGTGGGTTAGTCCAAAAAGTCAACTTGCCCGGGCTAGGGCCTTGATCCGGTGCCTGCAAAATAGGGCTTGTTTGATAGCGCCTTGCTAGGAATTTAAAGAAATAAGCCTAGAGTTAGTTATTGAAACGTGTCAAATTTAAGCCCGTAACCACTTTTAGACACAACAATGTCTGACACCCTTAACCACCTAGACACATACCAAATCAATGCGCTTTGCAGCTAACACTAAGGGTGTAACTTGGTCAGGTTCAAATCAAGAATCAAATCAAATTGAATGCTTTGGATTAGTTTGCACTACGTGAAAATTGGAAAATTCTACAGAAAAAATTGATGGGCTAAGGCCCATGAAATTTAGAAACTAAATTTTGACGGTTTAGGATTGTCGAAATTCTTGATGTTCCCAGATTTGATAGCTTAGAGCTGTTAAATTTCTCTCATCCTTCATTAATTTGACAGTTTTGACTCGTCGAAAAAAAAAAATCTATACCAATTCAACCTCTTGGTTCATCGAATTTTATGAAATTTGACAGCCCAAGATCGTCAAATTTGGGTTTTTTTCACATTGTGTTGGTTTGGTTTATAATGAACTTTGGTTCAATTCCGAATTAACAAAGTAGAGAACCGACCAATTTGGTTCGCTTCTTGATTTTCCTTGTGTAGAACTGAACCAATCCGAGAATTGAATCCTTATATTAATACAATTATAAATAAATATTATTAATACATTACTTAATAATTATTATTTTTTTGAATGAATATATTTATGATATTTTTATTATTCACAGATAAATTAATAAATCATTTTATAAGATTTCATATTCATATTTAGTAATTTTTATTAAAAATGTATTGATTCAATTAGGTTTTAAGATATTGGCAATCCGTAGAACCAAGCTAACCTTAGCTCGGTTCGGGTTCTATGGCAATTTGGTTGGGTGTCGGTTCTCATTTAATGGAACCGACCTAAGTCGGTTCGGTTCCAATTTGGCCTCAAACCTAACCAAGTTGCACCCCTACCTAACACCCATGGCAGCTTTCCCTCTAGGCAGATCACGAGTTTTCTCAAAGATTTTTCCCCTATTCCATAGGAACACTTCTCGAGGCTTTTATCAAGGTTTTTTCACATAGCCCGCAGTCTTTCTAAGTAGCTTTTTTCCATTTCTCCAACTCAGGACATGGGACTAGATGTAATACCAAATGCTAGGAATTTAAACCAATATGCCAAAAGACCTAGACCTAGAACTAGAACACATCAAATTTAAGTCCTTAACCACTTAGACATGTAAGACTCTTCAGCCCAAAATTTAGATCAAATACTCAATTTCAATTTCCAAAATAATTGTATAATATAAACACACAATTAAACTAGGAACAGATTTGCTTCTTCTGGTCATGAGTTCAAAACTTGGTGACCTATCGACTCATCTTATTGCACGTTGGGAAGCTTATTCTGTAGAGTCGGGACGAGTTCAACCATAGAGGGACAGATTTGCTTTATCTGGTCATGTGTTCAAAACATGGTGGCCTATCAGCTCATCTTATTGCACGCTAGGAAGCTTAATCTGTAGGTCGAGACGAGTCCAACCATAGAGACTAGTCCTATCCCAAAAGGGTGTGGGAACAGTGAGGATTAGGCATCTCATGAAGACTTGTAATGTCTCTCTATTATACATCTTAACCGTTGATAATGACCCCCACGTTCATGGAAATTAAACTCGTTGGATTTGCCAAATAGATTTTCAAGGAAGAAGTCTTCCTTGCTTAAACACGAACACTACAGGACATGATGTAAACGCCTTTGCAAGGACCACAACAGCGTATAGAGAGGACTCCAATTATTATTATTGTAATTGGAAAGGAACAACGTGGCGTGGAAGTAAAGACTTTAGGGGTGACAGCTACAACTGTTGTCAGGACGTGCGGGACACACGAGTTTAGACAAAACGAGTCTGCATTATCAACATGTTTCTCAATTGGACTTGGGATGCTACACAAATTTGAATAGGACCCAAGTTTATGATATTTAACTACCTTCCCATAGAGATGGGAATCATGGTTTCAAATCTCCAGACCGAATGACTCACTTGAGTTGTTTAGAATGGTAAAAATTAATAGTCCATTATTCTTCAACTTGTAAATTAATTTTTATTGGATTATGAGTTTTAGAATGGACTGATTTTTTTGTAAGGATGATCTCAATATATAATTGTCCTTATCCATAAATCCGGTGATTTCTGATGAATGACAAATAAAAGGAACACATGATCTCTATCGTTTAAATACAAAATCCCACGATTGAGTCTATACTTGAGATAAGTATCTCTAAGATGTGTGTTACAGAGATAATTACAAATCTTAGGATGTTGGATTTTGTGTTCAAGAATCATGTATTATAACACTTTGTTGCATTTTTATATAATAATACATAACCGTGGATCCCACTCCTTTTACCCACCCCACCGCACCCCATAAATTTAGAGGATAATTTCTAACTTTTTTATTTTTTATCTTTCTATGTTCTATTACTTTCAAGAATATGCTTTCAACTTTATAATTTTTCTTCTTCAATCGTCTTTTCAACGTGTTCCTCTTCTCTTCTATTCTTCAACAATACCCTTCCAAATTTAACACCTTGTCTCTCTTACCCCCTTAACCCTAAAGATGATGTTTGTGTTGGTAGGAACGAGAAAACTCTAACCTTGTATATGCAGAAGAGATCAATCAATTCAACAAAGCATGTAGGATGAATACTCTAAATGAGTGGAAAAAAGGGACTAGCATGAATTTTTCTAAAAATTCTCCACAAGGGAGTAGCATATTAAATTAACAAACCTATGAATTAATCAATGATTTATCTATCAATCGTGGAATATAATAATAATTTTGCATTTCAAGATGATGGGATTTGGTAAGAAAACCCAAAACACACCCTTTTATATTCACTGAAAATTTCACCATTTTTGTACAGAATTTATCGGACTCGAACTCGTTACTATAGTGTGTGAATATTTATTCTTGCAACCTCCCCGGGGGTTCGTGAACACAAATTCGAACCCAATTAACCATGTTTAAGAATCAGCTTTTGAAATCGAAACTAAACCCGTAAAGAACCAACCTTCTACCCAACAACTGAAATGAACGAATATCACAAACAAAAATGTAAAATTAAGAAGATGTTCAAGCATAATACAAAAAGTTCAAGGATCATTATAACTAAATTTCAAAACCTAAAACATGAACACCTTGAGTCGACTCTTTCATAGGTGTCAACTCCTGCCAAGAGCAAAGCCAAAAATACAGCCAAGTCTTACGTCATGTACTCCTGAGTCGGAACGAACTTGTGGAGACTACTATAGAGGTTACTGCTCATGACATTGTGTTAACGTGGAGGTGTTCAGGTAATCATAGATGTATTTCACTCGTATATTGAGGAAAGTAGTGACTTATCCTCATTATCTAACACAGTGTCTTGTGTAGTCACTCCCTAACTCTACTACTTAAAATTAAAATTATAATAATCTCCAAATTAGAGTTTGCATCCTCTGTCTATAGAGATTGACGGTTATCATTATAATAATAATATAAAAAAAATTGCTTCTTAGGATGAATTTATAAATGCTTATTAATTGATTGCCCAACATTAAACTTCATAAAACATAATTATCTTACCATTGACTTTTAAATTAAAATATTTCTTTTAATTAGATAATGATGCAACAATCAAATAACAATCCAGAAGCCTGCCTTCACTTAGACCATCCAAATCTATTTGTACGGACAACAAATTTATCAATCATCCTTCCACCTTCGAGGATAATAATGGAATAAATGTAATGAAATTAGTCACCACCATTAACTTTTATTATTACTTCATTATTACTAAACCACATTCCTTCCATGTACTTTATCTTTGTCCTATTTATTTTAAAATCTTTGAACTTAAAATTACCACGATCATCTGCAAGTTAAAAACATTTAAAAAAAAAAAAAAAAAATCAGATCTTTGACCAAAACAGACACATACAACGTGTGGGCATGACACACGGGAGCAATTCTTCTGTATGTGAGTTTTCCCTGCAGTACCCTGTAGTGATATTAGACGATTGAAGGACAGCCACGTCACATAGTCACAAAATATGCTTCATTAAAAAATTGGAGGTCATAGACCGTCCATTTTCAAAGTCTTCAACCACCTCAAAGAGTTCTATTTTTTTTTTTTTTTTTCAAAAATAAAAAAATTCTAATCTGATCTACATGATCCATACAAGGTTGAGTTGTCTGATTTTGTTTTCAAGATTTCAATCTTTACTAATTAAGAGGCACTACAGGGAAGATGCACTACAAAGGATCCATATCTCATACACGTACACACGGGATGCATGGCATGGGGCGTGATTAGAACAACTCATTTAAACTAAAAACTTACTAATATTCCATTCAAGTGAGGAAAATGTTTCTTTTTTCAATCAAATTTCATATCTAGAAGAATTCTAGTATCATAATTTAATCCCTATAGATCCAACTCTGACCATCGAGCCAATCGCATTTTTTTTTCTTCTTTTTATTACTATACTTGGGTGTGCAAAGGGAAGAGTAGAGATTTTGTATAGGTTAAAATAATCTTACGAAGCTGATTTTAAGAATGAGCTCGATCAACAACAGGGGATCCACTAATTACACAATCTAGTATAGGAGGCTTAATAAATTGATTTTAGGTTTTAATTTTTATTTGTTTTGGATGATAACCCACAAAGAATTGATACGTATTATCCTATGGGAAATGTTCAGCAACAAACATTTTGACAAACATTTTGGCAAAACATTTTTGAAAATATGGGTTACAGGTTTTGGAATGGGCTGATTTTTGGTGAGGATGATCTCTACAGGGAATAGATCATCATCACCAAAAATCAGCCCATTCCAAAACTTCTAACCCATCAAAAATGGTTTACAAAAAATGGACGGTCCACGATTTTTCAACCTGTTAACATGGGGCTAGAAGTTTTGGAATGGGCTGATTTTTGGTGAGGATGATCTCCTCACCGTAGAGATCATCCTCACCAAAAATCAGCCCATTCCAAAACCTCTAACCCATGTTTTGAAAAATGTTTTGCCAAAATGTTTGTCAAAATGTTTGTTGCTGAAAGGGACCCTTATACTATAATGATTCCAATTTTAAATCCTCTCTCTCTCGTTGGCCATCAAAGTTTTCTTCTTAGTTATAGGCAATCGAGGGGTTCTTGGAACAAATGGTTTTCTTTACACAACGATCAGGTAAGTCTTTCTGCCATTGGAGGTGAAAACCATGCTTTATTAGAAGACTGCAGAGAAAATACGGGTTATTTGGTTGCCAATTTACATGATTGATGCCATAGTTCTCCCCAATTAACCTGTTTTCATGAAACTTTTCTAAAGTTTATCAAACACGGAAGATGTTCATTGTTTCTTCCAGTTCTCTAGTGTTACTTCTGGTTTGAGAGTTAGTAATAAAGGCCATATGAGGCTAAATGCTTCAGAGTTAGGACAATATATCTCATGATCCGCAAGTCACGTTGATTAGGGACCGCAACACTCTAGATTTCATGACAAAACTCAGATCCAACAAAATAAGAAAAACAATGATTTTTCTGGCCTTGATCCAAAGATTTGAAAATGGACAACTACTGAACTACCAAATTTAAAATTAAAATTTAACGGCGAAAAATAATATTTCTTTTTAAAATTTTAAAGTTGATAGAAATTTTTTCCTCTAGATCCCTTCATAAGATTTGAAATCGTACAGTGTAGAGCTAGCCATTCTCTTCATAAGTAAAAAATGCATCTCCATATGAAAATTAAAAATATATCCACCATAAATTTTGTCACAAAAATACCTCCATCATCATGAGGGTATTTTTGTAAAATCATATGCATGTCATTATAACGTGTGTTGGAAGGTATAGTTTGAATAGTTTCTTTTTTTATGGACATTTTTTGTAAATTTCATATGTATGTGAGTGTAGCAAGTAATAAGGTTATTTTTGTAATTTAAATAATTACTTTGATGAGATCAGATAAGTTAAATCACTGCAATGTTTCTTGCATTACAAATATCTAGTTATCAACTAATCACAGAAAATATTTTACTCGATGGATGGCTAGCAAGCAATAGTAAAATTTTCATTAAAAAAACATATGCATTGCAAAACAGACATACATGGGTGCAAATCATTTGCAAAGAGTAGCAAGCAGAGCCTTTGATCCACATAGTGACCAACATCATGTGCTATTTGAAAAGTGTGCTCACTGCCATTTGTCCATGCGTTCATCATCGTCTTTTATTGAATCTGGAATCCGGTGTTCACTTCATACAGACTGCGGCTGCCAAGGGTTTCAGTTTCCTCAGATTTTAGGTTTTAGTTCTCTGACTCAAGTTATGCTCCTGCACTATTCATTCAGAGCTCTATAATTTCCTTTGTTTCCTGAAATATCACTTAGATTGCTGTGGTAATTTTGGAGACAAATTACAAATCATCTCTTTGACTAAGGCCCTCCTTGGCATG
Organism: Akebia trifoliata; assembly: GCF_017979445.1. NCBI lineage: Eukaryota > Viridiplantae > Streptophyta > Magnoliopsida > Ranunculales > Lardizabalaceae > Akebia > Akebia trifoliata. Next base: position 9,827,217 of record NC_141376.1, on the reverse strand, counting down.
AAGAAAATCATTTGCAAATGCAAATGATTTGTTGGAATCTAATTTTACAGATGCTTGGTTACATTCTAAAATTTTGTTGCATTAACCTCTTAAATCCTTCACAAATTTCAATAAACGGTTTTGCAGCCCAAAAAGTGTTGCAACTAATTTGCGGTGCAAAGCTTTTGCATTTATGACCTCAATTACTAAGTTGAAGGAATATTTCATTGCAAGCAAACATATCTAAATAGTTTTGATTTTCTTCAAGTTTCTTTTTATACAAAAAAGACCAGCTTTAGAAAGCTCTCGAGACCTTCACAACAATACTGGGTTTAAATATAGAATTACCATTTACATTAATATGTGAGTTTCAATCATATCATTAGAAATTTGTTCTTTTACAATAAAAATGTATAAAAAATAATCATTATTTTATCTGTTCACTTACAAAGTCATACCATATTTTTTTTTCCACTATTTTTATCTAATAAAGCTCTTAATATTTTATTTAAAACAAAAAAACTTTATTGTTCCCATTAGTTTTATGCCCCAAGTTTAACAGTGTCAATGAATACCTAGTTAACTGATGTACCCGAAACTGATTAATCGATGGAATGGACCTGATTATCTTTCAGTTTGGTTTTGAGTAAAGATCCTAGGGTCCCATTAAATTAAGAACAGGGTCTCCTTCAGATACCCATCGGGTAAAAGGACAAGTAGTGAATTTTTATTTTTTTTAAATTGTTTATCAGGACACAACATACCAAATTAAATATTAATTATGACATAAATCAAGTTCAAGTCTTTTTGTACCTCTAATATCATTACAAGTTGCAAACAGACAATAAAAAAGTTTTTTTTTTAAGTGTTCTTCTAAATGTCACTGATGTTACTATAGAATTCTAGGAGTGTAGAAGTTTTGTATCACAAAGTTAAGATTCTATAGTACCTCAGAATCTATCCCTTGTTAGAAATGTTAGTGGAATAATATCAAGTTCCTCATACAGTCAATTTTGATGTAGCATATGCACTTTGGATGTACCCTACACACAGAGAAAGTCATTAGAAAATATCTATCTTATCAGGGTGGGGTTACACCACCCGATGGACGTCAGATATTTGTAAGATCGATTTTGGTTGCAAGGCTTTCTCATACCTGGAATCAGACCTAATGCTTTATTTAAATTTCGATTTTGGGAATCAGCCTTAATCCCTCGATAACCATTCTAAAAAGAACAAAAAAACATTTCACCCACTGAAACTAGTAAAAGAACAAGGTCCATCAGCCAATACCAGAATTGGTCACCAACTACAATGTTAGACCCTAAGAGATGCATGGAAGTGTTATAAATACGTTCACACTTACATGGGGAGTCCGGGGATATATATGATTTGAGTTCTGTTATTTTCCCACAAATAATACCTTTAACAGTTACAAACTAATCCCTGGTTTTGGGTTTCTTATTGTAGAATTGCGTAGAAGCACAAAGAACGAAGGAAGAAGATGGCCATGGCCATTCAACCCAGCTTCTTGAAAGATATAATTCATCATGCAAAGTTGATCGTCCTCACCTTTACTTTGTTCACATGGGGATGATAATTTTAGGACCTTTCACTTTGTTCAATCCCTACTCCTTGATCTTCCTCTTCAATGGTACAACTCAAACTCCTATTTATGTTGGTTGCGCAAGCAAATACATTTTTCACAATTAAGTCAATCATAAATTCGACAGAGTTTCCATTTGAAATGGTGTAAATTGTATATCTTTATCTTCAATAATTACCCATTTATAATTTTAGAATCTCTGCTCGTAGTGCATGCCGACTTGACCACATTAATTATAGAGATAATGACACATGTCGTCACAAAAACTTCTCTTTTGTAATATTAATGAAATGTCAAATTGCATACATCAATAATTGGCGTGTGACACTTTTAGGTAAACTTTTGTCAAGTCAACCTGTAGAATGTTAAGTTACATAAGTACAATAACTATGATGTGCCTGAGAAACTTCAAATTTTTGGAAAGCACATCTACCCACTTTGCAATCGAGATTTCTGTCCTTAAGGATGTTACCGTCTGATTTGCATTTGTCTACTCAAATGAAAAATATATCCTCTTGTAGTTCACGAGAGTATACTTCACCTAGGAAGCTCGTATCTCTCATTGCTTTGGAAAGTGTTATTTTCTTGTTCTCACAACAATTACTATTTTGCTCTAGCTAGGTGGTGTTATGTAATACCATCTCATCGCTGAGAAAAAGGTAATAGATAGAACGTTTGACGCTTCCTAGTACTTTTCTAAGGGAAATGTCCGTACATTTTTTTGGGCTAAATCATCAAGTTGATTCACTTTCATTAAATCAACATCAAACTATACTCATACTTGTGAACACTATTTCGCCCACCTTTTGGACCTAATCGTGAGTTAGGTCACTTTCATATATCAACATCAAACTAAACTACATCCACATTGTAAGGAAACCAATAGTAAAAATGAAATTATTGAAGTGAAAGATTTGTAAGGCAATGGACATGAAGTCCACATTCCTTGTTGACTCATTAGTGAATTCTAGAATTACTAAACCCATCGTTCACCGACTACCCTACTAATTCAATTCTACTTTCCCATCATTCAAAAAATAGGACAAATAATGAAATACCAAACCAACCATGTAATATTCTACTCATTAGGCTTGCAATATTGTTGGTTAAGATTACAATTCACTCTCAAATAAAGAATATTTTTAGATTAGGTGTTGGAATCATGAAATCACACTTGCTTCTTCTATATTTTGATCATAAGTTCAGTGGAATAATCATCCATACCGGCTCAACTCAATTCCAAACAATCATTCATTAGATCAGAGAGGGGACCATCTACTCCCAACAAACATTAAAAAAGTCTTTAAAACAAGATAAAACCAACATCATAAAATGAGTAGAAAAAGGAGACCACTACTAATTTTAGAAGTGACTACTAATAGAAAATGGACAGAGAAAAGACATACTAGTCATTGTGGACCATACATCCATCAACTCCTAATGAGTGGTCTCATTCATGCCCACGAAAGGTATTTCTTTTTCTCTTTCACTTCTAAAATAAAATAATTCTTTGAAGAGATGGGCATGAATCCAATGTTCAAAATGACTTTATGCTGCGTTTGTTACTTGCGTATGCAAATTTCCTTTAGCGTCAGTTTGATCGAGTTTCCACCTCTCTTCACGAAATGCACTCAATCCTTCTTTACCTATGGACCTTACGATCATGCTGCAATAATCAAGTTCGTTGAAATTTTGGTGGAATGATAGGATTTCCTATACAAAATTGCATACATTTGCCTTTAGAACCCTCTTTTTCTAGTGTTAAACACGAGTCTTATGAGACTCAATCCTATTGGAATCATTTTTCCTCATCAAATTGTGAGCATTGACTTTACCAATATTGCCTTATACGTGTTCGAACACATGTTAGTTTCGTTAGTAATGCCTCCTTTATCAGATAGTTGCTTCCTAAGAGAAGTACTTTCTCGTAAACTGCAAAAGGATGGATTCATTTGTTCAAGTAGACGATACAAATCAAATAGAGACATATCCAAGGATGAATGAAAGACACGGAGTCCCGAGTACAAAATAGGTAGATATGTTTTCAAAAAATCATAGCCTCTAATGACCTAATGATTGTTGAGCTTATGTAATCTAAAACTCTAGTAATTGACTTGACAAAAATCTACCTAAAAGTGTCATGTTAATCGAAAATGTACAAGAACTGATACTTCGTGAATATCACTAAAAAAGAGCTTCTATGCCGATACATGTCAACATCTCTCCAATTAATAAGGTCAAGCCAACATGCGATACAACCAGAGATTCCATGACTATATATAAGTAACCAACGAAGGCTAAAGTACACAATCTATACCATCTAAAATGAAAACTTTGTCGAATTTAAGACTAATTTAATCGTTGGAGTGTGTTTGCAGGTGTAACCATATGATCAGGAGATTGAACAAACAACATTTTTTGAGAAGAAGATCAACGAACAGAGATCGAACAAAGTAAAAGAACTAACAATTCCTTGTGTCGTGCATAAGATTAATCTTTTTCATTCATTTCCCATCGGGTTTTTTTTCTATCTCAATTTTTCCAATACAATGCTTAAACCCATTGATTTCCTCTCATCATTTTCACCACCACTTTACTCCTTTCTCACTCATGTTATTCTAGTTTTAAGCCTTCTTTATGAGTGAACAAACTTTGACCTCTCTCACTTATAGAAATTTCTCGCCTTAACTCTATTCTTCATCACAAATGTGCTTCAAACCAACAAGGACCCTCGATTTGAATCTTCAAAGAAATGGTAAGTTGAGCTAAGCCCTCTTTCTTACTGTAAATCTTCATTTATACGGCTTCTGAGAATTTTCGATTCAACGATTTATAGAGCAGATAAAAGAACGTGTTTCATGGTAGAATTTCAATCTTTCATATTGAACTTCAATCTAAAATGTGTGATTCAAGTATGTAGCTGTTAGAGAAAAAAATCTTTGTTCTATTTGTTTCCTTTATCTAAATGTGTGATTCAACTCTTTAGTTATTATTCTCTTCTAAAATCTCTTAGTCCACACGGAGAAGGTTAGTAGACTGATTAATTTGATATGGAGTTCTACATATTGTTCATTGAATTCCTTGCCATTTTTTGCAATCTGGGTTTTCTTTTTAAGTGACATATTTGTGTTTTCATCTCTTTTTATGATAGAAGTGCATCTGTTTTATATGGAAATGCAAGTTTTGGAGTACAGTTTGGTTGTGATTTTTGTACCTGTTAACCAAGTTTTAGTTTGCGGACTATGTTATTTTTCCAAAGAATTCATGTCTTGTGAGAATGGACTGGTGAGCGATTTCTGAAACGGCAGTCTTTGAGATAAAAAGACACGGTTCAGAGTTCTAGTTTGGTGGTGGTCACAATAGCCTTGGCTGAAATTTGAAGGCTTCTCTGTTTTCTCAAAGGATTCGTGATTTGCGAAATCTGGTCTTTTTTTTCTTTGCCTGCAATCTGAATGTGATATTCCTTTCCAATTCTTATTTTCAATCATTGCATGGTTTACGAACTCTTTTTATTGTTAATCTGAGAAGTTGAAGTTTGGGTTTTCATGTTTTGGACTTCCAATGTTCCTAGTTATGTTTGTGTTTGTATTAGTGATTTAGTTCTTGACTTCAGTTTTAGTTCAAAGGGCCAAGATGATTTCTTTTCTAGAATAATTAAAGTTTTGGTGATTTGGATTGATGGGTATTTGTAAAACAAAAACTGAAATTAAATCAACTCTCACCTCAACTTTCAGGAATTAGAACTTCCGAGAGTTGAACTCCTGAAAGTCCAACTCTGATAGTGAAACAAACAAGGTCTCATTTCAAGTAGAGCAAGGAGATATACCAAACATGCACAAATAACAAAGCCTATTCTATTGAAGAACAAAATTCACACAGAAGCTTGGCAAGGCTTAGCAATCTTACCTTCTTGTTGATTCACATTCAACGGCCCTGATTGTCTTACTTCTACTCCCCCAGTTGTAACCGTCTGATATGAAGTCGGCCCCACACCTCCTGGCGCAGCCCCATAGTACAACTGCCTCCCTGCACTATCATACGCCACCTGCGGATATACTGTGTCCGCCATCACCACACCACCACTTACTGTCTGTGGCCGTACCATCCCACCACCTTCCCCATATCCTCCACTGATCTTCGTTTGTGGTGGACCTACGTTGTATACCGGCTGATCCGGGAAAACATCCGCGACGACCCTCTGCATTGTATAGTAACCCTGACCAACTTGACCGGTAACATGTCGTACGGTCGTAGGCGTCTGATAAACACCGGACGGTGCCGGAATCAGATAGACTGGCTGTTCCGCTCCATTAACCGCCGCGATCGTGTAACCTCCACCAGTAATGTGCCTATCTTGCCAGTAAGCCGTCGGGACTGACACCGTCTCCGGAACAGTTACAGGAGATGTTGCCGGGCTTATCTTTTCTGGAAGATTCTGAACATAGTAATCCCCAGGGAAAGCTCTGGTTAGGGTTTCGTCGCTCTTTCTCTGGAAGAAAGCTTGTTCTTGGTTCGCAATCTGCAATTTCTGCAAATCTTGGATCTGTCGTTCGATCTCCGCGTGAGAAGCGACCGGATCTCCGGCGATATTCCGGTATACTCTGCCGGAATCAGATCCACCTTGAATTTCCACCGGAAATGCTTCCTGAATCCCTGATTCCGGTGTCCGATGCTGCAGTTTCGCCACCGGAGGTTGTGGAACGAGTCCTTTATCCCAACCGAAGAGAAAATCTTGATTTTTTGGCTCTGCGAACCATTGTTGATTGTTCTTTGGCTCGTTAACATCATAGTTCTTCAGATCTGGCAGAGATTTCAGAGGGAAGAGAAAGATTCGGAGTCTCGCAGGCTTCGTTGAAGAACGATGAAGACGATCGTATTCAAGCATCATGTGATCGAGATCTTCATCGTTTGTAACAGAGATCAAAGCGTCAAGATCTTCTCCTGGTAACTGGTACTTGAAGCAGACGTCTGTATCGACGAGAGAAGATAGTTTGGCAGCAAGGTTGATGAATCTGATGTTATGTTCAACGGCTAAGATCTTCGTATCGCCTCCAACGTATGTGAGTTGGTTGTCGTGTGGTCTAGGTTGGATCTTACCTCCATAGCTACACATGAATTTGACTTTGTAGTTTGATGGAGGTTCGTCCCATGAAGGATTCTCGCAGTCGATCTCTCGCGATAATGGTGAGGAATCTCCAGAATCCGCATAGGAAGAGTGGGAGTTGTTCTCCATTGGAGGAATATAAAGGGAAGAAAGATGAAATTAGGGTTAGGGTTTATGTTTTTCCTTGGTCGTATAGGGTTTGGGAGATGCGGACAGTTGTTCCCTGGAAGGGGGTGAGTGTGGACGTGTGGGATTTTTTGTTGAAGGAATTGACGAGTTGGGTAACTGTTCCTGTTTTAACTTTTAAAGTGTGTTGAGAGATAGAGAGCGGTGGGACCCACCAAATTTTTTTGAAGAAACAAGATAAGTTTTCGAGTGAGTCTAGCCTGATTAATTTAGTAAGATTTGAAATCTTACTGTGAGCTCACAAGTCACATCTTGGTATCCAGAATCATGATCGGACACCACAGATTTGTATAAGATGAAATTCTAACAATTTAAAAAAAAAATTTATTTGAAAAAATATTAATTTTTATGAATGATTTTTTTCTTAATGAAATTTATTAATAAAATGATCGAAATGACCATTGTCCTCCATTTCAACATTTTGTTTTTAAATATTTCATAGAATTGTTATAACCACACCAACTTTTAATAATGGCATGTCAATTATTAATCAACACCATATCCTATTATCACATGTCAAAACATATATCTACATTGCCCTCTCTCTCTCTCTCTCTTCTTTTTATCTAAGCATTGCATGATTACAATCAATTTTCAAATTTCCAAGATTAAATATGCAAATTGCATCTTGTACATAACTACTTGGGAAGACATTTTCAAAGACAAGATTTGAGTTAGTGGAACCATTGTGTTCCAACACAGATTCTATATTATGTCAGACAAAAGAATCTAGGAGGCATGGATGAGCATCATTACCAAGTTGAACATACAAATGTATAAATCGAAATCGAAAATCATTAAAATGGAGGTGAGTTAAATCCCTCGAGCACCCCATCCACAAAATCTTCAAGAACCAAACAAAAAATCCTCTTTCTTAGAAATCTCTTGAACAGCAATCTTCCCTCTCATTCAATAAAGAATAAAATTTAGAAATTGAGTACAATTTAGGTTCGTAGTTTAGAGATTCATCAAAAACTTCAATTTCAAGCATCATGTATTTGAAGTTTTTAAGACTCCTTACTCGAAAACCCTTACAAAAATCTGTTCTGCTACCAACAATTATCTCATTAAATGCTTCTCCTCTTCTTTCTCCTCCACTTAACGATACTCCAACTATGCACACCAAGCTTTTTTCTTTTAAATTATAAATTAATGTGTCATTAGTAAAAGTTGATGTGACAATAACATCTCTTTATTTCCATATTGATTTTCAGTTTTTTCGTAAAATCCAGATGGCTGCTGTGTTGGATGGCTGCTTTTATAATCCATGTGGGCCCAATTACTGTTACTCAGATTTGAAATCTTGCATGGTAAGTAACGAAAGGGTTTTTTTTTTTTTTTTTCTTTGCGAAGCGTTTAAGTGCAGTCACGATTGTGATTCGAGTGACGTGTCCGCAAGGTAATGACTTGGCAGTCAATTACGGCTTTAGAAAGTTTTCTAAGGGATATGATTCGATGCTACATATTTCATACTTGCTCCAAAACTTCGGCTCACTACTCAAAATCATCTATTAGAAATGATTAGAACGGTAAGTATAAGTGCCCCAATTTATTATTGTTTTTTTTTTTTTAAAGATAATTTTTTATTATTATTTTCCCAAGGGCAGAAGGACCATTTATGAGTAGAACTATTTCTTTCAAAGACTTCGTGGCATGATAAATATAGAGTTATTGCCATTCTTTTCTGATTTAAATAGGTATTGGTGTGGCAGTAATAAAAGTTGGTGTAACAATAACAGCTCTCTAAATATATGAGGCCCACCATCTAAACTCCAAACTTCCTCCATCATCAACCATCAGATCATGAATTTTCTTGAATTACGCATATAATATCTTCCTCCTAATATTTTGAAGGATCTATGCAAATTCTAATTCAATAGTGTTCGAGTAATGAATCGTGGAGATTTTATTCATATTGGTCAAAGAACATGTCCTATTTTTAAGATTTGGGAATGTCTAGGCATATTATCGTGTCTGCCTCATGTCAAAAAAATTTGACCTACATATACTATTATCTGTGCGAGGAATGTACTTGACGATTATGATAGTTGCTTTTCGATTGTGTATGCAAGATCATGCCACATGTTAGTATTGTTGATTCATTTGTGACAATGTCCTTTTTCTGCTAATAATGCAGATTTTTGCTAATTGATTTGTTAATTTTTGTATGTATTTGTTGACTGCATAGTCACAAAGTCGGAGACGGATTTAAAAGGCAAAACAAAACTTCGAAGAAAAAACAAAAAAGAAATAGAAAAAAATGATGAAACATAAAAGATTTTTAAATTTTTTTATGAAAAATATATATATTTTAATAATACATAAAAAAAAATATTTTAATTTATTCTATGTTTCCAATATAACATGTTCTAAACATAATTAACATGTTATGATGCCAAAAAAAAATTTACTTGTCAACATATCTTTTGTTCAAAATAATACACTACTGAAAAAAAAATTATAAAATCATAAAATCAAGATATTATCATCAAATGTCATATTTTTACATTTTTGAATCACTAATTCTATTATGTATCAAATCCCACATTAAAAAAAAAGTATCTTTTTTTGAAAAAAATGGGACTTTTTCAAAAAGTCATATTTTTTTTTTTATCATTTTAATCATCAAAGGTATAAGACACATTTTTTTCACAAAAAAACGTTGTTTTTGTTACTATGGTTGATTGTTGACTATTTGGAATCCAAGTTCGTCATCTAATCAAGGTGTTCTCAAACTTATAATATTGATTGGTGTTCTTGGGATTTTGTTCATATAGATTTGAGAAAGACATAATCATATTCATACCATCATAAGTAGATTAACCAAATTTCTTGTTTTGAGTATATTATTCTTTCGTTTCTTTTCAATCTATTTTATAAGTCTATGGATTCTTGACTTGAATTAGAAACGACCTAATTGTATTAGTGCGTTGTAGGACTGTATAAAAATTGACATGAGTTTGATAGATAAATTGGCTAGCTAATTCCCCAAAAAAATCACAACCATAAACACATAATACTGAACGTAAGCCCTTGAATTTAGACTCCACATCATGTGATAAAGAACATTGATATATTTATCCCACTCAAGGGTGGAGCTAGCAAGGAGTCAGTGGGGGCAATTGCCCCCATAAAATTTTGAGATACTCCTATACTTTCAACTAATTACATGTCCTATTTGCCCTCACTCCTCCCTCCCCATTTGCCCCCACCCCCACCCTCACACTTTGTGGTACCTTTACATTTTCAACTAATTACATGTCCTATTTGCCCTTTTCCCTCTCAATTTTTTGAAGAAGACATTACTTCTAGAGTAGATGTTCTATCATAGATTAATTGAAAATAATATAAATATCATTTTCTTCTATTTCTAAAAAAAAAACCTATGTAGTTTGTCCCTACTACAAGAAAATCCTGACTCCAGCCCTAATCCCACTAATGCATCACACATGTAATCTCATATTAAGTATGCCACAAAATGATTAGATGTACATGACAATAAATAATATGTTTAAAAATATAAAATCCTATTTAAAGAAAAAAAAAAAAAAGAATATGTACAATTTTAAAAAAAATTAGTGACTTAATTGTTATAATATAATCAATATCGTTAAGTAACAATTGAATTCCATAAAAGGTGGAAATCATAACTGATACGAATTTGACATCAACAATTATGTGGATAAAATTAGGGGTGCTACTTAATTCAATTCAAACCGAGAACCGAACAAAACCGTGGAATTTGGATTGGTTCGGTTCGGTTTATACTTATATCGGTTCGATTTCGGATTTTAAAAATAAAAAATCGATAAATTCGGTTCGATTCTCGGTTCAAATAATATAAAAAACCGAATCTATATATATATATATATATATTTATGTATATTTTCATTATTCATTTTTCATTTTTAACAAAACGAGACTGTTCGAACCCTCGTCTTTCTCGTTTCTCTCCCATCTTTACTACAGGCTGCCAATGGCTGCCAGCGGTTGCCACCGGCTACCACCTGCTAAAACCCCTTATCACTCTCTCTCTCTCTCTCTCTCTCTCTCTCTCTCTTTCTACGAGCGGCTGCCACCAACTAAAACCAAACCTTCACTGTCGTCTCTACGACCAGTTGCAGTCAATTAAGTTCCTCATCTCTCATGTCTCTGCAAGCAACTACCGTCGGCTAAAATCAAACCCTCACATTGTCTCTGCGACCAGCTACCAGCAGCTACGACCGACTGATCTCTCTCTTGCGGTTGTGACCTACAACAGGTTCCTCTCTCTCTTTCTCTCTCTCCGACTGTGGCTATGATTTACGATCAAACCATGGAACCGAACCGAAGTAAGGTCGGTTTGGATTGGTTCAGTTCTAGAACAAATCAGTTCGGTTATGGTTCTCATACGATGGAATCGATCTTGATCGGTTCGGTTCTGATTTTGCTTTAATCCAAACCAACCCGAACCAAGTTGCACCCCTAGATAAAATAAAAGAGTTGCTATTGCCACACCAAGTTGAATTCCATAAAAGGTGAAAATCAGAACTGACACGAATTTGACGTGGATAAAATAAAAGAGCTGCTATTGCCACACCAACTTTTCTTAATACCGCACCAAACTTGTTAGCAAAAGTTGATGCGGTAATAGTAACTCTCTAAAATAATTCTTGGTAGGAGTTTTACATATTAAATTAAATATTAAAAAAATTAGATAACTGACGAGGTGTTAGTGTTACCTGTAACTTGTGGTGGGGACTGGGCAGGGGGGAGTGGCTGACAAGTTGAAATGGTACCAACCTGAAGCTGCGTCTCTCGTTCTTTTTCTTGAGACTCGCATCGCAGTGGACTTTGACAAATATCTCGGACTGGGTTTACAGCTGTGAACCAAAACTCCTCATTTTAGTTGACTGTGTTAGTTACAATATTCAAGAAAAGAAATAAAATAAAAAATTTCCAACTGATTTATTGGCTTGTTACCACGTGGAATTTAAAGGAGATGGTTGTATCAAAATTTTGAAGCGGATGGTAGCTTCAAATTTGTTTCCTATTAAAAGCAAGGCTTAAGGAACACGAGACCCATGTCACGTGAGGAACCAACGCACACAGCATTCTCGGCTAAGATGTCTCCCTCCCATCACACAAGTGGGTTTGTTGCTAGTCAAGTCAGCTCCTCCTACTCCATCACCTTCTTGTCTCATTATTATTATGTTTTTTCAACACCTTTTATTCTCTAATAATTTGGTACAGTTGGGATGCACGTGCAAGCGTATTTCACGGAATTCATACTTATGCATGTTTTCTTCTCTTTTCTTTTATCTATTTAATTAATGGGTTTTGCCTTACTAAGGATTTCTCCCTTACTAAGGGCTCTTTTGGTCTCACCTCGTGGTAAAAATATGATACAATACTTCAGGATTTTAGAGGACGAAAATTTATGAATTTTGAAATAAATAATAATTCAGAAAAAATTATTTTTTAATGTTGAATTTAAAATTTAGGAATTATGTGACAGTTCATTAGTCATTCACTTTCAAAAACTTGGATCTAATTCAAAAGATTTTTTATTTTACTTTTCTATCTGAGTTTTTTATGAAAATCGACGGGTTCAAGACTTTAGTGTTGGATTCTTGATGCGTTAGTAATCTATTTGAGTAAAACCACCCTTAATAAGAGTCAAAATCTTACTATGTCAGTAAGGAAAGAATTTCACTTTTGCTAACATGTTCCTAAGGGCACACGATGAAGGTGCATTATTTGAAGAGTTATAAATTGACTTGGAAAAGCCTATGCCGTCTTGATGTGGTTGATGTGGCAAGTGCAAGTAATCATAGATTTTTCTTTGGGATACACAAGGAAAAAGATCTACAATTATGTACACTTGCCACTTCAGCTACGATATCACCGCACGTTTTAACAGTTAGTTTATCATTAGTCCATCTTGAAAATAATTATTTGAGGGTATTTTTCATAAGAATTTTTTGGGTTGTGCTGGAGTGACTTAAAATTTTACATAGCTTCATACTTTACCAATGTGGAGGTGTAGGTGAAACCATATTTGCTTTCCATTTGTATCTCGATGAAAAACATCTTTGATTTCATATGCACATCTAGTTCAGCAAAATGTGAATCTACTGAATTTTTTTAAGACAATTTTGATAAGAAAAATCAATTCCCACGACGTATTTAATGCACTTAGCATGTGCCCTTAAGGCACAATTACTAGAAGGTGGTGCGTGCAGACACACATGCATCTGCAGGCTTATCTGTAATTTATAATATAAATTAAAGGGAGGTTTTAAACATTATATTGTAAAAAAAATGATATTTTTATAATTTTGAAAACTAACTAACCTAATCTTAGGGATTTGCAATTGAAATTTTCTTAACTTTTAATTAAAATGATCATGATTATATTAAGTTTAAATGTAAAGGTAGGGGAAATTTTGAAATCCAAATTTTGATGTCTAATTACTTTTAATCTTCCTTCTCTCATTATAATAGTAAATGTATTTCAATTAGACATATTTACTTTAAATGGATTGTATTGGAGGAACAAGAATCAATTAACCAGTCCCAAACCTTTCGAGCAAGGCTTTATTGTTGTTATTGTTAGCAACATTATATATATATTATATGTTGGTGAGCTCCTAATAAGGATTTTAATTTTTCGGACTCTTATCAATAGCACATCATTGAGATCGATTGAGAGGAATTGTCCAAGTTGTCTCACATTGGATAAGTTGAATTGCTTTAAAATGTGCTAATATTTTTAAGCTTCTTTGTGAGAATAAATTTTGTATTCATTGTCTCTTTGAGTAGTTTGAAGAAACGAAAACTATTGTCGGTCTCTCCAATGTCATACCTGATGACTACGGTCACCTATAAGTTATTCTTCTTCAATATGAGAGATTAATGAGAGACGAGGATTTTTTTCCTAAGATTTAATCCTAATTGAAGAATCGGACTTCAACTTGGGTGACGGATTTGCAAGATCTAACTATAATCAAATATAAATTTACACTATCTAAATATTGTGCCCCCAACCCTCAATCTATTTGAACATTCTTGTTAAGAAACCCTAATCATAAAAGGGTTCCATCGCCTTACAGAATCAAGATCACTTCAATTGTAGAAACAAATATTGGTGGACAAGATCAGGAGATGATACGGGTCTTGGAAAATTCACTGTGATGAACGATTCACATTGATTATCTCGATCTATTTCCTCTGAGACAGGGATGACCCACTTGAGTTATCTCGACCTTGGACTAGTTTTAAAATCATAGGACCCGGATATAGGTTAGGGTTAGAAATTTTTAAAATTTTATACATTGAAATTGATGGGCTTATCAGGGGAAAAGCTTTGTAAGGCGAACACTTATGTCTTTAACATAAGGATTGTAGTTTAAGAATATATGTAGCCTACAATGATTCTCTTGAAACCTTGCTTTATCCTTTTTGTGTAAAAATATTTATGAACAAAAGAAAGAATAAATTATACAAAAGTGCTTAGAGGCCGACATTATCTTGAATAATAACAAGAAGAAGAGAATAAGAAGGAAAATGAAAGAAACATACAAGCAAAAGAAAAAGAACAAAGATAAAGAAAAAAAGAATAGAAAACTACAAACTAATCCAATCCCATTGGAAATTAAACAATATCTTAAAAGAACATTCCTTTACATTCCGTAGAATAATGTCGTGGATGTCCTCCTCTTTATCTTTGAAAACCCTTTAGGTTCTATCTTTTCAAATTCTCCAACAAATGTAAAATGAACCAAATCCCAAATATTCCACCCTCTCAATTAGAAACAAATGATTTTCCAATTCCAATACAATCAACTACATTTGTGATTTTTTTTTTTTTTTTTTAAATATTCGGGTTAAGAAAAAAAAAATCCGCAACCAATATAGTAATTAATTCTCTATCTTTGAAGCAAATCAGAGTTAGGTATAGGAGATAATCTTATAAAAAGTAGTAGTTGTTGGTAAGAACTTAATTTGAGAGATCTTAGCATTCTCTCTCTCTCTCTCTCCCCTGCCAAACAATATAGTAATTAAATCAATTAGGCACAAAAAGGTCTTCTTCACCTCAATGAAGAGAGATATAATTGCCTGAGAAAGCATTTGATCATCCATTGCCAATCTCCCATCCATCTAATGATGTGAGAAATAGCAAGAAAGAGAACCTCTTGGAATTGAATCCATTGAGAACCAAAACCAAATTGATAAAAACCGAGAAATGAAACAATTTAAAGAGAACTTTGACAATTTAAAGTTTTGATTCCATTGATCGAAGCAACAAAAGAGTTGTTGTGGGTGGGGATCCAGACATGGATGGCCAATCGAGTGTGATAATAAGAGTTTGAGAATTGGAACCGAGGAAAATTAATGATTTTTGGTTTGGGTTCTGCTTCACATAGGAACTAAACTAGAATGGAGCCATTGATACCCCTAATAAGTATAGTATGATTAGTATTCAATTGTATTCTAATAAAAAAAATATATATCATCACCATGAAGATAGTACGCACATGTGGATGGAAGTACTACAACTAACATAAGCATTACATCCCATGATGAACAAACAATGGTGGTAAAATCACTAGCATTGGCTCATACCACTTGAAAAAAGTCTTTAGACATCACTTTTCAAATGATGTATATGAGAAAAAGAGATGTTTATTCTTCAAAAAATGCATGTAAAAAAAGGTTTTGTTTAGACATCGATTTTTTTTTTCAAACTGATGTTTAAAGATCCAACATAACCAATGTCTAAAGTTATACACCTTTTGTGCAATCCCTCTCCTAGCGAAAAATGCACTTTCAATTTAAAATTTGATATCTATTTAAAAGAAAGTGATTTCTAAAGTATTTTTTGTAGCACCTCTATCTTGCAACACAACACTAGACAACTAGTGAACGAGGTGTAGTATACTAGTTGCTCTTTAGGTAATTGTCAATTCGTATAGGAGAATAGTGGCACCATCTTTAAATTGGAAGTCTAAATTTATCGTTGGTTCCTTCTTCTTTTTTAATCTTCATGGTCTAAGAGAAACACAAACAAAAATATCACAATTTTTTTTTTGACATTTTTGAACAATAAATTTTGAAAAGATTTATTTTTGATTAGTGAAAAAGATATTTTTTTTATTGATTATAAAAATAAAATTAAGTAATATATAACCATTCTTATAAATAATCTGAACTTCAACCCAACATGTCAACCAACTCAACTGAGTTTTGAGTCTAAGCCAGCTGATTATATACAACCTGGTTGCTCCCTTTTGAATTATTTCATGGACAGATGATAAAATATTTTTAAAAATATATTATATAAATGGTAAAGGGAAAAAAAACCCCACAAGGGGTAACGACCAATATTTTAAGTTTATAATACATAAATAACTAAATTTTAATGATTTAATTGAGAATAAAGGCCAATTTGATCTTTTAAAATAAGTAATATTTTATTGTCCAACTATACTCAATCGTTACAAGATGAGGGCATTCTTATGAATTAAAATAAATTATTTTGTAGAAATTTTGTAACAAAGTTGACAAGTATAAGGTCTTAGAGAGAGTTGGTTTAATTTGAAGAGAGAACATGTATATAGTACATGGGTTTGGGTTCTGCCGGGTAAAAGATTGAATATTCCATGCACATTGGAGATTCCAACAATTTTATGATTAAAAAAAATTTATGTAAAAAGAGCTTTCAAATATTTCTGATTTTATTTTGTCAACAAATTTCAATATCATCACATATGGGACACAATTTAAAGATCACAACAAAAATCTCAAGAAAGAAAGAAATCTAGCTAACAAGCATCACTGAAAATGAAGCCAAGGATGAGTAAAACCTTTTCCCTGAATTTTTACAAACATTATCCATTGAAACATATATGCTTCTCTTCTCTAGGCCAGTAATTTTATGTAAATATCACATGGCCTTATTAAGTTTCTATGGATAAAGAGAGCTCCAAGTCTTCTAACATCAAAATATGATTTCCCAAAGGCAATACTCGCATTCCACGTTCATTAACGACGCTAAAATGCTTGTATGGTTCTATTAAGATTCTGGTTTCAGTAGCTCTGTATGACTTTGTATGTACCCTACTGAATCCAATGAGCTGTTTTTGTGGTACACCTTCGAATACTCTGGGTGATCTAGAGAACAACATCACGACGTTGCTGCCATCCATGTCCCCATTGTTTATCACCGAGATATGTGCATAAAATTTTAATGCATCACAAGAATCAACCTTGTCAATGTGAATATAATCAAGCCCATCGCTTATTTGGTTGTGTATTCTTATTGGGACTAATCGTGATAGAAGAACCCGACAAGCTTAATTTGTTGGGTATCGATTTGAATTTGTAAGTATATGTGAAATAGCTCAACCCATGTCCAAATTCATATATTTTTTCTCCGGTGTAAAATCAGTAAGTTCGTCCGGGGTAATTGCGTGAAGGATCAGCCCACATTCTCATATCAGTCATCGGAACATTGGTGAACGACTCGGGATACCAAGTCACTGGAAGTCTCCCACCTGTTTCATTCCAAATATTACATCAAATGTTTTTGGAGAAATATCAAGTAATTTAGTATAATTTGATATATAATTGGGCAACTAACCAGGATTGAATTCTCCAAAGATGACTTCTGCAAGTGCTTGCTCACCAGCTTCACCCGGGCATCCAACCCAGAGAATGCTTGCAATTTGCGGATTTTCTTTGGCAAACGAGACATCGATAGGTCCCCCACCTGTAAGGACTAGTATCACGGGCCTTTTGCTTACAAGGGCAACAGCTGATATGAGGTCCATCTGTTTACCTGGCAATAGTAGGCTGTCGCGGTCATGGTCTGCAGTTTCTTGAGATAAATCCCCCCAGCAACCACAACAACGACATCTGCCTCTTTAGCCATACCTACAGCTTCTTCAAACCCATCGTTAGATATACATGGCACGTCAAGGCAACCAGCAGCGTAAGATGTCTTGGCTATGTATGCCTGAAGTCCCTTAAAGAAGCTTTTTGGATTACAAGGAGTACCTACAAAGTTAAGAAATCCCTTAGAATTACCGTGCAAAGTTAAAGATCCGCACCCAAATAACAATATTATACCTGATAGTCGCAATCCAATTTGCTCGTATCGTTTGCCATCGAGCCAATAACAGCTAATGAGGCAATTTGGATCTTATTTAGTGGCAAGAGCTTGTTATCATTCTTCAGAAGTACAATGCCTTGCCTCGTGGCTTCAAGGCTAAGTTGCCTATGTCCCAAATTTCGGAACCTCCCATTCCCAGGGTTTCCATAAAAAAAACCCAAGACGAAGTAGAGTTGAAAATAGATTGAAAAGAGCTCGATTTATGTCATGATCTTGGATCTTCCCTTGATCAAGAGCAGATTGAGTATATAGAAGCAAATACGGCCCACAATGGAGATCCATTCCTGCTCATAGAAATCCATATCATTATACTATCATAGTATTACTACGAGAATTCAATAAGGGTCTGTTTGATTGCACATGGAAAATAGGTAGAAAAATGATTTTCCATGGAAAATGTGATTTTTAGGCATTATGTTATGTATTCTCCCCCCTCTTGCAATCCGCTGCACTACTTTTATGTTGGGCCAACCCTAAACTTAGATTGGACGTAACTTTTAATCCAACCATCCATTTGGCTCTTGTTATGTACGCTTTTAAGATAGTTCGCAAATATCTATCCATCTACATTATAAATCGATACAATATAAAAGTGATCATTACAATATTAAAGTGATTGCTATATGATTAAGGCTGTGCCAATCCTGAACTTAAACAGTGCACAATTTTTATCCGACTATCAATTTTGCTATTATATATGCTTTTAGGGTAACTTGCGAAGATTTATCCATTTACATTAGTTGATAACTTCGATTTTATAGATGGTGAGGAGGGAGGAGAGATTGGGCTCTAGTTGAGATTGGGAAGTGATGTGTTGCAAAAGGTGTAGGAGTTGTGATATGGGGGATTACAGGGTATCTGAGGGTATGGGTTTCCCTTAATTGGTTGAGATATTGATGAGATTGTGACGATTTGCAAGAAGAACAAAAGTCTCCATAAGGTTGACATCTCGAAGGGACAGAGTTGGCTGTTGTTGAGTAAAGGTTGGTTCTTAGTTTTTGGATGGATAAGTTGCCCCATTGGCTGGACATATATATAGATGGAATTCGGATTCATGATTTATGCCAAATGAATCATTAAAATATATATATATATATATATATATATATATATATATATATATATATATATATATAGAACAGCGTTCCTAAGACTCATATTGGGACTCACATTGCGACACACCGTTTTGTCTTATATGGGCAAAAATATTTGGAATGGGCTGATTTTTTGTGAGGATGATCTCTATGGTGAGGAGATCATCCTTGCCAAAAATCAGCTCATTATGAAACTTCTAGACCGTCCAATTTTTGTTAAAAAATTATAGACCGTCCAATTTTTGTAAATCAATTTTGATGGGGTTAGAAGTTTTGGAATTGGATGATTTTTTGCCAGGATGATCCCCTCATCACAGAGATCATCCTCACAAAAAATCAGCTCATTCCAAACATTTTTGCCCATATAAGACAAAACGGTGTGTCGCAATGTGAGTCTCAATATGTGTCTTAGGAACGTGACCCATATATATATATATATATATATATATATATATATATATATATATATATATATATATAAATAAAGTAAATCTTACTAAAAAACGAAGGATCTCACTTACTAAAAAACGAAATTAAATAAAGTAAATCTTAGACCTATTATTAGAAGAAGAAAAAAAGGGACGTTTGTTATTAGTGAATACAATGATAATATCTTAATAGCAGAGGTTAGAGATAAAGACACAATGGGTTTACACATATGTAAGTGTGATAAACTTAGAGGTCCAACTCAAAACCAATTGGCAATAAGTGAAGAAACCTAGCAGTTTACAAGGAGAGAGACAAGGCAATTTGCAATTTGTGTCCGATGTGGGACTAAACTCAATATGACCCTGCACGTGTGGGACAAGCTGGGCCGAGGCAGGTAGAGATATGAACTACGTGACGTGGAGGAGGACCCCACTTTGATACTATGATAAATTTGGGGGTCCAACTCAAAACCAATTGACAAAAAGTAGAGAGGCCCTGGAGTTTATAAGGAGAGAGACAAGGCAAATTGTATCCGATGTGGGACTAAACTCAACAAAGTGCATATCGGTGAAAATAATTTTTTTTGCTCAGGCTTTTTTCCTTACAGATGGCTCACCGTGGCATAAGATGCAAGTCTAACGAGGGTAGTTTTGTAAATTGGGGATGCCATTCAATACACTTGGGCTCATGTAATTGACTGATCCTGATCTTGTGTGAGATTCGTGACAAAAAAGTTTGTGAGCCAAAAAAACATTTCTTCGTGACACAATCATCGAAGGCTATGGTAATGAGCACTTATTTAATTGGAATCAAATCGAGACCTGAATCGATCAGAGGATTCAAGTTCCCTTCTTATTGGAATCGACCGGAGTCGGTTCTCTTGAAACCGAACCGAAAACCAATAAAAACCAATAAAATTTGGGAATTGGAACCATTTAAAGAGAAATTTTCTTATAGTTTTGGTTCTGATTTCTTTGATGTGAGAATTGGAATCGAAATCAATAGGAATAAAACCAAGAAAAATTAACGATTCTAGTTCTAATTTTTATAGGAGCCGAATAGGAATAGGCCCATTCACACACCTAGGTATGACAGTAAGGGATAAATTGACATCACAAAATAAATGGAAAAAAGAGCTATTGAGATTTCACTCCCCCTCCCTAACGCTCCATTTGAATTGAGAGAAATAGAGAGAAGAGACCAGAAAGGAACGACTTTTCTCTTCATTTCTCTTGTTTGGGAAGTTAAGTGAGGAGAAAAGAAAATGTTAATGGAGAGAGATTAAGAGAAAGTAGGATAGAAAATGCTCAATTTTGTTCTTCCCCCAAATTAGAGAGATTTGAGAAGAAAATGAGAGAATGAGAACAAATTTCAAACAGGGTGGAGAGAAAGTTACTTGCTATTATGTTCTTTTCTCTTCTCTCCATATCTCTCAGTCGAAAGTCCAAACCGAGTGTAAGGCTTGTTTGGGCCCATATGACTTGCCATGTTAGCCAAATAACACCGCACCCTCCAGATTCCATGGCCTAGATCAGATTTAAAAAATAAAATTAAAAAGATTTTTATTTATTTTTTTAATTTTTAGCTTAATCAAAGAAATTGAAAATGGGTGGCAGCATTCCAAATTTAAAATTTAAAATTTAAATCCAACAATTAAAATTTTCCATTTTGATTTTGTTTTTGTTTTTGTTTTTATGAAGATTCTTACATTTTTTTTATCCTTGCGGTCCAAAGCTAGGATCTGTGCCTCAAACATTGTGGCGGATGAAGAGAATTTCACTTGCATGGCCGAATTAAATAGTATAATGATGAAATTAGAAAATTATAAATAATAAGAGGATTTTAGAAGAGTGATTTTTTATAAATAAAAAATAAAATAAAAATGAGAGGATTCAGAAGAAAAAATCTTTAAAATGGAGAAAGAAAAGTTTATCGATTTCTTGCAACTCAAACTCCGAAAGTGAAGAATGAATACAAATCATAACAATTAGTTTCATGCCATTTTGACCAAAAATAACTTTTATTTAGAAAAATCCCTAAAATTATCAAGTAAAATTGACTTGACTCGGTGAGTTTTAAAATTTTGATTATTTGAAGCGTATAACAAGGTAGTGGAATGGTGAAAGAGTTTTCTTTCCTAAGAATTGATATATAAAAGAGTAAGTATAACCTTACTAATTTTGTAAGATTTCAAATCTTATTTAAGGGTCATTGAGTTCACTTGTGTCATCTTAAAACATTAACCGATGCCACAAAGATGTAGAGGACAAAAGTCTAACAGCTTTGAAAAAAAAAACTTAAAAAATATTATTTTTCACTGTTAAATTTTAATTTTAAATTTGTGAGTTCAATGACCATCCATTTTAAAAACCTTGGATCAAGCCCCAAAATAATTTTATTTTGAAACTGAGATTTTCCATGAAATCTAGAGGGTTGTGGTGGTGGATTGCCAATTTGGTAATCCATGTTCAACTAACCTTAATAAGAAAGGTTCAATATACAAAAACTCTCTTGGAGTGCTGACAACTCCAAAGGAACCTTACTTTATGAAATTTGTTACTCAATAAACCTTACTTTATGAGTCCGACTAACCTTAATGAGTTAGTAAGGATTTCATCCTTATTAAAGGTCCTTGGGCTAATCCTGTGACATCCAAAAACATAATTCGATGCTTCACAGTTGTAGAGGACAAAATCCTATGAAATTTGATTTTTTTTTTTAAAGGTTAATTTTAACTGTTGATTTTTAATTTTAAAATTTGGAGTTAAGTGGAAGTTTGGTAGCCATCTATTTTCAAAACCTTGATCAAGTCTGAAGGAAATTATTTCTTGAAATATTTATTTATAGAGTTTTTCAATGAAATCTAGAGGGCTGTGATGTTGGATTACTAAATCTTCCTAAGTTAGGAAGAAAAACGTTTCCCTTCCCTTATCAAGTTTGTTACCATTACATCAACAGCTCGTTTTTAAGATGGGGTTAAGTGTATAAAAATATGGTAAAATACTCCGAGAGCTTTCTCAGGATACCCTTGTATTACGAAAATGTGATCATTCCCATTTTGGGAATTAAAATGAATCGTAAGCCAGAATGGTAAATATGTGAAAAGTTGGTCTTGTTTACGTAAATATCTCAAGTTAAAAAATCATTGAAGAATAAAGAAACTAAAGATCCTTTTATCCGTTGGTTCATCAAAGTTCCAAACTATCTTTCCCATTTTTCCTTTAAGATGTTAACCATGTGTAGCTTGACACCATTTTTTTTCAAAAAAAAAAAATCTACTTAGTTGATAAAATCATTTTTTGATCTTCATCAAATTTAAAGAAGTTAATAAATTTCTTTATGGTAATTTCAAACTATTGATATTATATGATTTTGTGATGGATACATAATAAGAATTCTAATATTTATAATCTTTCTAATTTCATCTTCATATTTGTTTGGCCCCGGCTAGTGAAAATCACTGGGTCCGCCCTTGATTATAAAATTGTTAAGAAGGTTTTCATCCACGAATCTATAAATAAGAGAGAAAACATCAATGAACTTGGATCATATACACCTAGGGAGGAGAGTTGAATCCCCACTCCCATGCACCCCGCCGCTTGTCACATAGATCTCTCATTAGATGATAATCTCTTTCTTTTATTGTATTAATTGAGAAATCTATATGATAATATTTAAGGTGTAGGAGTAGGGTTTTAACCCTCGTCCTTGGTGTTATATGATCCGAACTCAAAAATCAATATAAAGGTATCAACTAACTTTGTTAGATAGGTCTGCTCAGTAAATCTCTCCATATTCTATCATTCATGATCCCACATAAAGATAATCAAGTTGTATGATCTAATAAATTAATATTGGAAGAGATTACAAAACATTTCATCTAGTGAATCATCGGTTCTGAGATATATATATATATATATATATATATATATATATATATATATATATATATATAGGGTCAGGTTCAAGGGCCATATGAGAAAACATATGTAAAAACTTTCGTTTTTAATAAAATTTTAAAATATGGGTTAGAAATTTTGGATTGAGCTGATTTTTTGTGAGGATGATCTCTATGATGGGAAGATCATCCAAAAAAAAAAATCAGCCCAATCTGAAACTTCTAACCCCATTAAAAGTGATTTAGAATGTGGACCGTCGATTTTTTCCAATTTTTATCACTAATTTGTAAATCACTTTTGATGGATTTAGAAATTTTTGATTGAGCTGATTTTTTGTGAGGATGATCTTTTCATCATAGTGACCATCCTTGCAAAAAATCAGCTCAATCCAAAACCTCTAACTCTTATTTTGAAAAACAAAAGTTTTTTCATATGTTTTCTCATATGGCCCTTGAACCGCCCCCATATATATATATATATATATATGATGAGCGGGATGTGATTGTGATAGACTTTACAAACAGACAATGACCAACGGTAATATAATGAATATGCATTTGATGACATTAACGATTCAATTAGCATGTTGAATAATTGATATTATATATTAACTTCTAACATCTAACTCTTTGCTTAGAAAGGAAAAAAAAAAGTTACTTTCATTCAAAGGTGGATTGATTTGATAATTTTTTAAATAAAAAAAATATAGATGATTCACTCGCATTTCAACAAAAAGTATTTATGATTCCTACACACTTTCACATCAAGAAAGGAAGATATGAGGTATAATATCTTGAGGTCACTTCAACATTATTGTTCGATTGAACGGTTAATAAATTTGTTGAGGTTTCAACGTCATTTAGGTAAAAAAAAAAGGAGAGCCATCATATCCACTTGCATTTCTTATCCTCGTAACGGATTATGATTTAGCGTGTTATTTTGTCATTAGTCTTATCATAAATCTTGTGGTTGTACTTGTTTCAACTTAAAAGATACGCATCTCGAGGACTAAAATATGGTGAGAACAGTGAGAAGATTAAACACGTCTCATGAAAATTATCTTATCCACGTTTCCACGTAATGAGAGAGATAATATATTTCTTGGCATTTTGACATTTCAAAGCTCTTCATGGTTACGTTTCTTTCCTTCTTTTAATATCAATTTGATGTCTTATTTATGGGGCCGATTACTTGCACACAAACCTAAAAAAATGGTCCCCCCTTTTTATTTATTTATTTTTTTATAATATCTATTTTAACAGACTGTTTGCACTTCAATACATAATCTTTTAGGGTTTAACATTTATTTTTTATTTGTAACTTTGTATTTTCTATTTGTACACTATTTTACTCGTGTTCTCTTTGACTTCAATTTAAGGTATTGATTTTCTAATTTTTGTTTAGAAATTAATATAAACTTGCGTATTTCAAGGGGATGCAATTTTGTAAACATGGTTTCGAAAAGACAAAGTATTTTTTTTGTAAAAATTACTAAACCAATAATAATTTTTATGGGCATAGTTGAGGAAGAGAATTTTTCTTTTTTTTTTTAAAGAAAAAAGGAGTGCAACACTTTTCAAATTATTTTTGTAGCGTATTCATCC
This sequence comes from Akebia trifoliata, assembly GCF_017979445.1. NCBI lineage: Eukaryota > Viridiplantae > Streptophyta > Magnoliopsida > Ranunculales > Lardizabalaceae > Akebia > Akebia trifoliata. Next base: position 9,802,161 of record NC_141376.1, on the reverse strand, counting down.
AAATGGAGTGCAAAGGGGAATTTTTAAATTATGGAGTGCAACTGGTTATGAGTGGTGTGCAACTAGTCGGTCCCCTTATTTATTTAGTCAATTTTTTTGACTTAATTGAATAAATTTTGATCACCCACATTTTGAATTTTTTAGTTCCTTTCTTTACAAGCAAATGTTTCTATCAATATGTTTCTATCAATAGCTATCTCTCAAGTCCTCAAAGGTACTTGGACTGACCTAAATCTTTTCTCTTCTATTCTTTGTGATTTTTCAGAGTTACATCCTAACAAGGCATTGAATTTTTTATTTTAAAGTGTATTCTCATAAAATAAATCAAGTTATGCATCATAATCTTAAATTTTCAATAAAATTCCCAAAAATAAATATTGATTTTGGGATTTTGTTTACATGTGCCCTTAGGGCACACAATAGAGTGTAATAAATGCACTTAGGAAATTGGAATCTGAACAAGGGTGGAGTCAAGATTTTACTCATGTGGGTGCAACGTAAGAGTGGACATTTTTTCTGAAAGTAACAAAAATCGTAACATAAGAATGGAAACTTTTTTGTGAGGGCAACTAAGAGTGTAAAACAAATTGTGAGGGCAGTAGCTGTAGATTTCTTTATCCGTCAAATATTATTTGTCGCAATAGCTCATTACTTCATAGAAGGTTTAAAAATTCTTCTGGGAGCAAGTGCCTCCCATTTCCCCAACTCTAAATCTGCCCCTAAATCTGAGGGTATTTTCAATACAAAATCCAATTTCCAAAGTGTATTTATTGTATTTTAATGTGTGCACATTAATTTTGATATTTATTTAAAAGAAGAAAAGAAATGATGAAAATTTTACAAAATTAACAAAATAAACATTTAGTGACGCTTTTGTATAATTTACTTTTGATGGTAGAATTTAGTAATGCATTTTGGGAACAAGAAGTGGTTCAATTAATTATCAAATGTTTGATGAAGACTATTTCCTTATGTGACCATAACTCCTTACTTAACAAGTGGGTCTTTCTCAATTCTCATAAATGTATGGTGGCTTTGTTTCATTAGAAGCACTTTTTAATAGAGTCGTGATGAATGCAAGCGGTCTTGGTACTTTTTAATCATCCTTATCTCTATTTTTCTATAAGGATTGTTTCAAAAGAGGGAGAGAGGACTCGATTTCACTTTCTCATGAGATTGACACGGAAAATGAAATCGATGTAAGTGTGTATTTTTAAACAAGATTGGAAAATTAGCCATCAAACACTAAAAAATGCAATTCCATGAAAAATGTATTTCCCACCAATTTGTCATCACTAATTAAACAATTAGTGCATCTTGGGAAAATTGGGGATGCAAGTAAACTTTATTTTGAAGGTCTAGCCCATTCAGTATGGCTCGAATCAAACTCAATCCCACTTGAGCACCAAAATTAAATGATTTTTTAATGCATTTTTTTCAGGAAAATGTGGTTTCTGACCTAATTTGAGGCTGACTCCAATGAATTTTCATATCAACTCAATCTGGGTTTCTGATTTGACTCAACGAATTGATTTATCAAGTTTTTTATGACATTAAAATCTAAATGACTCGATTTGACTCAGCCAAGTTTCGAGTCGACTAGACGAGTTTTAAAACTATGGTTAAATCCCAGTAAAAGGGTAAAGTCATTTAGCTCCCTATAAAATACATCATTCAGACGTTACTTTTTCTTTTTTCAATTTTTCTTACAGTGCGGAAGCTAACCAGCTCTTATTCTTTTGAATCCGACTAGCCTTACTAAGTTAGTAAGGATTTCACCTCACCAAGGTCCCTGGGCTCACCTTGTGACAATCCAAAACATGATATGATGCTTGTGGCCCATATTTATTTTATTAACTTTGAAGAAATTTTTTTTTCTACTTTTCACTATTAAATTTCAATTTTAAGTTTGGGAGTCATGTGGTCATTCATTTACAAAATCTTGGATCAAATTCAAAAGAAATTATTTTTTGATAAAAAAAAAAAAACGAGATCTAAGTTTTTCAAAGAAACTTAGAGGACTATGGTGTTGGATTATTGATGTGGTAATTCATTTGAGTAAAATGATCTTAAGGCTTAAAATCTTATTAAATGTGTGTTTAGTAACACTTCCGAAGTCTGAATAGAGATGGTCCATCTTTAAAATTCAGATTTCAAAGTTTTATTTTCATTTCAGATTTTAGACTTTAGAATTAAAATTCGAAAGTTTTGAATCAACAATAGGAGATACTGGATGAAAATTCTGAAGTCTGAATTTTAATTTTCAAGCTTTAGACTTTAAAAGTGTTGCCAAACATAGCCTAAGTACGGAAAATGTTTCCTTATTCTTTTCTCTTTATTTCTTCTCTCTTTTTTTTTCTTTTAATTTATTAATTTAATTTTTATCTTTTTTTGCTTTATACTTTGGAAGCTAAACAAAGCCCACATGAGCTGTTTTCTCTTGGTCCCTTTCTCCACATTATGGACTAAGAGACCCTACTATCTTACCAAGATGTACGAGTCCCTCTGGGGAATCACTTCTTAGAGAAGACTCACTCTTCACTTTCTTGGATTCACCTACTAAACTACTCAAGATGTTAAGTGAACCGCTGCGTAGACTTAAAAGATCACTATTCTTCTCTTTAAATTACGTATACTTTGATTTGTTAAAGATTATCTTCTCCTTCATCTTCTCTTTCACTTGTCCCCATCTTTAATTATTGGATCATCTTTTACTACAACTATATTGCAACTAATGCAACTTTATTGGGATTTTTATTTTTCAATTCCTTCCTTTACAATTTTGAATTTTCAACACCGATGCCATCTTAATATTGTTCATGATTGAGCGGGTTTTTTTAATGTAAATTGTCCTTCACATTCATTCATCCAAGATCTGATACGACTTTCTCTATTATTCTAAAAACATTTCTCGGATCCACCATATTTTTTTTTTTTGTCTTTTTCATTTATATGATTAATTTTTAATAATTTAAATATTTATCATCTAAATAGAAATATGACCTTGTGATTATGCATCTTCAAAATCACTCCTTAGAGAAGAATCACTTGAATTTCAAGGATTTAAACTACTCAAGATGTGATGTGAACCTGACCCCTCTGACTTGAAAGATAGTTAATCCTTCCTACTAATGCGACTTCATTGCAATTTTGATTTTTTCAATTCCTACCTTTACACTTAATTTTCCGTTCTCCATCACTATCAATAACTATACATTGCATAGGATGAGGTTGATTGTTGTGATTTTTTCATGAATAATACCCACTCCAACATTAGCTTAAGCTTTCCTATTTAATCACGACCTTAATAGCAATCATATAATCAGATGTGTTAGAGGTTAACAAAACTAGTCCATCGATGCAAAGCTCAATCAATATATATATATATATACAATCTACTAATATATCTACAACGTGTTTTGTCCTATGTGGGTTAAAAGTTTCAGATTGAGCTGATTTTTGGTGATGATAATCTCTATGATGAGGGGATCATCCTCACAAAAAATCAGTTCAATCCGAAATTTTTTACCTCGTTAAAAGTGATTTACAAAAAATGGACAGTCCACAAATTTTCAACTCATAAATATGGGGTTAGAAGTTTTAGAATTACCTGATTTTTGGTGAGGATGATCTCCTCATAATAGAGATCATCCTAAAAAAAAATCAGCTTAATCCCAAATTTTTAGCCCACATAGGACAAAACACGTTATAGATATATGTGTACACAAATCGGTTATGGACCACAGGCCCAAACAGCAGGGATGTGTAATGTTTGGTATGTGGTGCCCATAAAAAAAACAAAAAAGACTAGGTAAGCCATGATAAATCCTTGTGGATGGTCAAAGAGGGCCTTAAACTCAAGACCTTTCCCTTTTTGGATAGATGCCTTGGACATTGCTTCCGGTGCTCGTTGGTTTGTTTTGGTCGAATTATGTAATCATATAATATAGGCTTTTGAAATATTTTGAGCGTCAACCAAAAAGAAAAAAGTTTAAAATAAAAAAAAAAGAGATCTATTTTATCTACTAACTTCAAATATCATAAGGCACAAATTACAAATGATTGCTTGGGCTTTACAGATAGCCATAGTCACAATATCCTTAAGAAAACTATACTGATATATTATTGTAAGAAAGAAATCTGGCTGATGGCCACCCCTGAAAATGAAACCAATGACAAGTTAATTCCTTCCCCCTGAATTGTTAAACAATCTACTTTGAACATATATCACTTCATACAAGTATCACATGGCCTTGCTACATTTCTACGGACACAGAGTGCTCCAAGTCTTCTAACATCAGAATATGATTTCCCAAAGGCAATACCCGCATTCCACGTTTATTTACAACGCTAAGATGCTTGCATGGTTCTATTAAGATTCTGGTTTCGATAGATCTGTACGACATCGTATGTACCCTATTGAATCCAATGAGCTGTTTTTGTGGTATACCTTCGAATATTTTGGGCGCTCTAGAGAACAACATCACAACGTTGCTTCCATCCATGTCCCCATTGTTTATCACCGAGATTTGTGCATAAAATTTCAATGCATCACAAGAGTCAACCTTATCAACATGAATATAATCAAGCCCATCACTTCTCTGGTATTGTTTGTTGATCTTATTGGGACTAATCATGATTGAAGAGCCTGACAAGCTTAATTTGTTGGGCACAGAGGTGAATTTGTAAGTATAGTTGGAATAGCTTAACCCATGTCCAAATTCATATACTTTATCTCCGGTATAAAATCGGTAAGTTCGTCCAGGGTAATTGCATGACGGATCAGAGCGCATACTCATATCGGTCATCGGCACATTGATGAAAGATTCGGGATACCAAGTCATAGGAAGTCTCCCACCTATATCATTATAATATTACGTCAAATGTTTTCGAAGAAGGATCAAATAAGTTCAATTTGATTTGAGTTAATTACTAACCTGGATTGACCTCTCCAAAGATGATTTCTGCGACTGCTTGCCCACCAGCTTCACCCGGGTATCCAACCCAGAGAATGCTTGCGATTTGAGGATTTTCTTTAGCGAACGAGACATCGATGGGTCCCCCACCCGTAAGGATCAGTATCACAGGCCTTTTGCTTACGAGGGTAACAGCTGATATGAGGTCTATTTGTTTACCAGGCAACAGTAGGCTCACCCGGTCAAGTTCCTCAGTTTCTTGAGTTAAGTCCAACCCAGCAACGACAACGACAACATCAGCCTCTCTGGCGATATGAACAGCTTCTTTGAACCCATCATTAGATATACATGATATGTCAAGGCAACCAGCAGCATAAGATGACTTTTGCACGTATGCTTGAAGTCCCTCAAAGAAGCTCTTTGGATTGCAAGGAACACCTACAAAGACAAGAAATTAGTCCCCTTAGAATGACCACGAGAAATTAAAGTTCGGTTACGGAACAACAACACTGTACCTGAGTAGCCCCCGCCCAATTTGCCTGCATCGTTTGCCATTGGACCAATAATAGCTAACGAGTTGATATTTTTCTTACTTAGTGGCAAGAACTTTTTATCATTCTTCAATAGTACAATGCCCTGACTCGCGGCTTCAAGTCCTAGTTTCCTATGTTCTTGAGTACATACATCCTTAGGTCCCAAATTTCCAAACTTACCCTTTCTGGGGTTTCCATCGAAAAGCCCAAGATTCATTAGAGTCGAAAATACATTGAGAAGAGCTCGGTCTATGTCTTGTTCTTGGACCTTCCCCTGATCAAGAGCAGATTGAGTATGTTGAAGCAAATACAACCCACACTCAAGATCCATTCCTGCTCATAGAAAGACAAGTCATCACAAGTAATCTAGGAGAATTCAATAAGTTACAAGATACTCCATTGAACCCAACCTGCTTTAAGAACAATTGCAACTGCATCTTCAGGTGACTCCACGTACCCATGCTCCTCCAATATTATCCGTATGGCATCACAATCAGACGTAATATATCTGCGTGTACATGTCATTTATAAGTTACAAACCTCATGACCAATTTAGTATAATAGAAACTGGTTTCTACTAACCCTTTGAAGCCCCATTCGGTTCGAGCTTGCGTTAAGAGATCCTCTCGAGCACACATGGGAACTCCATTTACCCGATTGTAAGCACACATCAAACAGCTTGCTTTACCTTCTTGGATGCAGCTTTGAAATGGAGGTTGATATGTGTCCATCATATCTTGCTCTGACACCTAAAAAATTATGTGAATTTGTATCAAATATCAATTGATCATCATTAGTATTTAATTATTTAAATATTTCTCATAAGAGGCATTTATTACCAGAGCATCAAAGCTATATCTACTGAAATTCTCCCACTTATCCAAATCATAAGCAGTGAAGTGTTTACAACAAGCAGAAACCATCAATCTACCATCACCACTCTCTCCTTGGAAACCTCTAACATACTCAATCGCATAAGCTGCAGCGACCAATGGATCTTCGCCAGATGTCTCTTGGCCCCTCCCCCATCTAGGATCTCTAAATATATTAATATTAGGTGCCCAATATGTCAATCCAGCTTGACCCACATTATACATGGCCCTTGCTTCCACGGCGATCGCTGATGCAATCTTGAACCAAAGACTTCTGTTGAAAGAAGCGGTGGTGACGAGCACTTGAGGAAAGCTGGTGGCAGAGGGAATTGACCCATTGAAGGAGACACCATAGCCATTGGTTCCAATTCCATGAAGTGATTCGGACCACCATTCGTACGCTGGTATACCGATTCTTGGTATGGCTGAAGCTCTACTGGATAGCTGAGTGATCTTTTCAGGGACAGTGAGGAGGGAAATGAGAGATTGGGCTCTAGTTGTGATGGGTAGTGATGTATTGCAAAAGGTGTAGGTGTTGTGATTTGGGGGATTACAGGGGATCTCGGGGTGTGGGTTCCGTGTTATCTGTCGAGACATGGAGAAGATTGTGAAGATTTGAAGGAAGAACAACAATCTCCATAGAGTTGGCATCTTGAGAGTTGAGAGACAGAGTTGCAGTTTTTCCAGTTAATTTCAGGATTGTTTAACTAAGGCAGGTTCCTATTATTTGGATGGATCAGTTGGTTTATTGGGTGAACATTTATAGGGTGAGGAATTGGGACCCATTAACTCATAAAAAATCACGAACATTTCATGAATATTTTTAATGAAAGAGAAACATAAATAAATGGAATATGATACATTTTGGACCCCATTACAACTTGAGTGGTGATAATATGACGCCGCCTACGCTCCCATCACAGAACCGTAAATCATTTGCTATTGGGATACGTAGAATTATAAAAAAAATTCTTGTGCATCCCGAGGCATTTGATCTACTGTTCTATGATTTTTTTGGGGGAGGGCTGTGTCATATTATCAAGGTTCTTTCAACTTACAAGTACAAATGGGGGCATTTGTTATGATTGTGTCCCTTCTGAGATAAAGATAAAGCATCCGACTAGCCTTGCTAAGATAGTGAGGAAAAGAGATCTTACAAAGTCTCATCCACCGTCAAAAAGGCCTCGAGATTAAATGGGAGTTCAATGGCCATCAATTTCAAATGTTTTTATTAGGCTCAAAAAAATTGTAATTTTAAAATATGATTTAAGCCATGAATCCAAGACAATGCGTTGTTATTTATTTGTAAATGTGTCATTCCATCAAGAATAGAAAAAGTGCTAGAGGGAGCTACATGAGGAAAAAAACATTATGTAGGATCCATTTACTTGAGACGATATTATGTTAAGGTGCAACGCATACTAGCAAAGATGGTTACAGAAACCCTATGATTGGCAACCAATAGAGGCTACCTAATTATTAGAGATAAAATTCTTCACATTTAGGGGATACTCAAAAATTTTGGGGTACACACTGATCAAGATGTGTTTTACTAAAGGATATTCTTCTCGAGTGAGATTAATGAATTTTAGTCTTCTTCTCTGATGAGATCGACAAGCTCCGATTTTCTTCTCTAGTGAGATTGACAAATTCAAATCTTTGTTGGAAGTTATCCCAACCTCTAGAGCTAGTGCATCTTCAACTTCTCGTATTTTTTTCATAATTTAGTATATTAATTATTGGCACCCCTTAACTTTTATTTATTACATCCCAATTAAAAATAAAGAAAATTTGTAAATGATTGAGAATAAGTATAAAAAAAAAAAAATTGGGATGTCAATAGGAACTCTATCTCGATTTTTTATGCTAGATTTTTATGTTTTGGGTTTTCGTTTTTATACAAACCTACTCATAATTGTAAACAACTATTGAAATTGTTTGAATGTTGTGTAATGATGAGATGATAATTTGGGGTGCCAATAGCAGTTCTCCATTAATTTGACTAAATATTTTTTGTACATATATTTTTAAATTGTTTACATATGATAAACATTGAAATGTCCACAAATTATATGATAAAACACTTTACCCTTAATTTGCGGAGTTGGTTTCCATCCACAAATTTGTTACCGTTGAGGTAGTTAAAGTTTGAAAGGGTCACATGGAAAAAACTTTGAAGCAGGCCATCCGCTTCAAGGAGGTATCTCAAATATTGATAAAAATAGGGATGTGAATTAAATACGAAAAATCACGTGTCTCGACGCTCACATGGCCTTCCAATGAGAACACCGAACACCTACTTTGAAACCAAACCAGTGGATGGAGACACCATTGACATGAGTGTTACCGACAATCATGACTTTGGATCCTATTTTATTGGAGCCGATTAGAATAGGATCTTGGAACCGAACCAATTGAAAATAAAAATTGATAAGAGCTGCGAATCAAAATCATTTAAGGAGGATTTTTTTTGGCAAATCCATTTCCATTAATTTGAGAACCAAAACCAATATGAATCAAAATCAATAAAATTTAACGATTCTAATTCCGATTTGTAATTGACCCATTGACAAATGGTTCACCAATTCATGTTGTGATAAGATCAAATGGTCACCATTAAGGATAATTCACTTCATGTTGAAACTTGAAATTCAATATTTTTTATTTTCATTTTGTTCCAATAATCTTTTTAACTTGGAATATTTTAAAATATTATAACAAGGAAGAAAATCCTAGCCTTGCAATATACCTAATCAAATACAATTGATTCATGTCAAATCAAATTATTCGTGAAAAATATTCAGAAAAGTCTTCAAAGAATATTTAGTTGGCCTTGTGATAATCCCAAGGGCTGCTCAATGCGGAAACTTGGTCTCACTCTCAATGTCTCTTCAGATGAAGATAAAGAGAGATGGAGCAAAGCAAAAGCAAGAAGTTTTCCTTACGGAACTGACATTTCTCTTTCGGTCTCAATCATTTCCTATGAATACGTATTGATCTAGCATTTCTCTTCTTGGACACATATTTGAAATAAAGGTTTTACTCCTCTCTTGTTGAATAAACGATTTAGTTAGCACACGTTAGAGTGTCATAAATACACTTTCCGAATTTGAATCTAAAGGTATTTTGGTAAAAGAATAATTTTTTAAGGTCATTTTCGATACAAAATATTATTTCCAAAGTGTATTTATTGGACTGTAAGGTTATTTATTTTAACAAGACCCTAAAATAAATAAGGATTTTATAAATGTCTGTCTTAACGGTACATCTTAAAGTGCAATAAATACACATTGGAAATTGGGAGGTTATTTTGATAATAACAAAAATAAATAAAAATTTCAAGGTCATTTTTGGTACAAAATCCAATTTCCAAAGTGTATTTATTATACTTTAATGTGTGTCATTAGGGCACACATTAACAAAACCTAATAACTCAAGATCTAATAACTCATGAAGAACGACTTATGGAAAAAACACATGATCCCAACCAATTAAATATAAAATCCAACAGCTGAGATTTATTTTCGATATAAGTATCTGTGGGATGTGTGATATGGAGAATACATATTTAGACAAACCATACTTAATCAAAGCTCACATTCGTAATATTCAATTGTCCACAAGCCATAATAATAAGATAAAATATATTTAAAAACAAATTAAACAAAAAATATATAATTACTATAAAAATATTTGTATATCAGTATATTGGTATCAGGTTTGGGCTGAGTCGGGTTGCTCGATCCTCAATCTAAACTCAATCGGAATTGAGGTTGGGTTGAGATATTCTAATCCTGACTAACTCATTTTTCACATAACTCAACCCAAGTTCACTCATCAATCTGGTTGAGTTCAAGCCAGTCTACCCAAGTTGCAGCCCTAGTGGTGGAGGTAATATTTTCATTTTCTTCAAATATTGGATGGCCAGGTAAGCAGGGAAGAGAATTAAAACCCTTATTTCAAATAGTGTCGTGCTGGAGTAACATTGAAATGTACACAATGGGAGACATTTTTGATGTGAATGTGTGTCACAACCATAAAATTAACACGCTTGTTAATAATTTCAAGAAGTATATTTTACGTTAAAGCACTAAGAGAATAGATTTTCATAAGCTTTTCGGGACATCTACCTCTTGATTTTCCAATTCCTTCATTCACAAGTCACTTTTCTCCATCACTATCAATGACTTTAATACAAACTTCATTCTTGTAAACTATATCGAAGGAACGATGAAGTTGATCTATCACCTACTGATCTATTATGTATAAAGGGTTACCACACATTGAAAAAAGTTCAAAAGTTGTTTACGACCATATAAAATTCTACATCTAACAATTAGAAATCTATAAAACAAAGTCCACATATGTGATCTTTATCTCGTCCTGAGTTGCCTATTGGTCAAGAATCTCTCTTTGATTTCTTGGATTTACACTTTAAAGTCTAAATACAGTCATATTTAAACTTTAAAGATTGGTATTTCTGCTCTTTGAATCCCGAGTACCTTTACTTTGTTAAAGATCTTCCTTTCCTTCAGCTTCTCTTTGATTGTTCAATTTCTTCCTTCAGAATTATTATGTCCATTTGTCTGAGTTCATTAATAACAACATATTGCATACTTTATTCTATTATAGATCAAAGTGGGTTGATTGTTGTGATTTTTCCATTAATACCCTTACAGGGACTCTGGCATTAACTTAAGCTTATCCCATTTAATCACTGTCACTAAACTAGTCCAATCATCATTTTAACATTCGTCCACGATTGAACCATCTTGGGCTCGTTGATAAACGACGGAGATATGCCATGTGATTCATCCTTTCACATTGACTTGTCTGAGATTCAGTATGACTCAGTTGTGGGATTGAAAATCTCCAATATGAGATAACTGAGTTAACACCCTATTTTAAAGGGTAGCATTTTGAGGTTCCTCACTTGCCATTGCAGCATATCTTATCGACCAAATTGAAACCAATGCGGAGAATTACTTTCTAATACTTTTTGTTCAGATCCCTCGATCGGATTCCTTATAGATGGTTTGCCCCCAACTCATACGAATAATCTCTTCCTCTAATAGAGGTGAGAGTTCATATGAGTGCTCTTGCAGTGACTCACTCCACTTAAAAGATGATCCATAGATTTCATAAGAATTCAACCTTGTCATTGCCAATTCCTAAGAAAGGACATCACTTCAATGTTCGCTGTAAGTATTTCATACTCTTCTTGGTTCTTGCGGTGTGCTAATATTCCTTAATGCATTTTATATAGAACTCCTATTGCATTAGCTATCTTAAGTCGGATACACAAAACATATACTCCAACTCCAATTACATAAAATTTCAATTTTCATTTGGTTGTGTGTGTGTATTTGAAAGTGTATACAACTCATTCTTATTGAAGAAAGAATCAACGGTTTTTCACAACTCAAATTTCACATATTGAAGATTTTCCAAATTGCCTCCAAAAACCACCACTACATAGTAGATGAAGTGGGTACCTAAACACGCCCAGTTTCCACGAATGATATTACGGTGAATTGGACTCAAGTTCCAGTTTCCCGCCGCCTAGGCTGATGAATTGGATACTGTCTTCTCTGGGTGCTTTTCTTGTGCAACGTCACTTGGGAGGTCAAGTCCCGGGGGAATCTTTCCTGGGTAATTTGTTATCGGGAAATCTGACCCTATCATACTGCAGATTCAACAAAAAAATCAAATTTCAAAATCTGAACAAGAAAGAAACAAAGGAAACAAGATGTGCTCACTAGACCAACTCACCTTCTATCAACAATTACCATTGAACGGAGCTCACAATTGGCAAAGCTGCATGTGTACAAGGCAGAAATAGCAAGCGCAAGTTAGAGACCATGCAATATTGTGTGTGAATAAGAATTTTACTATTAAGCTAAGCAAGTTCAGTCCCATAAAAGTTGCACATCAATCAGTTTTCTTCCTACTATATACGGAGGAGTCCAGAGACCCTACATTAGATTCATTTTTTAATTGTGTTTTAAGTTACAGTTAAGATGGCAAGTTTTAGGAAAGGAAGTTCACAAAGTGAGGTTTCTCATATCTCAAGGACAACTTATCTTCAATGTATGGTAAGTAGGCTTTTTTATAAGCTTCTAAGATAAGTAGATGGTAAGTAAAAAATGAACTAAGCAAATATATGCTCCGTATTTTAATGCATGAACTACTTTAGTTCTCCAAATTTCAGAACCCAAGTTTTGGTACAGTATTACTAGAATCTAAAACTAAATAACTAAAATGGTGTAAACAAAACTCAGAATAGAAAAATAAGAGGATACGTCAAATTGACTAATTGATCTAAAATTGCATAATCAGTAAAGAGTTTATTGCACTAAGCAAACCATGATTTTTATGCTTTTTTTATTAGAATCCACGAGTTTTATGCTCCAAATATATCATGGTGAATTTCAAGTAATTCTCACACAACCAAAGCAGAATTCCATTGAACACTTACTGCTTGCAGATTTCATCCTTGATCAATGGATGACAGTCATTTCCAAATGCTTTTAGGGTATGAAACAAGAATCCACTATGGGTAACAATAGCAATCTCCTTCTCTTTCCGTGTCCACAACCTGTATGGAAGAAAATAAAGGAAGTGTTGAAGTTTCTTGGGTCCCATTTGTCCCCAGTTCACAGATAACAAAACATCAAAGAACATCTTGCTAGCTATTTGATGAAGTATGTACTTGTCTTACTTGAGAATTCTCTGAAACTATTGGCTCTCCGAATTCATGGCATATGCATGTTATAACAAAAGGAACTAGATGAAAGGATATTTTTGCTTAGGGTCCAAAATGATTTGACACAATTCCAGGTTTTAGACATGTTTTTCTGTCTAAACAATTTTAGTTTTCAAACGTAAGTCATATTAGCAAGAAGATTCACCAGTTCAAAAACTTCATTCCTCTCGCTGCAACATCTTCATTTGGCTCTCTAATATTCTCCTTCCACAGAATGTCCTCGTCACTTTCTATCTGAACAGAAATTCAAATATTATTAGCTCGAACCTGAGTTCAGAAACCTAAGATGAATCATAACAAATGAATTCCTAACCAGTACTAATTCAAGATTATATACTTTATAATTCATATCAGAAGTACTTACAAGTGAAAAATCAATTGCAGGAAAAATATACTCATACTCGCTAATGCTTCTCCTCTTATCGCATGGGTGAACTCCCTGTAGTTAAAAGTAAACATCAGCAATACAAAAGACTTTAAATTTAAAAATTAAAAAAAACAAATCAGGTCTGGAAACCCTCATATTCCGCATTATTTCTCAGTGCGTCAAATTTGAACAGAGAAAGAAACCTCTATATACCATCTTTTTCATCTATTTCTTCAGATGGGGAAATTATACAACTTGAGGAAAAGTTTTGTTTTTTTTTCTTTTAAATAACATCTAATAATCTGAGAGAAATCCATAAATTCCACAAAATAATCAACTAGCCATTCCCTTAGATGTTTCATGCCACTATAAATAAGGAACACAGAAAGGTGCACAGGAAGGAATAGCCAATCTTAAGATTATCCAATGAAACTGTAAAATTTAAAAAAATAAATAAATAACTAAGAATAACTACTTAAGGTAGGGATGTCTTGGATCCCCAAGAAGCCAATGCCTAGATAAGAACAAAATCACATTTTTTGCAGTTGCCATAATCATTATGTTTGTATGGTGGTCCCAAAATCATTTACACATGCATGTAGGTTTGCAATAGGAACACTATGTATGGTACAACAATTGAAAAGAAGACCAAAATGAATGTATAAATAGTTTTACAAAGTGGAGGGAAATATATATAAAGAGTAGATTACAGAATCCTTTTTGTATGAATAAGAATGATAATCAATTTAATGAGAGGCTGATGACTCGATACATAATAAGCATCATATGACTTGAAAGAAAGAAATTAATTCTGTAAATTTATACAGATTTTGCCACTCTTAAATCTTGTTTGGAAATCTCTAACAAAATCGGAACACCACATCTCAAGTCATACCAAATATCTGGAAAAAAAAAATTATATACATAGGGGAGCATTCAAGGGCCAAACATTTCGTCCTATATGGGTTCGAAGTTTTGGAATGGGCTGATTTTTTGTTAGAATGATCTCTATGGTGAGGAGATCATCCTCACAAAAAAATCAGCCCAGTCCGAACCTTCTAACCCTAGTTTACAAGTTGAAGACCGTGGACCGTCAATTATTTGTAAACCACTTTCGATGGGGTTAGAATTTTCAGAATGGGCTGATTTTTGTGAGGATGATCTCCTCACTATAGAGATCATCCTCACAAAAGATCAGCCCATTCCAAACTTCTAACCCATATAGGATGAAACACGTTGGCAAAATGTTTGGCCCTTGAATGGTCCCCATATATATAGGGGAGCGTTTGGCAGACAATCTTAGGGGGACAACGTTGGGAGAAAAAATTTGTCCTATATGGCTTAAAAGTTTCAAATTGGGCTGATTCTTTGTGAAGATGATCTCTATGTTGAGGAAATCATCCTCACAAAAATCAGCCCAATCTAAAACTTTTAAGCCATAAAAGACATATTTTGTCTCCCAACGTTATCCCCCTAAGATTGTCTACCAAACGCTACCCATATATATCCCTATATGGGTCACGTTCGGTAGCCAACACCTTCGTCCTATATGGGTTAGAAGATTCAGATTGGGCTGAGTTTTGTGAGGATGATCTCTATGGTGAGGAGATCATCCTCACCAAAAATCAGCTCAATCCAAAAATTTTAACCCGTATAGGAAACTTTTTGGATCTCTAATGTTGGCTGTCGAGTGCCACTCTATATATATAGGGCAGCATTCTTTTGACAAAATCCTAGACAAAGCATTTTGTCTTATATGGGCTAAAAGTTTCGGAATGGACTGGTTTTTTTTTTAGGATGATCTCTATGGTGAGAAAATCATTCTCACAAAAAATCAGCCTATTCTGAAATTTCTAACCCTAGTTTATAAGTTAAAGAATCGTGAACCGTCAATTTTTTACCATTAGTTTGTAACCACTTTTCATGGGGTTAGAAGTTTCAAAATTGGCTGATTTTTTGTGAGGATG
This sequence comes from Akebia trifoliata, assembly GCF_017979445.1. NCBI lineage: Eukaryota > Viridiplantae > Streptophyta > Magnoliopsida > Ranunculales > Lardizabalaceae > Akebia > Akebia trifoliata. Next base: position 9,786,740 of record NC_141376.1, on the reverse strand, counting down.
ATCTAATGACTATAGAGATCATCCTCACAAAAAATCAGCCCATTCCAAAAAAATTTAGCTATATAAGACAAAACTTTGTCTAGGATTTTGTCAACCTGACCCATATATATATAGTTGCCCATTCTGTTGCTTGCAACTCTGAACAAAATCAAATCAACCTGTGACACGACATACCAGATGTTCTCGACATTGCTCTATCACTATAAAAGGTGGGCAATTTAAACTTGAATATGCAGAACGATCATTATTCCCTGCATTTGCCACCATTAGTGGAGGTACATCCATACCATCCACATAGCCCTCACCACCAAATACTCCAACTGCAGTCTGCATTGTCCTGCAATGCAAATGTGGAAGAGAACAGTTACAAATGAATCTTAATGCATCCATCAAGTTCCATCCTATTTATAGTTTGTACAAGCACCATTTCGAAGACTACTTCGCAGTCAGTCAAAGCTACATTCTTGTGAACAAATTCCTGAAAATAATTTCTTTTGTTAAAAGTGCTGTATAATCTCTGTTCCCTTTGATAGATCTTTTGCTAAGAACCGTATAATCTCTGCTCCCTTTGATAGATCTTTTGCCATCCCCACCACCACATATACACACTCACCCAGACGTTCAAGACCAAAAAAAAAAAAAAAACAAGCACCCTCATTCAGAGGAGTAGCAGAATCCTAGCTAATTATTTGATCACCATGTGAAGTACAAGAAAAGTTTTCTATAATATACAAAATAAAAAGAGGTCATTCACAAGAATCTTGAGACATTCTCTATTTAGTACCTTAACAAAGGAGATGCAATAACTAAATCAATCCTCTTGGCAAGTCCACATGCATGAACATGCTTACGCAAATTATCAACCTGTTAAAATACCACAAAATCTTCTTAAACATTTTTCCTTCATGTGAAGACAGATCAAATTATTCAGGACTGAACCAAAAACATTAACTGTGTGAAAGCATATGAATAATCAATTTTTACCTGCTGCCACCCTAGAGGGGTGAGATGTGCGTCAAAAAGTGCTGGAGATAGATATGCTTTATGGTCCTTTTCACCTTCTACATTGTGAATCCCCTGAGCATGCCTCACCTAAACATATGGTTTTATATGAAGAAAATGTATTTAAATACAGAGAAATAAAAAGGGGGGGGGGGAACCTTGGAAATATTTCATAGGTTCAAATCAACAAAGGAATTGACTGACACTATGAGGGGAAAGGAATAATTAATACAAACCAAGTGCACAGTTTTAGAACGGTGTAATGGAAAGAGACTTGGACCTGCAGTGCAATCCATATCTGCCAAGTAACCAGGCAAGAAAATCAGGTTTCACGAGAAAGGAAAACAACACACTAGCAAATGAAAATGTCAACCATCAGGCTTCCAAGGAGTTGATATTTTTTTTTAAAGAGAGTTTTATTAGAAGAAGAAACTAGACTATAAAACAAACAACTATATAGGAAAACAAGGTGATACAAAAAGAAATCCAAGAGCTACCCCTACCCAGCAAGACCCTTTTGAACTCCCTAAGAACAAAAGGTCATCTATACAAAGACCATTTTACACAAAGAACAATATATCAAAGCCTTCCTATTTGTCCACAAACGCCTTACTCTTACTTTCCTCTCAAATACTCTGAATGATCACAATTTTAGATGAAATATTAGAAACCCTGATAAAGAATCTTGGATGGTTTTACTCCCAATCATTAAGATTTCTCTTAAAGCATAGTTCCAAGAAAAACCCTCCCCAACCAGAGGACCATAAATTCCTTAATGGGATGACCTTTCCGAGAGAGAGAGAGAGTAGCAACGAACATCCTCTTTCAACCTTTTCACAATGCATGAAGGTATAAAGTGACATGTAGAAGGGGGAGGCTGGATAATGTACTTAAGAGCCACTTTTTTTAAGTGATTGAATATTATTAAAAGAACCACCATATATGGAAGAGGTTTTCCGACAAGTTACAAAAGGAAGCATATTAAAACCAACAGCAGCAATATTCTCACTGACGAATATTAAATCAAGGGCGTATAATTGATCAGCCCCTCCAAATTATCAACAAGTCCCCCCACCCTAATATCTCGGAACTTGTTTACAATCGACCAATCCCTGAGGAGACTACCAATCACTATGCAAATGGGATTTAAATACCATGGTCTTCAGATACTATTCGTCTCCCTTCAAATGCCCAATATTTAATGAAAGGAAGCATCCTCTGTAAAACTTCCCCTTTATAACTCAAAAATCCACCTAGCAATAGACTAAAAAACCACTAACCTTGGGAAAGACACAATCCCAAGGGAACATTCTTTTATGGAAGGAACAACTAGAAGAATAGGAAGTATTTTCATTTGACATTATCTTGGTTCATGAAGATTTTTGACAACCCTACAATGAAAATGTCAAGAACATTCTATGGGAAAACCATGCAAGCTTACATGAACTTTAGTGGCCCATGATGTTGGCATGTGAAAGCGATTTTAATACTTGTGGATAGCCCAAGAAGAAGAACAATGGTCTACAGTAACACCCAAGATGGAAAGATCTGTAGTTTATTTCAAGATGAAGGTGGGTAAATCCCTCTTCGTTTAAGAACTTAATTCTAGCAAGACGTGGTGTGGAAATACTACACTGGCTAAGCCCCGACACTAGTAGACATCAAGAACACCTTAATGATTTAACATTTTATGTTGTTAATGATAGTCCTTCTTCTTCTTCACTTCATTTTTACTTGTTTTGAGGTACTACCTAGTTACTCTGGAGATCGAATAGTGTGGAAAGCAAACTCTAGTCCCTAGTCTCGAAGCAATTATGTGGAATTATTGTTTCTTCATAATTCATATAAGGGCCTTGACAACATTCCCGAAATTGGTTGATGGTATTTTTCCTATGAAGACATCCATAAAGAGAAATTATTGGGGTCACGTCACTTTTGCACTTACTCTCCTACTCGTGATTTGTTAGGTTCAATATTTCCTTCACATGGAAAATATTAAGTTGAAGGCTATTCACACACAATTTATGCCTAGGATAAAAAGCTAAAATGTAAAGGGACTTTAATTGAGTGCTCATACAAGTATCATTTTTAAATTATGTCCATGGATCATTAATACGCTAAGATTTCAACAACATTGGGATGTTTGCAAAGATGAGTCTACCAATTCGAAGACCTCATGAGAAGATGGGAGTGGGTTTATTCTATTGCTATGTAATCAAGTCCTGCCGTCCGGTTTGCTTTATTCCGTCATGTTTTCTCTATTGTTTGTTATGTTTCTTCTTCTTGGTTTGGTAATCTTGACCATTCCCCCTTAATAATTAAATTATTACTCATCAAAAAACAAAAAGATGAGTCTACCAAAATAAAATATTTGAGAACTATATATTATTTTTTTAATAAGTAAATGCTTGGTTAGTACAGGAATATTATTAATTGTTAATAATTAGCATAAAAAGTATGGGTTCAAGAGGTTTGAACCTAGGATCTGAGAACAACCTCCAGAAGTCTTACAACTTAGCTAAGTGGCACTTCTTAAAGTATATATTATTTATTATTGCCTGCAAATTGCGAGAGTGACCTAAGGGAAATTAAAATTAACAATCTATATAATAAAACACAAAGAGTGTCTTCCCCCAATGTTTATCCCCATAAAAAGCAGTTCAAATTCAATGCTGCATGCATTTCCAGGAATAATTTCAACTTTGTTCTCATATCTCTCTCTCTTTTCAAGAATACTCTTCAACTTTATTTCATTTTTCTCTTTTAATCCCTTCCAAATAATACCCCTCCAACTTTATTGCATTTTTTCCTTCTACCCTTTTTCCAATAATACCCTTACAATTTATTATTTTTCCTCTTTTACCCCTTAATCCCAAAAAGGATGATCGTGCCACAAGTAGGGATGTCAACGAGTACCCAATTATCCGATGTACCCAGAACCAATTAATTAGTTTTGGATCCACTATGAGAGACCTGCTTAATTTTTGGGTCGATTATGAGTAGTCATTTTAAGGACCCATTAGGAATCAGGTCTCCATCAAGTAAACTAGTAAATAGGTTTTTTTTTTTGTTTTTTTTATTTAAGAGGATGTTTATATTTATTATTAGTAGTATTATTAATTAATACTAATTACTAATTATGGAGAGATATTTCAATATTCAATATCAACACGAAATTAATTCTCAAGTCTCAACCCTTTCTATTTTCTAAACGTCTATACATATTCCCTTCTCTCCTTCTCAAGTTTCAACTTCAAAGAAGGAACTGAATTGCACTCACAAACTTACCGGTTAGATTTTTTTTCTCATCTTTAATCCTTTTAAAGGTCAAAACACACCAATCAAAGTTCAGACAATACAAAAAAAATAGAAGAATTACTCTTATTAAGTTAGTAAGGATTTCACCTTACTAAGGATCCTGGGGCTCACCTTGTGACATCAAAAATCACAATCCCATGATTTAGGGTTGTAGAGAACAAAATTCTATGAACTTTGGGAAAAAAAAAAAACATTAAAAAAATTGTTATTTATCTATTTTTATTTTTGTACGAGTTTTAAGATGAAATTTAGAAGGTTATGGTGTTAGATTGCTAATGTGGTAATCCATATGAGCAAAGCAAGCCTTAGTAATTAAGTCAAATTATTTTTATTTTTTATTTTAACGGGTTTCCAATGGGTATTCTGGTTCCAAAGGTCTCATACCAAGAACCAAAATCAATCAGAACCGAAACCGATGTTTAAGTTCAGGTCTGGTTCCGGGTATACATGGACCAACCCATTGACACAACTAGCCACAGTGCAAACTCAAGTAAATCAATAAAATCCAACCTAAACGTTAATGACCTAGACTGGACCTCATTTTCCATGAAGCACTATTACGAAAAGAGTCAATGTTGGAGTGAACTCAAGATTGACATCGATTCTCACTTTGTAGACATGGAGATACGTACAGAACCATAGATGTTTTTCACTAGTATCTCGATGAAAAAACATCTATGGTTCAGTACACACATCCACGTTAGCAAAGTGAGAATCGATGTCAATACTACATCATTTTCTTTTTCAGATGAAGCCAAATTCTCACTAGATTCAGCAGTAACTCCCAAATCAAAATCATTGTCAATATGTGCAAAGACGTTATAACTCTAGCCCTTACCCAAAGTCAGACTCAAATTTAAAATTTGAGTAAAACTGTCACTTTTGATGCTCCAGTCCTTGAACCAAACTGATTTTCACCCAAACTCAAACTCAAATCAAGGAAGAGTTTGAGTAAAACTCAAATCACAACGGTCATTTTTTACATAAGAAAATTACTTTTCATACTTAGTATGTTTCAAATATTACTAAGGGTCATCCAGCCCATACAGATTCCCACATTGACAATTTAACATTAGAGCCATCTAGATTTCATGGAAAAACTAGTATTCAAAACAACACAAAAAACAATCTGCTTTGGACTTCATTCAAGATGTTGAAAATGGATGGCTACCGAACTCCCAAATTTAAAATTAAAATCCAACTGTGAAAATTAACTCCTTTTTTTCTAATTTTTTTTCCAGAGGTTCTAAAATTTTGTCCTCTACAATTCTGTGGGATTGGATAATGTTTTAGGATGCCACAATGTAAGCTCAAGACCCTCAATAAGATTTGAAATCTTACTAAGTTAGTAAGGTTAGCCTGATTTTTTCACTTTACCACTGGAGTGCTTCATATCAAATGAAGCTTTTACTTAAATTTTAGTACATATTATGGCTGGAGATGGCCTTACAAAACCTATCCAGTTAGCTCAGAAAACCTCAAACTAAACCATAAAACCACAAATTAAGTCTACCTAAGCATACGAACTAGAAAACCAGAAATTCTGATATAATAAATAAAAAAAGTGGAACTTGGATTAAAATTCAAATGATTTATAATCGAAGAAGAGATCCAGAGAAGGGGATTATCTAGGGTTTACCTGAGAGAGAGGAGGAGGAGGAGGAGCAAATAAGAAGTGTGGTACGAGCTTCTAGTGGTGCTCGCAAGCAAGATCTCTTGCTTCTGTGCTTCTTCAACTTGAAAAGGGAAGGAAATAAGAAACTTATAGAAATGGTGTTACTTGTCATAGCGGCTTATTAGTATGTGTTCTCCCCAAAATCCCACGTATATGCCTCGAATTGCGTGACCATTCTTTCTTCTTCTCTCTCACTAACATACGCACATTCCTAGCTACCACGTATATGCCTCGATTGATTCTAACCACTCCATGAAAGTATACGATACTTTGTGGTGGGAAAAAGCTTTTGAAGCGGACAGCTCGCTTCAAAATTTTGAAGAAATCCTCTCCACTGAATTCCACGTGGCATTTAAATTTTTTTCTTAAATATGTAAATCGTGAAATAATTTTAAAATGCCACGTGTCTTATAATGACGAGGGTTTCTTCGAAATTTGAAGCGGGTTGCCGCTTCGAAGTCGGACTCTGTGGTGGAGGTGCGTGTGGACGATGGAATTTTTCGTTGACCTCCACTTTAAACTGGTTATTTATTCAATGAGCTTAAACAATTCAGAACATGATACGGCCCACCAACTTATCTATGTGGTGTGGCAAACATGAAGGGGGTTTTGTATTTGATCTTAAGAGTTAGGATCCTTTGCACCCACAATGGAAGGATTGAAACCTATACATAGCATGTAAGCTGAAAAATATTAGAAACTAAAGCCTACAACATCTCCATTTCATAATTTTATGAAGATTAATGATAAAATGACGGATTAAAATGTACACACTTGACGAGGCAAGTGCATTAAAATTATAGATCTTTTCCTTGTGTATCTCAAAGAAAAAAATATATGATTTTGTGCACTTGCCATGTCAACTGCATCATCACCATTTATGTTTTATCACGACTCTTTTCATGAATTATTACTTAGGTGCAGGAGTGGAGTCAAGATTTTCATGTAGCGAGGGCAAGTTATAATTATTGGTATAATTGAAGAGTTTAAAGATAAATGATTTTGGGGGAGAAAATCAAATGTTCTTAGTTGGAAGTTGAAGAAAATGATATTTAGGTCATTTCCAAATAGTCTATGAGAGAAGGTCGAATCAAGAGACAATGTCATCTTCAAAAAATTAAAAAGGGGGAAAAGAGGAGGAGGGAGGTTGAGGGAGTGGGGGCATGTAATTAGTTGAAAATACATGGGTATCTCAAAGTATTGTGGGGGCAATTGCCTCCACTGTCTCTTGACTAACTCCACCCATATTTATGTGGCATGTATTGAGATGTGAGAGGAGGGAATCCTCCACTCTAGGTATACACAACTCTCTAATCTTCTTATTAATCATAAATGTGACTTTTGCGAGATGTGTAGTATTTTTACCTTGGGCTTCAAGTGGTTAAATTAGAAGAAAGAGGTTCTTTTTTATAAGGGTAAGACTTTGACCTAAAAAGGTCGAGGTACATTTTTTACTAAGATTTTGTCTTAGATCTTTCTTTTTTTCCTTTTTTTAATTAATTTGTAAAGTCTCTAGTGGATGAAAGAGTTGCATAAGTTTAGAAGCTTGTAACCAATATTTATCGTTGATAATGGATTGATCTTCCTCTCTTCTGTAGATAAGTAATTTGTCAAACCACATAAATACTTGTGTTTAATGGTGTGTGGTTGTTTTTTTTATCTAATATTTGTTCTTGTTTCGTTTTCACATAATAGTGACAATTTTACAGTTGTGCAATCCTTGATATATTTTCATCAACACGTTTCTTGTTATTCAACGGAATAATTGAGTTTTGCTTTCCTCTTCAATGGATCAATCTTCTACTTTGACAAAATTGCTCAGTTGGGACATTGATGTGATGTCTATTAAGGAAGAAGATGAAAAGAGAAGAAAGAAGTTGTAAAATGAATTTACCCATTTTTAGATTTTAAAGTAACGAATTTACTATGAATTTGTCATTTCTAAAAATAATGGCATAACCTTTCTATGTATCCAGTTCATGCTCATAGGTCATGAATTTGATATCTAGTATGAGCATTAATTCATCAAGGGCTATCCACTAGGGCTCACCCTCACTTAATTGGTGCGTGTGATATGCAGATGTTGCACGTGCCCCAAGACTAATCTTTGGACAACATACAGACCCGGTTCGCCATTTACAGGGATACCCAGTTATCAAAAAAAACTTTTCCATGTAAGCATCTATCTTTTGATTATTATGTATATTTTTTTGATAGATTTTTATGAACTCCACCAAAAAAGCATATATAATAGCAACCAAATGGACTCATAGATTGAAAGATACGAAACTTTTTAAAAATAATAAACTTTCAACATTTTAGATTTTAAAACAAACAAAATTTATTACTTTTAAAAAATAACATAACTTTTGATCTAGCTAATCATTTTATTATTGTTATAAATGATTCAGGATAGCCCAAAAGATCTACCCCAAAAGAATAAATAATAATAGAAAAATAGATGTATATATAAAAATGTATTTCTTTTATTTAGAAGTGACAAAATCACTATTTTTAAACAACAGTCAATTCGTCGTGAGTTCATCACTTATAAAAAATGGTATAACTTTTGATATATGTGTATATTTGGCTATTATTATATTTTTTGGGTAACCCACAAAGATCTATCAAAAAACATATATCGTATTCGTGCAAACTTTTTTGGGTCACTAACCTATAACCAAACATGATCCATGGGTAATTGTTCACATTGGATGTTTGGATCAAAAGCTGTCAATGAGCCAAGGCTGGTCTAAATTAGTTCAATCTATAAAACAGACCTCAGAATCCTCATCCACAAGCGGGGCTGCATATTTTCTTATATAGAGTTATAATATGTTATAAGAATAATGCTGAAGTGATCTCAAGATTGGACCTGACATTGCACACCCTGACGTGAAAGTGTACGAGTGAAAAAGCATCTATCGTTCCTATCCACTTTCACGTCAAGATGTGAGATATGAGGTCTAATCTTGAGGTCACTCCAGCACCACTCATATCATAAACGAGATGGTAAAATAGGTTATCAGGCTGGGAAGCCTAGTCCGAGCCAGACCCTTAACATGAACAAGACCTTTCTTGGTCTGACCTGATAACTAAATGGGCCTATTAATATTATCCAAATCTGGTCCATGATGATCTGTTTTGGGCCAAATATGGCCCATTAGCAGTCCTAATTTAGTATACTTTCATATCGGGCTTATGGAAAGGCCCATGGTTAATGGGTCAAATGTCAGGAACACCAAATACCGGTCAAATTTGAGACTAGTTTCCCTAAGAGTAAATAGCTCCACAATATGGTCCCAAAAATGAAGCCTATGACATTTAATAGCTGATTAGTATCAAATGAAAATTTTGCAATGTTTGGTTACTCGTGTAAGTTTATCCATTTAAAAATAGAATATATTAGAAAACAAAATATCAGCAATGAACCCCGAGAAATTGGCTCAATGGCAATTTCGAAGTTAATAAGTGGTGAGAGTCCGTAGGTTGTGTGTTTCATACCCAGTATGAGGATTGGCTACTCAAGGCCACCCGTGAGGGCATACCCTCACTTACCTGGTGTGTGTAATATGAGGGTAGCCCGTGCCAAGGGGAGGGACCAATATGCCTTGGTCCAGGCCCTGACTCACTTGGTCCCACTAGTCAGACATAAGTTTGGAATCGAGAGTGGGAACAATGGCTAATATTGAACTTCTATTTCATTACACGTCTTCGTAAGTGTGATTGACTCATGGATACAAATCTCATTTTATCCCCTACCGTACATGTGCCAAAACAAGATAAGGAATAATAGACTATATTTTGAGATCTAAAGATAGTGGTGAGAAATGCATGACAGGGCCCTAGAAAAAGATTGGGTGATTGGGAGTAATTAGGAAAAAAATCTAGGAAGAAATGAAAACAAGTAAAAGATGAAGATTAAAATTATTTATAAATGTAAATTAATGTAAATCGTGAATTCAATTCCTGTTGAACCGACACTATTAGACTAATGTATAATTGAGCATTAGAGTATTTTTTATAGATACCCTACCAGTAAATAATTCGAAAAATTAATAGAATTTTGACATGCATAAACTCTAAAAATCCACCATTTGTTATGTGCTGTCAATCATTTATTGGTCAGTTTAGAAGACAAAATTTGGCAAAATAACTCATAATTTGGTTTCTGTTTAAGGGGCCACTTGAAGTCTTGCACTTGATAATGTTGAGTTTAGTCCTACAATGAAGACTCATTGTGTTGTCTCTCTTCTTATATGCTCTTCGGCCTCTCTATTCATTGTCAATTGGTTTTGAGTTGGATGTCCAAATTTATCATGGTATCAAAGTGGGCCTTTTCTCTTCTCCACGTCATCCAATTCATATATCTACATGTTTTGGCTCAGTCTGACCCACAAACTCAAGGGCATGTTGAGTTTAATCCCACATTCGACACTCATTGCTTTGTTTCTCTCCTTATAAGCTCTTAAACCTCTCCACTCATAACCAATTGATTTTGAGTTGGACCTCAAATTTATCAGATATGGTATTATTAAGCACAAAATTCAAAGAAGTTACACTTGAAACAAAAGCCTATAGAAATAGATACTAAAAGAAGCTACAACTGTCTATAACTAGGGTTTAGCGAAATTCCATGAATCCTAATTTTTTATGTGGCATGGATAATAATTTATTCATGTTTATAAAAATTTAGCCACAAGAGTCATCAAAATTCACAACACTACTGTCTCCTTTTTGTCGAAGTTAATGTAGTTTGGTTTGCAGTGTATCAATTCCCTTAGGTCCTAGTTTGGTAGCCCCTATGACCATCATTGTTGTTATGAGGAAGTGAAATAAAAACAAAAATCATATATAAAAAAACAAACATGCATACCTACAAAGAACATAAGGGTTCACGTGGATTGACATTGGCCCATATCCATAGGGAGAAGAGAAGATCAATCCACTATTAATGATAAAGATTGATTATAAACACTAAAAATCTCTGCAACTCGATCGATTGCCAAAATATCATTAAGCAATCAAAATAATAATAAAATTATCACATAAAATCCTAGCTCGAAAATACATATAAAATCCAAGACTTACCACCTCGGTGCATCACCTTGAACCCCACATGGGTAAATTTGATAACATGACTTGATTTTTTTCCACTATTAGCCTCTTGAAGCCCGACTTAGACACGACTTCAAAGTTCTTTTTGCAATATTCCAAACCAACGAAGCTATGTGTCTAAGCCAAGCCACGCCACCCCCCTTAAAAATAAATAATAAAAAAAACCTTTTTTCCAATGATATGTGAAATAAGTATTTTGAAAGTTGGATCACTATCTTCCTGGCTTCTAACCATTTTGTTTGTTGTCCTCCGGAGATATCACGAGTTCTCATGAGAGGTCTATTTATTGGGATTATTCATAGTTTTGCACGTCGACAGCAGGGGCAAATTTACAGTGGGGGTAATTGCCCCTACAAGAATTTTTCAAATTTTAAAAGAGCTACTTAAATTTTTGTTAAAGGGATTTTAAAGACTTTACCATCACAAAACTTTTTAAACTTTGAAACTAGTCATTCATAAATTAAATTTTCTTAAGGTTTTTAAAGGACTTTGCCCCCATTGAATTTTGTAAACTTTGAAGGAGCTAGCTACTTATAAATTAAAAAAAGATTTAAGATCATCAAGGAATTTGCCCTCTCAAAATATTTTTCTTAAATTTTGAAGGAATTAATAATAATTTAGAAAAAAAAAATTGTATATCAACAATGCCCTACATTAGAATTTTTCCCCTAGTAAGACAAAATCCTGACTCCATCCTTAATCTGGAGTGAATTTTCTTCTTCCATAGATGTCTGGTTAAGATCATGTGAGTTGCAATTTTCATTACATTGTTGCTACATTTGACGGGTTGTCTTGTGCTCGAATTTTCACATCAAGGTACATTTCATAAACAATTATTGCAAACATAAACCCATTTAGAATCATCTATTAAAACTTGAAAAAGATATCTAAGTACCATTAAATCTTTGAGAATTGAAATTTCTTCCAACCCTTCTCATTGTTGTTGGGTATCAGACCCCACTTCGATAAGACTCAAACCCAATTTCGTACATTGCACCCATACATGCCAGGACTACCCCTGCCCCATTTCCATTTAATTCATCATCTTAATTCTTGCATTTGTAGTGGCCAAGGAGGATGAAATCATTCTGAGAAGAATCGAGAGATATCAATGATATTGTTGAATGTTTGATCACGTCTTTTTATGTAATTTTTTGGGTGTATGGGTCCCATATTTCTCTTGTGATGATTAGACATAATATGAGAGACGTAAGAGACGAAGTGAAATGTAAAAAAATTCAACATTTCGAAAAGAAGCAATCAAAACCAAACAAACACGTCGTCCTCTTTCTTTCTCTCTGCTTCATGTTCATGCCCTTGCCCATGCCCTTGCCCTCATTAAAAGACTCTTACGTAATAGTACCCTGTTTGACTCTATTTGGGCTCAGAATCGGACAAAGTGTTTGAAAAGCGGTTTTGAAGAGAACCAATTCTCATATTGTGGGCTGAGGAGTCTTTGTCAAGACAAGAGTCCACGTTTAAATGTACGAAAACCACTCTTGAGAAACCGCTGCTGTCGGGTCGGGTGTTGGCCAAACCGCCGCGGTTTTCATCTGTTGCGCGCGCTCGTACTCTCGTTGTCTTGTCACGGGCTCGTGAGTATGATCATAAACGACCAACTCTCTCTTGGAGTCCACCTCAGGTTTATGTCTTACCTAAGTTGACACCGCTTGATCTTAAATCTAAGGGTAGTTGTCACTTTTGGTTGGGTATTTTTTTTTAATAACTTCTACTGCCACACTAACTCTTGCTAACGCCACCCGAAGATGTGTGCTGATACTTGAACGATTTAAATATGAATTGGGAGTGGCGTTAGCAAAAGTTGTTGTGATAATATAATCTCTATTTTTTCACTTCAATTAGGAGAACACCCAATTCTTAGGTATTTTACGTTGTGTTTAGAACGAGAGAAATGGAGAGAAGAGAAGAGAAGAGAAAAAATAAATAAATTTCTCTTCATTTCCCTTGTTTGACTTGTTAAATGGAGATGATAGAAAGCAAGTTGAGTTTTTTTTTTTCTCTCCGAAAGTGAAGAGTAGGAGAGAGAAACCCTTTTTAAGTATTTTATAATTTCAACTCTACCCCTAGATCTCTTTTAAGATATTTTAAAATTCTAAAGTTGTCACTAGTTTTCTCCTATCAATCCAAATATGGTGGAGAGAAATTTAGTTTCTCTTCTCTTCTCTCCACTTCTCTCAATTCAAACATAGTCTTAATGTTTCACTAAAATTATAATCATTCTATTGATATTATCTTGATGTTTGTCAATGACCCGATCGAACTCGCAATTTGATCTATTTTGATATGATAACTTACGACGATCGATGAGAAATTTGAATTTCGTTAAGGATTTGATTTGGTAACCTACTAAGTTAGTGTTGAATTTATTATTTCGAGATTTAATAAAAATCCAATCTCATATTATATAATAAAATATATAAGATATATCATATACTTAGAGTTCGATCATACCACACATACATCCTCTTTGGGGTTAAGGATAGTAAAGTTAGAGGGGTATTATTGGAAAGGGATGAGAAGATGAAGGTAATAAATAAAATTGAATGGATTTTTTTGAGAAAAGAAAATAAGAGGTATAGAAGAAGGGTCAGGTTCAAGGGCCGTCTGAGAAACCGTCTAAGAAAACTTTCGACGGTAAATAAAATTTTAAAATATGGGTTAGAAATTTTGGATTGAGCTGATTTTTTGTGAGGATGATCTCTATGATGGGAAGATCATCCAAAAAAAAAAATCAGCTCAATCTGAAACTTCTAACCCCGTTAAAAGTGATTTAGAATGTGGACCGTCGATTTTTTACCACTTTTTATCACTAATTTGTAAATCACTTTTGATGGATTTACAAGTTTCTGATTGAGCTGATTTTTTGTGAGGATGATCTTCTCATCATAGTGACCATCCTTGCAAAAAATCAGCTCAATCCAAACCTCTAACCCTTATTTTGAAAAACGAAAGTTTTCTTAGACGGTTTCTCAGACGGCCCTTGAACCTGACCCATAGAAGAAAAATAATAATAATTATAAAGTTGTAACATATTCTTGAAAAAGACATAAGAGAAAAGGCAATAGTTGTCTTTGAAATTCATGGCAAGTTTAAATCTCAACTCTTCTTTAAATTCATGGCAAGACAATTGCCCCCTCTCCTCTTGTCTCAGTCTTTATCCTATCACAATGAGAAGTTAGGATTTGATATCGAACCTGAAAGATAATTTTCAATTTTATTATCTTTTTTATTTTCTTCGTTTTTAAGAATATCTTTTTAACTTTATATATTGTTTTTCCTTTTCTACTCCCTTGACTCCGTAAATATTTCATATGTTGAATTACATTTAATTTGATCATGACCCAAACTAGTTGAGACTGCCATTATTGAGATTATTAATGTGTGGTAGGACATAACGTGGGATTGGAACTACGACCTACTTGCTTTCTTTGCTATTATTTTGTATCTAGGCTTAATCTCCTAACTCCCGACAAGAGAAATCTCCATATGATGATGTGAAGCTATGTGAGAACTAAAGAAAATGAGTCGTGATAATCTAATTTTCTTTTTCGTACGCTCCCTTCACAAAATCGTAGATCCCTTGCTTCAGGATACACAAGGACAAAGATTTATGATTTTGTGAATTGCTATGCCACGGAACATATAAAGAGTGCACAAAAAAAGCGAGTCAAATTTTTACAATTCAAAGAAAATTAGATCGATCGACTTCAAGCTTAAGGATTGATAAGGAATCCTAGGTCAAAGTTTATTCTTAGATACAACAACCTATGGGAACTACAAATAAGTTTTGAGATCTTGGAGATCATTGTTGGGCCTACCCCAATAGAAGCATACATGCATTGAGATCTTAAGTTAAAAATGAAGATGGACAAATTCTCCCTAAAAGTCTTGTGTAGGCCATGTGGGATGTCAGGCATGAATCCCAAGTTAGAGTATGCTTAAGCAATAAGACAACATATGAAGATTATCACCGACACATTTCAAACATGATGAACAATAATCTGCATGTGAAACTTCCATGCTGATCCATAACATTGTTCTTGTGATTGATTCAACTAGATAGGCATGCACTATAATCAAAGACTTTATAAATATAAGAGTCGTGCTGGAGTGAACTTAAGATTATACCTCGTATCGAACATCCTTGACTTTGATGAGTGAAAAAACATTTATGATTCCAATAGACTTCCCCGTCAGGGATGTGCCATATGAGGTATAATCCTAAGGTCACTCCAGTATTATTCTAAATGTAAATAAGTAACCACCAAGGTTAAGATACACATTAGATATTTTTAAAGTCAAAATCTCTATGGAAATCAACTCTAGCTAATTTAGTCGTTGGAGTATGATTGCATGTTCCAATAAAGGAACGAAGAATTAGATTGATTAATTGAGAGGATTGGGATTGAGAAATTGAACCAAATCAAGAGCCCACAATATCAATTTCGAATCCAATCCAATTAAACCCCATACATTGAAAGTCCCACCACAACACAAATAAATTGAAAAGGTAGGTGTATTAGTAATTTAGACAACAACCTTGAGACGTGAAGTAAAAAAATTTCTATTATAGTTAAAATTGAAGAGGTGAAAGATTAAGTAAAGGAAAATCAAGGGTCATGTTAGCAGACTCTTTATGTGCCCATTAAGCCATGAATGTTGGGTCCCACCAGATTATGATTGAAAACGATCTAACTTTTGGATTAAAAAATGCTTAAATCAAACGACTGCAATGATGGATCATGCTGAACTTTAGAATATAGACAAATACTCACGTGCTAGTAAGTCCAAAAGAATATGCCACGTAGTGCAATTTCACATGGCTCACATTCCCAAAACGAGATAGATCTGCAACAATATATTTCCTTGTATATATAGAATGGAAAATGCTTCTCCCACCATATGATAATGTTCCTTACTTAACTTGTGCACCTGTAAACGATGCTTTTGCATAAATTAATTAAATTTTTTTTTTTTTTCTATTTTCGATTGAGACATGAAGCCATTGTGCCAAGTCCGTAAAAGCTAATACAATTTGTCTAATATCACGTCCCACATTATCTTGGTCCACTATCTTATTACATGATCTCTTGGAGGGCCTATATACATAATCATTAGGTTAAGCATTCGTCATTTATTTCTACTTTTTTTTTTGGTTTTTTGGGTACTTGTGCAAGAACTATGAATACATGAGCCAAATTAATTTTTTGAGGAATTATCTAGAGAATAGGTAAAATCCAAAGAATTCACTAGTCCAATCTCGTCGATAGGATCGTTATCAATTTTGAGTCAAGTAACTCCAACGATGTAACGAATGTTTATTGAGAAATTTAACCGACAGACCTAATTATTGTATTTTTATTACAAAAACTCCTTTAGAGTTCTGATAATTCTAAAGGAACCTTACTTTATGAAGTTGGTTACCCACCAAACCCTACTTTATCAAGTTTGTTACCCAACAAATCTTGGAGTGAGATGCACGTCATAAAATTCAAATTAATATGGTTAATTTGTTACTTAACATACCTTGGAGTGAATCGTAACAACATCAATTTGTGGCATCCAAAAATATGATCTGATAGTACAGTGTTACAAAGGATAAAATTCTAAGAACTTTGAAAGTAGAATTTTGAAAAAACATTAATTTTCATAGTTAAATTCTAGTTTTAAATTTAGGTGTTTAGTAGTCATCCATTTAAAGACCATCGATCAAGTTCAAAAGGGATTTTTTTTCTTTGAATATGAGTTTTTCATCAAATCTATAAGGCTTTGGTGTTAGATTTCCAATTTGATAATCCATGGCCCCAACAGCCCTTAGTAAGATTTTAAATCTTACTAAGTTAGTCATGCTAGTCTTATTCATAAAGTAAGGTTTGGTTCTATAATAAACTTGATAAAGCAAGGAAGTTTCTATAATAAAATTGCAACAGGTAGGTCTGCCCGATAAATCTTTCATATTTATTTTGATTTGAGGTAAGTATGGTGTCATGGGAAGGATTTCAACGTTATATAAAAGTAAATAATAAATTGAAAATGTCACGTCTACAATTAATTAATAAAAAGATTTTTGGAAATGATAGTCACGATCCACAAATAAAATCCAAGAAAGAGTTAAAGATGTATGGTAAATGGTAAAAATGAGAACACAGTATCAAAAAACAAGAGAAAGAAAGGGAAAGATAGAGAGAAAGAGAAAGAGAGAGATTAAAATCCCTTTAGTAAATATCACACCAGTGTTTAACATTATTTTTTATTTTGAAATGTAGGAAAAGACAAAAATTACCCTCTAACCTTATAGACTCGAATCTAACTTTTATTTATCATTAATTAAATTAGTTATTTTTCATTTGTATGTCCACCAATAGATAGATTCATGACTATTCATGGATTAGAGGATTCAAAAAAAAAAAAAAATCCCATGATATTTTCAAGAAGATGACAAATATTCAATATCATATGAGCGAACCCACAATCTCTCACTCAGGTGAAGGCAAAACATCGTCCAAGGTATCAATTATTATTTTTTTCGTTTAAGTTATAACATGATGGGAGGACTGACTAATGACATAATTGATCAAGACCATCGACCTACCACCACAATTCGAACAAAAATGGTTGTTAGGATTATCTAAATATGGGCCAAAAAACTGGATGGTGTGGATTGATGGGAATTATAGAACAAGTGTTTCATACTTATATTAGGATCAATATGATAGTATTATCCTTAATTCATTTTTCCTTAATATATGATTATAATAGATAAATTATATTAACACACTTATTTTTTTTTTAAATGAATGACAAGGGATGGTGTGGATTTTTGCCTCCCCAACATTAGCATCATTATAATATTATTGTCATTATTAGCTCGTGTTCTCTAATATATGATAATAATAAAGAATTATATTGCCACACCGCTAGCGCACGAAAAAAAGATTAAGACAACACTAAATATTCTCTCGACAAATATGGAGAATCCCTCTGCCTCGCAACCCTCTTCTTTTGAAATATAGTCTAGGTTTTTTTTTTTCTTAGAATAAAAAAAAACCTTAGTTTTTCAATTTTCAAGTGAATTATATGTTTATATAGATATGAGGTTGGGGTTGGAAAACCTCCAACCTTCGCTATGGGATACGAAATAATTGAAAGAACAAAAAAAAAAAAACAAAAAACATGATAACCAAGAAAAATCAACCACAACACATGAATCACATGAAAGTCCTAAATTAGGGTAAAAACGGAGCCATACCGATTCCACTATGCTTAAAGGCCAAGAAAGATGTTACAATGTTTCTTCGACATAAAACTGCTACAAATACCCTTAATGAACTAGGGTTGACAGCCTACTAGGAGAAAAGTATGATTTTGGCCTTCGAGCAAGGGGTTTCAGTCTCTACAATCCCAAACAAGCTCAGTGTCAAATTTGAGAGATCGACAAAATGCTTGGATTGATTAACAATACCTCCTTATTGACCAGTACTATCAAATTCCACAAACCATAGTCTTCAGGTCATCAAAAACTAAAATGATTATTCGTATCCAACACTCATTTAATGTCAATTGAGTGTTATAAATAAAAATTGGTGCATCAAAATAAGTTATATCCAACACTATTTTTTTTAATCTTTAAAGGTAAATCCAACACTATATTTTAACCTTATTGATTGAGTGTTATATAATTATAAATAAAAATTGGTGTGGTAGGAAAGCTCTCTTATCATACCAAGGAAAATTTTATTCCCTTCGCATATTTGGTGACATTGTGAAACATATCAAATCAAAGATGTTGAGAAACATATCTAATCAATTGTCAAATTTCGTCTGGAACGTGTTTCAAGGAATTCAATCTTTCCTCGGGATTCACCTAAAGGAAATCATTAGGACCATCGTACGGATGACCCAACTATAGTCTCCTACTTTACTTCTAAATATTTATAATCTGTCTTTTAAGCAAATAAATTTTAAAGTGATTTCTTTATGATTATATAATAGTGATAATTGCATAAAATTATGTTAGTATTTCAGTTATAACTGCTACAATTATATAAAATTAATGACAAATTTAATGCTTTAATTTGAATTTTGAACTACAATAATTGTAAAGCATGAAAATCATGGATTTTGTGGGATATCACATGAGAAATTAAGACGAAAGAGAATCCAAAGCTGACTTTTCCTAATATGGAGCTGTCGAGTTTGACCTCTATTGATTCCTAGCAAACACAAAGGACCATGGTATGTATTAAATGATCGCTAATGGTTTTTTGTCTCGAAAATTTTCACTCCATCAAAACTCGGTTGAAGTGGTAAGAGTACAGAACAATTGATTTTTTTTTTTGTTTTGTGCCCTTGCCACCTCAGCCACATACAGATCAAGTGAAATTTTTTGAGTAAAAAAAGCATGTCGAATATTGGATAATATCTGTTAGGAATGATTTTGAATTGTATATCTGATACATTGATCCTGCCAGTTGATCATAAATAAAAAATGACAATCGTCAGAGCATATTTTTTAACGTAATGCTAATTAAAAGATAGTAATTATTAATTATCACACTTATACCGAACATAACAGATTAAACGTAATATCGACTAATCACTACGCCAATTGTAGGTCAAGTCAAGACATTACTCCAAAATTAGTTGTTATAGGAGAATCAATGAAAGCCTATATTATGCAATTAACATTAATCCAAAATCTAATTATGTACTTGATTGTATATTTTTAAAATAATTATTTTTTATTATTTAATTATTTTTATAAATAAAAATTATCAAAATGATCTTCTCTTGAAAAGAATTCTCCACATGGTATAATTAGATTAATGTTGGAGTGACCTCAATGGGGGGGTGGGGGCACATGAGGAACATTTTGATGTGGTGCCGTGTCCATGCTTGTAGATGCGTTTTTTCTAAGATATAAGTAAAATATATCTACGGACATATATGTGCCACCATGTCAGGGTGTCACCCCATTGAGGTCAGGCCAGCACGGCTATTTAAATAATTCAATTTAATATCTCAATAAGAAAATTAAAAAATAAAAATTCGGGAGATGTGTGACATAAGTATTTTGAAAGCTGAGCTGCCACCATACATCAGGAGATGGGGTCCACAGAATTTTTTAATATTCTCCCGTTTAATCACGTGGGCCCCATCAGTGGGCCTTTTACAGTGGTTTTCCAAACTTTTTACCCTTCTTTTGGTATTTAAGATAATAAAAGCTTATAATTGTGCTTTTCCCATCAACTCAAAAAGACATGTGACTCCAGTTGGGAAAAGGTAGGAATTTGTCCATTTAAAATGATAATTCAAACAGACCCTTAGCAAAAATCATCCATGCATGTCTGACTTACTACGTGGGACATAATTATACCTAGGGAAGTAGACCCAACAGTCAACCCCCATGTGTTTTGGGCTTGTTTTTTAGTGGACAATGCCTTGTTGGGCCAGGGCCATTTAATGTTCAGTGATCCCACATACCTCACTTTTGGGCCCACTAACATCATGAACTTTTGGCCCAAACCTAGGTGGACCAATATATCACAGAGTTGCCTGATTTGGTGGTCTCTAACTATTTGGTTCTGAGTAATTAGGAATCATCAATCAAATTAATTTTCAAATCCTTTATAAACTGTTTAAATACATACAACTACTAAAAATCATCAATCAGATAAATTTTGATGTGTGTGGGTTGAGTAAAATATGTTCATGATTTGTTTTTAAGATGATGTCATTGTGTGGTCCATGGGCCAAAAAACAAGGAAAGAAAATTTTATATTAAAAAATACATATGAAAACAGTTTTATGGGCCACCCAACATATGCAGCTGGCAAAGGACATTAGTGACCTCACGGGTTTTGTACAGTTTTGTTCTTAAGAGAGATTCTTACTTAACTCTAAACCAAATGTCTCTATTAATTAAGAGAGATTTTATTGCCAAGTCAACTTTTTCTAATGCCACCCCAATTCATATGTAAATCACTAAAGAAAATAGCACACATCTTTGGGTGGCGTTAGCAAAAGTCGGTGTGGCAATAGAAGCTCTCTTAATTACATATCTAAAACTATTCTATGAAGATAGCAACCACCAAAGCCTCAGTTGTTAAATATAATGCTGTTAAATTAATATTTGGATGATCTGATAAACAAAACATGTTCAATAATAAGTGGCATAAATTAGACAAGTTAATGCAGGAAAATTCTATAAATCCCACCTTGACTCACTACAAAAATAACGTGAATAAGGAGATGATTAGTAGCGGCGATGTTGTTTAAACGCCCGTAACGGTTTTCTATTTGGGGCTGATTTTGGAAAAATTGCATGTATAACTCATTTTCTGGCATCAAAATTTCTGCGGGTATGAATTTTATGTCCCTAACTCTCTCCCTCTTAGATCATCGAAGCTCGATTGAGAAGTTCAAGTGTGCAAGGACACCATACACATCATGGGATGATCAGACACCAATTTGTACATCAACATGATAATGAGTTTGAATGATTTGATTCAAGTAGAGATTCTAAAAGAATAATAGAAAATATATAAAGGACCATTCCTACATTGAAGAATGTGGATAGTAATTATGGCAATAATAGATTAGAGACTGTAGTTTGATTAGAGACACATTTATAAACAACCTTGAGCCACCTTTCTTGATCTTGAGGAATAAAAAGATAAAAGGTAATTATTAATAAAGCTGATGGTGACAATGAAAATTAATAAAGATACAAGTATTCCTATTATCATAAATATTCCTATATAATCATTGCATATCAGCATCCAAACAGTAAAAATAACCTAACAAAGAGTAAAACATGTAGCTTGATATGAAGTTCAATCCAAATTACTTTACCATCATCAATTAATTTGAATCCATGCCCATCACACGATTGTTGACGAGAAGTAATAAAGTACCAAAGTGAAAAAATAAAATAAAAATGCCCCGTATTTTGTACGACGTGAAAGTACCATCCGTGTTGGCCAAAATCATGGGTTGAAAAATTTATATGGCATTAGTATATAGAGTCGTGATAAAATGACGTGCTGACATGTACGTGGTTAACATGGCAAGTGCACAGAACCATAGATCTTCTTCTTTGGAGTACACAAGGAAAAAGATCTACGGTTTTGTGCACTTGCCACGTCGACCGCATATGTGTCAGCGTATCATTTCATCATTAGTCTAGTATATTCATGCAATGAATTAAGTATTTGATGTCTATCATTTTCTTTATTTGCTAGGTGAGGTAAGATAGAGACCCTCTACTAATCCAAAAATAATTAAAAGAGAAATTTGATTGATCTAATAACTGGGTACTAGTAAAAAAGAAAGTAGAGAAACATCATTCCATGTTTAGAATCAAGAGAAGTGAATAAAGAACAAAAAGACCCCCCACCAACCCATTTGAATTTGTGAGCTAAGCCAATGTTCAGTATTTCCCCATGTCCTGAAAACAGCAAAAGAGAGAGAGAGAGAGAGAGATGAGTCCCATTTCACATATGCATAGAACCTGACAGGGTCTATGATGACAGATATGTGGGTCAAAGTTTGTAAGAACATGAGAATTAATTAAATCTGTTGGATTGCAGATTTTGGTGAAAAAGACATGAAACCACAGAGACAGAGAGAGAGAGAGAGAGAGAGAAGCAGATTCCATTTCAATCTTAGGCTCTAGGTGCTAATAATACCCATAATACATACTATAATGCATTTATTTTGAAGAAGAATTGTTGTATGTGTGCTAATAACTTTATATATATAATGCTTCAACTTGGTGCAACTTCATATCATCAATGCTCCTCCTTTCACTAGGGAGTGAGCAGTGAGTGTATGAGTTAGTGTGTGTTTGTGAGGGAAAGATAGAGAGATGGAGCTCAATGAACATGATTTCATAGAAGAATTACTAGCTCTAAGAAGAGAGACATGGGAGACTTCCCCTAATGGAATGAATGAGTTCTTCTCTAATGGGTGGAACTTAGATTATTTCAAAGAAAACCAAACTATGGTTCTACCCAATTCATCGATCCAAGAATTCGACATTTCGACAGAACCTGGTTTCGATTGTTCCTTCAATGAAGTTTACTGCCCATTTCCAGATGCATTCTCAGTACCAGAGATCAATTCATCAGGTCAAAAGCACAACACACTTCTATTTCCAATTCAAGAAGATATCCCATTAATGATGGAGGATGAAGAACCCATTTTACTCAACAGTGATGTCAAGAATTTGGAGAGACAGACTAATAATTGTAAAGTGGAACCAGTCCAATCTACCGAAATTCCAGTTTTCGACATGGGTATGTCTCTCGAGAGAAAGAACAGAGTTAAGAAGGTGGAGGGACAGCCATCGAAGAATTTAATGGCGGAGAGACAGAGAAGAAAGCGATTGAACGATCGCCTCTCGATGCTTCGATCAGTTGTTCTGAAGATAAGCAAGGTAGTTGATTCATCAATTATTTAGATTTATCTTTGTTTCCAATTATGTTGGACTACTTATTTTGTTCTTGAATTTGGCCTAGTTATTCATGCTCATTTTATTGAAAATATACACATTATTATAAGTTAGGTTGTTGATCAAAAAGGACTTTAATCAGATGGACAGAACATCTATACTTGGAGATACCATAGATTACGTGAAAGAACTGCTAGAGAGAATCAAGAATTTACAAGATGAAATTGAAGTGGGTTCAAATCAATTGAACCTAATGGGCATCTTGAAGGATTTAAAACCAAATGAAATCCTCATCAGGAATTCCCCCAAGGTATGATTTCTGATCTAAATATTAAGGACCCCTTTGGCAAATGTGGAATCGATTTATACCCAATTTATGTGCAGTTTGATGTGGAAAGGAGGAATATGGATACCCGGATCGAGATTTGCTGCACGGGGAAGCCGGGCTTGTTGTTCTCGACCGTAAACACCCTTGAAGCAGTAGGCCTAGAGATTCAACAATGTGTTATAAGCTGTTTCAATGATTTTTCAATGCAAGCTTCTTGCTCAGAGGTATTAATTTTTAAAATTAGTTATATTTTTGTTCACTTTAAATGTCTTAAATGGGTGTTTTTTTTTTTCAAGGCTATTGATCACTTTAATGTTTCCTTTTATATATTCTTGTAATGTGATAGGAGGTGCAGCAAAGAACACTCCTTAGTTCTGAAGAGATAAAGCAAGCATTATTCAGAAATGCAGGTTATGGAGGGAGGTGTCTGCAATAATTTTGAAGTGGTTGCTATTCATCAAAGCTATCTCATACCCTATTAATGTAATATCTATTGCTTTAAGTTGGAGATGTTTTATTAGTGTTAGGGGTTGTTCTGTTTCTCCAAACACATATATCCCCCCTCCTCCCCTCCCCCACAAAAAAAAATAAAAATCTTGTTTTAGTTATTAAATTGGGTGGGAATGTTTTTAGAATTCCATGAGACTGGGACAAAGTACCCCTAAGTAGTTCTTATTTCTACAATAACTAACCAACTTCAACTAGGTGGCGCTTTGGATTTTCGATAATAAATTGATGGAAGAATACAAGGAGTTCCTTTCAAAATTTCTAGTAACTTGAACTGAAAATGAAATTTCACAAAGTTTATTTTTATTTTCATATGCAGGCAAGCGCACAATCAATCTCGTGTTTTGGTAAGTTTCAATAGTAATTAATCACCAAATGGTAAGCTAGAACTTATTGCTTTTTTCTTTGTTTTGTTTCTTGAATAAGTGACCTATTCAATCAAGTAGATAGACAATTTCAAGATAAGCTATTTTAACAAATTCTATTAAATGTTAGATATAATGGGAGGATTTCAAGCCAATAAACGGAACCATTGAGCATTAGAATTCATACAAGTTGAAATATACAGAATTTACATTAATGTATAAATCGACAATCACATTCCAAGAAATGGGTTGCACTGAAAAACAAACACAATGGCAGTGTACTTCGAATTAGTTAAAGAACTAAGTATATCTCACAATATCCTCTTGTACAACATAAGAAATTAAAAAAGATAAAAGTTAATATCCATTTTCAATGTCACCATCATCTTCATAATTGGTTGGTCCTCTTTCTCATATTAGAGACAAGGCGTTTCTTGCAGCTTTAATTGCATCCATCTTCTCACATGGCTTTCCTTTATATTCTCTTAGGAAATTATGCATTTTGTCCCTCCTTGCAATGAAGCTGAACAAGGCACTTCTCGCGCAAGGTCATGTTTACTTTATCTGCTTCGGATCGGGGGACTTGCAAGAGCCGTTTGAACTGAGTCCCTTAATCTTAAAATAGGCTTCTTATGGACTGATGACGATCTCTAGTGGCACTCTTGAAGAAAACCATGTGTCAAGAGAGAGAGAGATGGTGTAAGGGAGATCAGTTGGTTCTGTTCTCCCATTAATGGTGCCATGATTGAGGTGGGGATATGTTAAGAACCTAAACAAATGCTCCAAAAGGCCTAGACCTGTTGGAATGCGTCAAATTTAAGTCCTCAAGCACTTAAACACATAACAAACCACCACGCTTCACAGCCAACGTCCATGGTGGCTCTCACTCTGGGCAAGGCACTTCTCGAGGATTTTCTCCCCGTAGCCCATTGTCCTTGGGCACTTCTCGGGGCTTTTCTCAAGGGTTTTTTTCCCGCACTCCAATAGGCCTAGATCTGCTGGAATGTATCAAATTTTAGTCCTTAACCACTTAGGCATGTAACAGGATAACATGGAATTAAGTCTACCGAAATGCAACAGTCAGGAACGAAATTGAAAGCAACACAAGATCAAGCTACCTGTTAACATTTAAGTGGCAGAATAATATTAACAAGGAAAACCCATAAGAAATAATATAGGTATAAAAAAATGACTCAGAAAACAAATGGCAGATAAAAAATATCCCAAAAAGAAAAGATGCGTTTACGGGAAGTATTTAATGTCCGTGAAGGAAAATATAAGTTTCATCGCCTTCACATTCATGCAGTAACATATGCTACCATCCGAACAAGATCTTGTTGGGCAGTTAGGATAGGCTATTGATGTGATTTATTTTGCAATGTCCTTAAGAGATGCCCTACAATTCGGACACCAATTTCACCATACACGCCTTATTCTGAAAAATAGGTATGTTGGTTGTGTAATAGAGGGATGTCGCATTCGTTTGGGAAGACCTTGGTTGGAGAAATGGGGATACATCTGAACTCGAGTAGAGAAGCTTATGTCTTCCAAAAGGGCATATATACCTAATTCCTATTCAAGAACTTATTTGGATGGATATATGGGGATGAATGAGTGATTAGAGTTACATATGAGGAATCATAGAAGACATGACATTGTGTCCCAATATTTTCAAATGCTGAGGTGTGAGACTAGCTAGTGCCCTCGAGGAATAAGTCTCAAGTGCATGAAATTTATATTTGAATAATTGAAAGTTTCTGTGATAAATAATTATATCTCATTTATCTAAAGTAAAACAAAGTATAGTTTTCAAGAACTTTCTCTGCTTAATACCAAATATTATAACACTCTATTTGTGAATCAAATTAACTCAACAATTTTCTTTACATATATTTTTATTTCATATTCATATTTGTTTTTAAATGTCCATGCATGCTAGTAACACCAAAGAAACAAAACCAAAAAGGTGTGAAGTGTACGCCTTGACTAGAAGACACACATTTTGACACCTCTTTGTCTAAGATTTTTACTTTTGAAAATAGTTCTCTAAAATGTGTTCAAACAAGTTTTTTAACTTTTTAACTTTGAAAAATTAAAAAGTTACATTTTTATGTGTATCCAAACTGGCTCTAAACAAAATGAGCTACAGTAGTTTGGGTCTAGGATTGTAGTCCCCAGCCCTTGGAGTCAAAATCATTCACCTTCTCAATCACCATTACATTAAGCTTATTCTTACTAAGAAGTTATCTCAATTCGTTAATGTGCCGCTCTCAACCTCTTTAGAGTTCATACCACATACTTCAGTTATCTGCAATTGGTGTAGTCAGGAAAGAGTAGAGATCGAAAAAAGATAGATAAACACTTCGAGAAGTAATTTAACATTCCACATGTATCGGGTAATTATCAGAATTTAGTAATTTGCTTAGAAAACGAACGATCTTAACTATGGCATGTCTATCTTTTGCAT
This sequence comes from Akebia trifoliata, assembly GCF_017979445.1. Taxonomy (NCBI): domain Eukaryota; kingdom Viridiplantae; phylum Streptophyta; class Magnoliopsida; order Ranunculales; family Lardizabalaceae; genus Akebia; species Akebia trifoliata. The sequence continues at coordinate 9,759,485 of NC_141376.1, read as the reverse complement.
AATTTCTTTCAATTGTTAATGAAGATTTTATTTCATACATGTTTAAAGTACAAAGTCTGAATTTTCGCAAATTGCTCTAAGTTTCAATGTCTTCATCCTAAATTTTATTTTGTATATTAATATTTTTCAATTTCAAGAATCTCAAATTAGATATAAAAAATATGAATTATGATCAAACATGAATAAAATCAGATGAATAGCGCTTTAAAGATGGTTTTCTTTCTCATAGGTAAGTTCTTAACTACCCACAAAAATATACTCAATATTAAACCATATATCGGATGAAGAATCATTTAAATGTTTTTAGTGGTAGAGAAACAAATGTTTGGTTACAAAAGAGGAATCTAATCATGGACTGTGGTTTAAGAAGGTTCTCTCAACATCGTAATTAATTTGATTATAGGCTTTCTTTTTCCCCTTCATTACAACAAAATGCATATAGACTTGGGATCCAATACAGTGTTCCGTTCTCCGTTCTTATATAATTTAAATTGTGTCTATGCGGCACGCTTCACTTGGAGTTTGAAATACCTCGGGCTCTTAACCAAGCTGTGCAAGTATCCCAATGTGTATATTTTCCAAATCAAAAGTGTCAACTAGACACCAGGGACACCATTATGGATCACGACTCATGCATATGTTGGGTTCAGATAATTTTCTGGGCCATTACAACCTAGTCACACAATTCAAATTCAGTCCTGTGGGGTCAATACTGATATGACACCTTGCTTTGTCTTGAGGGTGGAGATTGACCACCCTTGCCTTGCTTGCGATAGGCTCAAAAATGAGCCCTTGATGGACAGTGTCACGATCAGTGGACATACATGAGTGTGTGTGTGTGTGGGCGAGTGTATATGTGCCTATACATGCGTTGAACACAAATCGAATAAGGTATTAGGTGCAACTTTTGTATTTTCTTAGAATATGTTACAAGATTTAGACAATTTCCTAATTCCAAACCAACTACCGAATCTTTGATTTAAGATCATAGAATCTTTGTGAAGGTAAGCAAATGGATGTTTAATGCTTGCTTTATGTTAAATCACTTTAGAATATATTTTATCTTAAACATGACTTTATCCTTTTACGCCATTCTAGGTTTAGATAAAATCATTTTAAATCCACATCTATAAAAAGAGATTATATATATTTGGATGTCATTAGTGTCGCTATCCAACATTTTCAATTGGAGCAGTTATGATTAGAACCCTAATAGGATCCAACACCACATCCCACCAAAAGAGGAGGAAAAATGAAAAATGGAAACACTGACAAAGCAGATAATTATATGATCTTTTTGTTTTATGTCTATCTTGTACAATGAATTCTACTATATGGTACGTGAAAATTGAAAAATTCGATGGCCCAAGGCCATTGAAAATTTTTTATGTTCCTCAGATTAGATAACTTAGAGAAATTGAATTTCTCCCATCCTCTATTAATTTGATGATTTCAACCCATTGAAGGAAAAAAAAAATTCGACGCCTTGATCTGTTGAATATGAGTTTTTGTCACGCTGTGATTTGTTTTTATTGTCCCAAACCATCGACAAAATAACCTATTAAAAGCAAACCCCATACTTTTCTATAAGAGGTTGCATGCGGAGAAGGGCTTAAATTTATTTTTTTAGGTCTTAAGTCTTTTGATAGATTATTAAATTCTTAACATTTGGTATCAGAGCCAACACCATGTCTCGAGTTAAGTCATAGAAAAAAAACTAACTAGGAGGGTTATGGGCTATGGGAAAACCCTAAGAAAAGCCCCGAGAAATACCCGAGGGTGGGTTATTAATATCATCTAATGGATATTGCTATTGAGGTTATGCTTGCGTCATACCCTTATGAATGTAAATTTTTTAACTTAAATGAAAGTAAAGTCACTATCATTCAAATATAAGATTCTAATTTAACAACTAATCTTATTATATTTTGATATCCCCCGCCATATGTGTCATATTCAAAGTAACTTAACGATAGTTTAGAACACAAATATTCTAATAGGGGTTCTCAATCTTTTTTTAAACAAAAAGTCTGGATCATATATATATGATGGGAAATGTTCAGCACCAAAGGAATTCAATAATGATCTCAATATTCACAAAGAAATGCGTGATTGAAGGTATTGAATCTTACATGCAAAGAGAACTTACAATAAGATAGAATTGAAGAAGACTATAAATAAGGTTTGGAGAATGAGTTTGTTCACTCAATTTCGATTTAGAGTAATATAGTTATACCATTATTTGCTTTGAGTGCTAAATAGTAATGGATAGATACTATATCGATGCAGAGATCAAGAAATCGAAGGAAAAAAGAATTTAGACAAGGGATTCATGACATTGATCCCCAAATATGAACCATTGGCTCTTTTGTTATGATATTGTGGAGCTTGATGGTACTAATCAAGGAGTAGTATTGCACATCATTCCACAATTTTTCGCTTTTTGAGCTAGGCATTGAGCTCACTGGGGGCTGCAAGGGACTAACGATGCCCCTACCTAGAAGTTATGGGTTTGAGAGTGAAGTCTCCAAAAGGCATTGAAACGTTCCCCCTGCCCAAAAGGTAGGGGGTTCAAGGGTGAAGTCTCTAGAAGATATTTTTTTTGGGTATTTTTATATTTCATTGATATTATGTAAAATCCTAATTACGCTTTTTGGGAGTGTATATTTCTCTTTATTTTGGGAGAACCACATAAAATCTCTATGTTTGTGTGGGTGTGTGGGTGGGGGGATTGTGTCTTTTTTTCTTTTTTTCTTTTTTCTTCATTGTTTCCATTTTTCTTAACATTTTTTATATGAATCAATCATTAGAGCATGTTTCAACTCTGGTTAGCTATTCGGAATATGGCAAAAATTAGATTTGTGAAAAATTCGAGTTCTATCCAATTTTTTATTACAAAAATTCGATAAAAAATTCAATAAATAAAAAATATGCAGTATATGCTTCATGCGTGTATTATCCGTTTCATTTCTGTAGACATGAAATGTTCACAATGAACCTCAATACTACATTGTTTGGAGTCGCCACCATTCTTTTTTGGAAATGGGTGTGAATGGGCACCCGAATTGATTTTTTTGAAAACCATTTTTTCCATGGCATTGTAGTGACTCTCATTTGTTGGAAAGGGCAAGGTCTACCTAAGATCTAGGTAAGGAGGTCCGGTTAGAAGATGGGGAAGGTGTTAGGCACCCCATCCTCTCCACCAAAGGTGGTTACCTTGCTTGGCCATTTTATTTTGTAAAAACTCAAGAAAACAAATATTAAAATGCATGAGAATGTATGGTAAGAGTGGTGTGTGCATTAAGTGGAATGTTCCCTAAAAAGGGGTTTTGATTTCAATGTGACATTAGGGACATTCTATAGAAGAGAATGACCCATATAATCATATTAAATTTATGAAATGAATGTTGGTTTGAACTCTTAGAGAGACTCCATAATGGAGTTCCCTTGAAGTCACAACCATGATGCATGTATGCATGGCTAGAAACTTAGTGTTTCACCCCATTAAGAGGGTGACACATTTCTTCATCATTGCCATGCATAGGTGAGTGTGTGCATTGTGTACAATATGATGCATGAGATTGAGGTGAAAAGGGCTTCAACCCCCATCCTTTCGATCGAACCTTAGTCCAATCTACCGGGGATGGGAGAGGGTATGCATTACATCCTAAGGTTTTCTAAGAATAAAATAAAATGGAAGGTTAGAAGAAGAAGATGCAAGCTTTGAAATAGATAGACTACATGTTAAACCCTACCTTGTCCCTTGATGGTTTTGAATGAACTTGATCTTGAGAGGTGAGCTTAGGAGTTGAGTGAGGTGATTGAAGGTTGAGTGAGTTGAAGTTTAGAATATGAGAGAATGAGTAGAAATTTGGGTAGAGTTTTAGGTTGAGAGATGGGGGCTTGAGAGCATGAGTTGTTCATAGAAAATGAGGGTATTTATAGAGTTTTTGGAGGACTTTTGGGGATAAAGTGGTCCAACCCTAAAAATGAAGAAAATGGACATGAGATTTAGGTTATTTCTTTTTGGATTTTTCATTTGTATGGGGGTAAAGATGACATTTGTGAAGAAACCCTAAAAGCATACTTTGATCCTTGGTTTTTTGGTAAATAGAGGTGAGAGAACAAAAGTACTTTTGGGAGGGTGAATGGGGGAGTGACATGTGTAAAGGTGGAGTGGTAGGTAAAAAGTAGATCTTGGTTTATTTGTAAATAACTCATAAAGCAAGGGTGGAAGTGTAGTTTTGAAATGGACCAATGGGAAAACAAAAGCACATTTGGGAGGGTGAATAGGAGGATGACATGTGTAAAGGTGAAGTGGTAGGTGAAAAGTAGACTTTGGTTCATTTGTAAATAACAAATAAAGCAAGGGTGGAAGTGTAGTTTTGAAATGGACCAATGGGAAAACAAAAGCACATTTGGGAGGGTGAATAGGAGGATGACATGTGTAAAGGTGAAGTGGTAGGTGAAAAGTAGACTTTGGTTCATTTGTAAATAACAAATAAAGCAAGGGTGGAAGTATAATTTTGAAATGGACCAATGGGAGAACTCCATGTATGTACTTGAAGATTCTCACCTTTTGAGGGCATAAAGGGAAGTTCCCTCACCTTTATGGATTATTACCAAAGAACCAAATAACCTTTTTGGTTTGACTAAGCTCTTTGAGAAGGGTATTCTTGAGTTTTCACAAGAGAGAAGTTGACCATCCAATTAGATGATGCATTGGGTGTTGGAGGCTTATGAGGTATCAACATGTGTCATCTTATGAAGGGGTGAGAGGATGGACTTGGGTTTGGGTTTGGGCTTAGGATGGACTTGGTTTTGGGTTAGGGATATAGACTTGGGTTTGGACTTAGGATGGACTTGGTTTTGGATTAGGACATGGATTTGGATTTAGGTTTGGGATATGGGTGATGAGCATAGGTTTAAGTGGATTAGGGACAAGGCATGGGCATGCAATGATATGAGATGATGCATGTATGCATGAAAATGATGCAAAATAGCAATGTGGGTCCGTCGAAGAACTTGAGTTCTAAATCGAAATTAATTCGAGAAAATTTGGATTTTCCTATGGGTTCGTGCAAATTGGGGTGTCTACAATTTCAAAAATTCAAAATCCGATCATATGATAGTGATGTTAATAGTGATGATGATGATGAAATTGGTGATGTTAATGGTGATGGTAATAATGATTATAGTGATAATGAGGGCATTGAAATTATTGTTGCATTGATTTTAAAAGAAGACCAAAGTCAAAAGATAAATTATTAATTTGAAAAATTAAGGTGTAATCTCAAATAAATGTAGAGAATTGTGTCATTATTGTTTTTTAAATAATGATTATAGTGATAATGAGGACATTGAGATTATTGTTGCATTGATTTTAAAAGAAGACCAAAGTCAAAAGACAAATTATTAATTTGAAAAATTAAGGTGTAATCTCAAATAAATGTAGAGAATTGTGTCATTATTGTTTTTTAAATAATGATTATAGTGATAATGAGGACATTGAGATTATTGTTGCATTGATTTTAAAAGAAGACCAAAGTCAAAAGACAAATTATTAATTTGAAAAATTAAGGTGTAATCTCAAATAAATATAGAGAATTGTGTCATTATTGTTTTTTAAATAAAAGAGATATTTATCAAATAAAAATGTGGATTCCTCCAAAATTTTGATGTAACGTCACTTCAAAATCAACTTGTGTTATGTATCACAAGTTACAAATTTACACTTTTCAAACATATAACAAGTTATAGTAGCATTTTTTATTCCATCGAATTTTAAAAAAAATTCGTTAAAATCGCATTTTATTCTTTTCAAACTTAATATCTGTGAATTATTAAAAATAATTTAATAATTTAAAAAATATATATATTTTTATTAAAAAAATAAAAGATTCATAAATTTTTCAAGAATTAAATGAGAGATTACTAACAAGGATTTCAACAGTTGAGACAAATTATTAACTGAATCTTACTTCAATTAGTAAATAGTGAACCATGTGTTCTACATGGTGAAGTGGGTTTGAAGTCTTTGGAAGATGATGGGTCTCGATTCCATTATTTAAAAATGACATAAATTCCATTATGTAAAAATGACATAAATGCTAAGTTAGGTATTAAATTAAGCTCTTTCACCTTACCATATTAAAAAAACAAAAAAAAAATATATGTCTCCATAACAGATAAAGTATAAGTATTTAATGGAAAAGTGAGGCAAAAGGGATTATTGTACTAACTACTAATAACGTCAGGGAATGGAGTACATGCTCCCTTTCTTGGTGGACAAGTAAGAGTCTTACTGTAAGACCCATTTCCAAAGAGTCCAACGTCAGGGAATGGAGTACATGCTCCCTTTCTTGGTGGACAAGTAAGACTCTAAATGTAAGACCCATTTCCAAAGAGTCCGACTAGCCTTACTATAATAGTGATGAAAAATGGATGAGTCTTTGTAACAATTTTTTCCTCGCTATCATAGTAAGGATAAGGTTTCTCTTTCCAAAGATTCACACGTTGTACCCCCTCTCTTCTCCACTGATGAGAGAGAGTTATATAGTATGAAAAACTACCATCACAGCCATCTTGTATTCATGATTTATATCTAATTTAAGGGCATGATTTTATTGTATTGTTGATGTGGCACTCTTTCAACCGTTCAAACATTGTTACATGATATAATTGTGCTATAGATGATCTGCTTTTGTTCATGTAGCCCAATGTGTTTATTCACAAATAAATGTGCCACGTCGACTTCGCTCCTATCATGGGAATGGGACACCATACTGGATTGTGACTCAATATCAAATAGATTCATTTTTCGGAGTAGAATTTTTTTAGAGGAACCCTCCTCGTATCATGACACGTAGGCCTCAACTTTTTCATTAATATTTGCGATACCTCCTTGGAGATTCCACATGTAAGGGTTCCATCGACATTGTAGCGGATGGGCGCTTCAAAGTTTTCTCCCATTTTTCTCTGTGGCCTCTTATTAATTGGGATTAGTTTTGAAAAAATTGGGGGTAACATGAATCTTTCCAAAACCATCATAATTTAAAAAGATAAAAAAAAAAAAAAAAAAATCCAAGTGAAAAAAAAAAAGTTTGATTTGGTAGATCACAAGTCACTTTACAAAGTGTAGCCGATCTTAAATCTTGTCCTAACATGTGAAGAACAACAAATTCATTCCTTGGACAAGATCAATATCACAACTAACAAGGTTTGCAAGTTTCGCATCTAAGTAATACTCGATCCGATAGTTTACGATATATAAAAAAGTTATATATAGATTTTTATTTAACAATAATATTCTAAAAAAAGATATTAATAGATATCGATAGTTGTCCGGTCATATCCGAACAATAATATTCCAGAGAGAAATGCACCTAAGATCAAATATTTTGAGTCGGTTTTCGTAAAAAAATTCAGACTTTCTTTTTTATGCTTTTTTGATCACATAAAAATTAAATCATCATTGTGGCCAAAATCTTATCTAAAATGTCTTAAATTTGATTGAAAGAAGAATAATTAGATAAAGGACACATCAAATGAGAACTCCACTAAGTGCGCATCAGTGAGATTCCAAATTCATAAACATGCCTTCCACAATAATTTGATAAGACTTGGCTACAAGTGGAACACAAAAATTCGAATTAGATATTATTTAATGAAATTTTTTATATATCCTATGCACTTTTATTAAAATTCTCACATATTTTTTAAATCTAAATCGAAATCCGTTGAAGCATGGCACGCATTGGAGTTCGATCGTAAATGCAATACATCGTCTTTCGCCAGGTATCTTAATAAATTCAAATTTTAACAAAATTAATCCTAAAGAAGGATAGTAATTTAATCATAGATAGATCTTCTACATTGACCAATTAACTAATTTAACTCTAAAAGCAGTTAACTAGCTAAGTTGGTAAGGCTTGTGGAGTGATTTTGATACCAAAAATAAAATCAAATGAATTAAAAAACCTAATTGGATGATCCATACCTTGCTCACACCACAAGAAACCTAATATTAGTATTTTAATCTTTGATTTGCCTTTTCATGCATGGAAGGAACTCTAGAAATTTTTTATTTTATAAAAAATAAATTTCTCTTATTTTAAATTTTTTCACAAAAGTAAAATAATATATACATATTAACAACAAAAATATCAAGATTAAAATAGATGTTAAGGATCTATTTGTTAAAGATTCTTATTTCTGTTTCAGGATTTTATGTCTAAGAAAAGTAAAAGTTCAAAGTTTGAGAAGTTGCGTCCAAGATAATCTTATTTGTTACAAAAATTGCCGAAGAAGTCATAGAGAGAGGTCAAAATGATTATGTTATTTAATCAGTAAGTTAAAAAGAATGAGGGGTGAAATCTTCGTTTCATCCCCATATGTTTTTCATTGTTAGCTTCTCATAGTGACTCGCCCCTGAAAGTATCCCAATAAAACTTCTCAAAAACATAGTTTTAGACTTCTCGCAAAAGCTAGTGCAACAGAAGTCTTTACTAACAAACATGCTTCCTTGACATCAAAAAAAAAACCGTAACAAATAAGCTCGAAGCTTCCCTACATACCTTTATAGTGTTTTAAAAAAAAAAAAGCTGCTATTGTCACACCAAATCCTATGTATAATACTTTGTCCTATGTATATCAACAAAGTATTTTACGCAGTTGGTGTTGCGTTAGTAAAAGTAGGTGTGGCAATAGTAACTCTTAAAAAAAAAGGAGAAGTTTTATCAACAATTAATTTCACAAGGTAAATAAATGGTAATTAAAATAATTAAAAAAAAAAATCTTCGATTAATCAACCTGTATTTTAAAAATAAATATAAATTAAATCTAATAATTACAAAAGCATTTTAAATCAACTATTATAGTATACATCCGATTGGCCCATCTGATTATGCACAAGTGTTGGCTGAGGTGGTGATGCTATTTGAACATCCACACTGATTTTTTCAGGTCTCGGAGGCTCACATGGGCTAGGCAATGCGATGAACTTTGGAATTCTATCGCCTGGCATTATCACTGGCAGGCTCTGATGAATCTGCTCCTCCTTTCAAAATATTATTAATATATAATTATTTCTAATAAAAAAAATCAAAATTAATAAATTAAAATCAAAGCTTGAAAGAAATACCGGGTACGTGGAGGTGTTCTTGGATGGTACTGAATGGATATCCGTCTCATGACCCGTTTCGTCACCCGAAAAGAAGGAACGAAGCTTATCCCAGTGGTAGCAGAAAGACAAGAACCCACTCAACCCAAATATGACGATTAGTAGAAGAGCAGTACCGAGAGGAAATCCAATTGACGGTCGAGATGCATCCACGTCTGGTGTTGGCGTTAAATCTTGTCTCTCCATCTCCTTTCTCCTTTCTTCTCTCCTCTCCTTCTCTCAGGTGAAGGTGAATGGTGATGGTGTTGGAGACTTGAGACTATTTATCAAGTGGTGATGATCATCGTACGGGGGAGAGGAGGTTGGGCCCACTTGTACCTTACGACTTGGAGTGCGTCTTGCGTGCATGATAATCAAGGTTTCAGATTAAAAAGATATGAAACGAAACTTTGCTGTCATTAGGAGTATAGTTTTTGCTATAATCAAACCATTTGACGGTCCAGAAGAGTAAAAACTGTGATCTGGATCCGCATCTATGGAAGGGAGTACGGGAAAATGTTTCCCTTAGAAAGATATTAACATTTCTCGAAGATAGAAAAAAATTAAAAGAAATAAAAAGGATATAAAGGGTTAAGGTTACTGTATGATGCAACGCCACCACTTTTCAGTTTAGTTTACAAGACAAAATTAAAGTTTCCTGGAGTGTCAAATCAAGTCTCTTCTCTGCACAAGCTTATTATCCTTCTCAAATACTCAACCCTAATACATCGACAGATTTTAGTATTAGAGATGAAAATTGATGGGAAAGAGAGGGTGAGAAATTTATGTTTATAATTATTCAAATATATATTTTTTTTTACTCAAATAATTGAATTTTAGTTTGTAATATATAGACTTGAATAAGTCCTCTTATTGCAATTTTATTAAGAAAAAAAATTCCTTTACTTTTTCGAATAAATCTTACTTTATGAATCATGCTACCATGCTAACTTAGTAAGATTTCAAATCTTATTAAGGGTTGTTGGCCTCACATAGATAATCAAATTTGCAATCCAACAACATAGACGTGTGTATTTCTTGGAAATTTCAAATTTAAACAAAAATCTTTTTGAGCTTGATCGTAGGTGTTAAAAATGGATGGCTATCGAATTTTTAAATTTAAAACCAAAATTTATCGATGAAAATCAATTTTTTTCTTTATTTTTTTTTAATTCACAAAATTTTGTCTTTTTTAACCTTGTGGCGTAGATCATGTTTTCGGATTCCACAAATTTATGTGGTTAGAATCCACTCCAACATATGTGAAGTAACAAAGTAATTGTATAAATTTGAATTTTATGACGTGGATACCCGCTCCAGGGTTTGCTCCGTGACTAACTTGATAAGTAAGGTGTGGTGGTTAACAAACTTCTAAAAGTCCTTGGCATTGTCAGAGCTCCAGGAAATTTTTGTAGTAAAAATGTAACAGTTGGGCTTGTTGGATAAGTCTCTCTAAATTTTATTGCCTACACCTAAAAATAATCTAACGTCAAGTCAGACGTAAATTTTTTAGAGTTTCGACTTGGGAGGAAGAAAATTTTGTGTCTTGTATAATACATGGAAGTCATGTTTATTATTATTTTTAGATCTCTTGTTAAATTGTTCTTTTTTTAAGTCATACCTCAATCCCAAATTATGCTTATGTCTTGGCATCATGTCTTGAGATTAACTCTCCGCACATCTTAAGACATATGGGCTCATATCTATTTGACAGTTAATGAGATGGATCTCTCTAAACATAAACTTTCAACTCTTGTCACATGGAAAATTCATTTTCCCGCATGCTTCATTGTCACAATGTTCAAAAGACTTGTCATGGATGACGATGTCATGTTTTCGAATACTTTCTATGCGTGTTATGACACATGGGCGGTTTACACTAGTATCTTGTGCTATATGCTTCTTAACTAGTCCCGCGTGGTGTTAAGTTATATTTGTTTTAGAACTCTACCTTCATCAATTTAGGTTGTGTTAGAATTTTTTAGTGGGATTGGAGAGAAGGTCATTTTGGATGTGGAGACATTCAAAATTCCGATCATAGAAATTTTTTAATTTGATTCGATTGTAATCCAACCTAAAAGTTTTAGCTTTCACAATAATTATTAGTCAAAAACAATAATAATCAAATAATTTATAATGTATCATCCATCGCCCCTAAAAATTCAGTGTAATTAATTACAAGCCCATACTTGATTATTGACCACGTAATCAATTATAAAGCCCATGCCTTGTGTTTGGATAAGTCCTTCGAATTGAGAGTGGATCCTATGCCGTCCATCATCAATGTAGCTCTTATTTTAAAGTCCATAGAACATCATATTTAAGAAATTACTCAATCTTCTTGGACTTATGGTTTAGATCATATTTACTATCAAAATAATTGAACCATTGAAAAACAACTCTAGAGGGTTACAGAGGATATTTTTCCCCTTCAATTTAGGTAGGTTTTTTTTTTTTTTACGAAAGAAGTTGACGAGGTCTATCAGATCATAATATCACACATTTCATCAAGAGTCGTGATAAACTCCCAAACCTGACACTCTTTATACACTCCCTGACGTGGTAGTGATAGAACCATATATCTTTTTCTTCGAGATATACAAGGAAAAGATCTATGATTCTGCCACTGCCATGTTGAGTAGCATACAAAAGGCATTGGTTTTTAGCATCATATTATCATTATTCTTCCATCTATGTATGTATTTTGTCTAAGAGTCGTGATAATCTGACTCTCCCATGTAGCATATTCAATCAACTCCCCTGATGTAGGGTGTACCACAACCATAGATTTCCTTTCTTCGAGATACACAACTACATATTCATGGGGATGTGTTGTTGTGTATCCCGAGACGTAAAGTATATGGTTCTGGCACATCCCGCGTGAGGGAGTCAATTGAGTATGCCACGTGAGGAGTCATATTATCACCACTCTTTGGTTCAACTATCCAATGGATACCACTAGGGGTGCAACTTAGTCTAGTTCAAATCGAGAACTGAATCAAACCGATTGCTTTGGAGTGGTTTGGTTTGATTTGGAACAAGTTGTGGTTCAATTCCAAGTTACGAAAATGAAAAACCAATCAATTTGGTTCGGTTCTCAGATCAAGCTTGTATAGTACCGAATCAAATCGAGAATTGAAACCTTATATATATAATAATTATTATTTTAAGAGTTGGGAGATAAATTAGTGAGTTTTTTATGTATAAATTAGTGATTTATTGTATGAATTTTTTGTTTATTATATGTTTATTTTTTACATTAAAAAATGTTATTTATAATTTATAGAATATTGGCAATCCATAGAATCAAACTGACTTTAATTCAATTTGATTTAGTTTAGTTCCAATGAAATTTGATTCAATTTTGATTTTGATTTTGATTTTTTGAAATGGACCTATGTGGATTTGATTTCATTTTTACCTCAAACCAAACCAAGTTGCACCTCTAGATACCATCATCCAATTAGTTGACAAGCATCACACGTGCTCATGTATTTATCATTCAATCAAATCGATTATGAAGCCCATCCTTCTCGAGATGAGTCATTTGATTTGGGTAGATTTGTTTTTTCTTTAGAAAAAGGTTGATGAGTTTTACGAGAAGTGTATTTGGTTCCACATCCTTAGGTCCCACCAAGTTTGACAATGGGCACACATTGTAATGTACATGTCATTACAACGTCATCCAAATCATCATTAATGATTTTCGTAAGATCCATAGGATTGAAGGAAATTCATTTTCAGGAAAAATAAATTCCTTGCAAAAATGATGGGAGGAGAAAATGAATTTAACCATTTGATTGTTCATTGAACCTAAGAAAAAGCTAGGAAGGGAAAGTTGATATTAAGTTTTTTTTGGGGGTGGAGTAATCAAGAGAGAATAAAATTAGAAGGTGAAAATTTTATTTTTGTGCAGAAAAATACACAATCGTTCACCTAAAAAATGCTTTCTTCACACATTTTCCATGAGTAATCATATAGGTCCTTAAAGGAAAAAAAAAAAAACAAAACAAAACAAAACAAAGAAGGTTTTGTATGTGATGATTTTGCAATCTCTTCAAAGAATATTGTAGCTTATTTACAGATAATAAGGTCAAAAAATGTTACATCTATTAGAGAATCAATAGGATGTATTGTATTAAGGTGTATTTAGATGCACCGAATTATGTTTATTCATTAGATTATATGATGGGGGTTAGAAGGGCAATTTTGAATCCCATAAACTAGGTTGTGTGTTTGATACCAATATGAGCAGTGACTCCTCAAGGCGTAACCTCACTTACCTAGTGCGTGTGATATGCGGGAGTTGTACGTGCCCCGGGTAAGAGATCCCATATGCCTCAGTCTAGGCCCTTGCTCATCTGGTCCCACTAGTCAGACGGTAGTTATCGATAATCTTGTTAAAAAAAGCATGTGAGTCTATTCTATTTGAAGTCCTTCAACGATCACCAGTACAACAAGAAGAACAATTTCAATCTGAATCTCCCATCTTCAAAAAATCATCGTCGTACTTTTTTCTTAAAATACTCCGAAATCAAATTATTTAATTATGATCTCCAGAACATGTACTATGTTTTTTCAGTATCCAGACAATTCCAGATGTGAACTTTAGTATCACAGTTCTATTACCACCTAGGACTAATGAGTTACCCATGAATAATTGCTCACCATCTCTCCTATCTTTTCATGGGAGGTAAGGACATTCATATTAGTCAAAATATGCTTAGTAGCTCCGATGTCTACCCAACAATATATCAAATCACTTTAAAAATTCAACTTCAACACACTACCATAGAAAAGCTGCCATCCTACACCACGTGAGCTTATGCTTTTCCTCGATTTTATCCTGATTCTTTCGCTGGTGACGGAACCTAGCTAAATGCATAGGCTTCCGACACACACACAAAAATTACGTCCCCTTGGATTTCTTGAAGTTAGGTTTGGAGTTCTTGTTCTTTTCATATGACATCTTCTCGATGTTTGATTTAGATATTTTTATTTTTCTCTCTCGACTTCTTTCAATAATATTTGAACTCAAAAGGATCTTTCTTGGTATGGATTCTTTCTTCTAAATTCGTTTCTTTATTTTTATACATATTGCAAGTTGTTCTCAAAATTCTTCCATGAAGTAAAAGTTTTTTCTGTATTAAATCTCTCGCACATTTTTCAACCTCACAAAGGATATCATGAAGTATAAGTATAATTTTTCTGATCTTGAAAACAATCAAATTCCTGTCTTCTATCTTAAACTCATTGCACATTTTTTGGTTAATCGTCGTCATCTTTTTTAGGACAAATAATTGTAGATTCTACATATATATTTTTTTCATACTACTAGTATTTATCTTGATATAAGTCACTATTATTCCTAAATTATCTCGTACTAAAGAGAAATGAGCTGACCCAACTTGGGTTGGGCTCGCGTTGAGCATTTTTAGCCCAAGGTTGGGCCGGGCACGGGTTGATGTTTGTCAAGTCTGGGTTGGGCAATGGTTGAACCCCAACCCGCCCGAGTTGCAGCCCCTACACTCTTCTCTCTTTATTCTCTCAATCAATCTCACCTCAATCCTCTTTGCCTCTGCATCTTTCTTTCTTCTCTTTCAATTTCCCCTACCCTTTTTACAACCCAAGCCCAACCCCGGCCAGCCATGCCCAACTAATTAGCCAAAATCAAATGGGCTAGGCTAATTTATTACATATTATGTACATTTGAAGCCCAACGAAGCCCATAGTGGCCCGGCCCACTAATACTGTACCATTGAATGCTCGATTCTTTTGGTTGCGGCCCCGGGCCTTGTAATGTTTCCTCTTGAACAGGCCACATCAATAAAAGTGGCCACCAGCCAAAACCCCAAATTCTTAACCACTTTATTCATTTATACATTTTGAATTTTCTTGATAGTGGTAAACTTTTGATCCTATGAAAATGCAATTATTTGTGTTGAGATTTTACATTTTGTAATAAAATCCAGAACATCCTGCACTGGCCAGTTCTGAAATACGGTCCCCCTTGTGAAGCTTTCGTGCGATTTTTTACGTTCTTTTGTTCTTGATAGGTAGGCTTGGGTTGTTAAAACGATATTGCAATAATCACTATGTGAAAAAGGCCCATATTTGACGGTCTTAGCCCGTCAAATTTTAAGAAATTTGACGGACCCTCCCGTCAAATATGCCCGTCAAATATTCTCTTGTAGAATTTTTTTTTTGACGGTCCTGGACTATCAAATTATTGGAGAATGAACTTCAAAAAAACAAAAAAAAAAATCCATAGAGTATGACCGTCAAATTTGGAGGTTTAACAAACAATAGCACGGTCCTCTAATTCACCAATCACAATGAACGAAATAATATATTAAAAAAAAAAATCATAAAAAGAAAAAATAAAAGAAAAATCATAAAACAAGCTCCAAATTAAATTAAATAACCCAAAATTAATATACATGTTAACATCTTTGTTAAGATCGAAAATTCTGTCGAAGCTACAAATAACTGACAATAATTAAACTAAATAAGACCAAATGATATTGAAATTACTGGATCGGCAACATCTTTGGTGGAGGTCGGTGTTGTTATCGTTGTAGATTGGGGAATGAACTCTTGTGCTTCACGTGCCGCTTTTTCCTTGGCCTTTTTCGCCCTTTCCAGTACATCCTCTTGCATGCAACATTTGATTAATCATTTTCCCTATATTGCATCCATCGATAAGTAAAAACCATTCAAAGGGAAGAACTATAACTACATACTAAAAGAAGGAAAAAAAAAAAAAGAACGAGAACGGGAAGTATGATAGGCAACCAGGTTAATTAGATTACTATTACATCGGTGGGGAGGGGGTACATAGAAAGTGAAATTCTCGAACACAATGGTAGACTCAAAATTACCTAAAGTTGATACGTTTAAGCTGATTTTAGATAAACAAAGATTTTGTACTATTTTAATAGCCAACTTGCATACCTTCCCTTCGGATTTGTTCCTTTACGGAACCAGAGGAGAATGGTATCTTCTGCAAGCACATCCTGGTCGTAGAGAGATCTCACAATTTCCGGGAATAACTTCATTAGTTTGGCATCCTCGTAGCATTGGATCTGAACTTTGTACAGATCAATAAGATATGCAAAATAATTGTTGAGATAAATAAAGAGATTTCCAATGAAGCCTAAAGCGCACACAAGATCAATAAGATATGCAAAATCACTGACAATAACGATAATCTCAGACTATTTAGATTGAGCTACAATTCATTTTGCTTACCCTCCATAGATTTCATGTCCATGACATTCCTCACTGTAGACCAATCGATTCCCATCCCACTCAGATACGACTTGCCAACAACCCATTTCCAATGTTTGTTAGTTCGGCCATTTCTACAATAGATTTCATGAGAAAAAACATTGTTAGATATTTACCCAAAGAAATCCCTCTCATAAACACAAAGTGACTAGGTAAGGATGTATCTACCTTTCCAGATCATAGAATCCTCTTTGCCTTTCCTGTAAACTGGAGTAGCTAACCACACAAATGACCACCAGGTCGCAACACGCGGTTCAGCTCTAAGAGAAGTTTACCACCTGTATATTTTAAATCACAATGAGCTCCTATACCAAAATATGTTATTAAAACAAAGAATCAAATTGCAATTGTAAGATTGAAAATACCTTCAACGTGCCAAGGCACCCTACAGCGTGCACAGTGGACAACATCAAACACCCTACCAAGGAAGGGTAATCTCTTGGTCCCCATCACTGCTGATATACCCGGTATGCCCCTTTCAAGTGCGAACTGCACTTGGGCTTCATGTTCATCCTTGAGAGCAAATGACATTGTAAGCACATCTTTATCAAAAAGAAATCCTCCAAAACTGGCCACACCACATCCAACATCTAGTACTACAAATAATTATAATTATTATATTGTTGAACCTAGATAACCCAGCCCAATAAGGCTTAATAACACTACGCAAATCCTGTCCACAATGGGTCGACTGGGCCACACCCTGGCCCATTCACAGCATTATCTAGGGAGGTTGCAAGTAAAGCAAGTAAAGATCTTTGGCATTTAAGGTATCCTTGACCTCATTCCTCTCTCTGCTTTGGTTTAATGAATCTTATACTATCAAAAAGAAAAATATGATCTCAAAAAACTTTTGAACCAGAATAGAAGTACAAGCATACCATTGAATAAATTGATAGAGATGAAACTTCAGATACTGTCATTTTATTTGACCAAATCCAAGAATAAATTGCACCTTATGTGAAATTCTATAAGTGTGAAAAACAAACACAAATAGTTAAGTCAATCTTCTTAACATAACTATAGATGTTTGCACGAAAAAAATGTAGAAGAGCACCAGAATTGCAAGCAATGTTGATCAATGTTTAAATATCATATTATAATTAGGACTTAGGAAGAACAGACTAACTATGGCAACTAATGTTCACACATTTCTCTTTTCAGAAATTAAGTTAATAGAATGACCAGTAGAGCATTAAAAGTAACACATAAAACTAGGAGATTTCATGGTTTATATTTGCTTCTCAAATTCTACTCTAATAAGTACTTCTCAAAATTCTGTCAATAAAGCAGTTGAAATAGTGAAATTTCTTATTTGTGTAATTGTACGCACTCAAACCATCTAGAGCAATTATGTTCTTTCTAAGAATTAAAGTGACAATTCCTCATGCATTAGAGATTACTTATATAGCTAAGTGAATTGACATACCTGCTGTTGACATACATGCTGGATTGAGCAGCTTCACCTTCACCTTACTATTGCTTGGCCGCAGGCGAGATCGTTGCTGCAATGCCACACCCCATCTGAATAAAGCTGCAATCCACACATATTTTTAAAGGGAATTTTTTATTAATCGTTCATTTAAAAAACACTATGTAGTTCAGTGAATTGGCATGCCTGCTGTTGGCAATTCATGCTCTTTCTCCTAAATGGGTAAAATACAAAAAGTTTATATTTATATTCCTTACCATCCTCGACCAAATTAAGCAAACCAACCATGGAAAAATAAACCTACCTACATTGTGGCTTCATCATTAGGATGACTTTTTCTCCCTCTTTTCATCGTTTTTACAGCTTTTGACAGTGCGGGGCAGAAATGTCCTGGATGAAACAAAACACTCTCAATTAGAATTGTTTATACAAACAATTAGAGAACTTGTATTAGGCGAGAGATTGGGTATTAAAAACAAACCATCTCTGACTGTGAACTCCACTCCTTCAGATTTTGAAACCAAAGTTCCATTTTCAAGACAAGCTTCATATTTAACTGCATTGACAAAAGAAATAAATGCAAAAGTTCAGTCAGTCCAATTCATCTCACTAAATTGTTATTCGGTTAGATAATTAGATTAACTAAATACAACACAAATAATGCAAACAAAAGCATACAGATTCATCCAATATTAGCATATACATTAGACCTGCATAAATATGTGCATGCATCCATGTACATAAAAGTAGAAACAAATGCAAGAGTGTCGATTTACATGGATATAATGATAGTTTTTGAGAAGCATCTTCTTTTTTGTACTGTTGAATATCAACCAATATGCAAAGGCCCTAGAAACCAACTTGTCTATCAAAAAAAAGTTGAACAAAAACACATGCTGGAGAAGATGTGTATAGAGTGACTAAGGAAGCAATTGAAGATTAGAAAAATCTCTTTGAGATCTAAACTTTTATACCCACATTGATAGCATGGATTTCTCTTATTTATTTTTTTACTAGTGTTAAAACATTTGTTGAAGGAACGTATGAGTTGAAAGGTTCTTAAAGAGTGAGAGGAGACCAAAATGAGAGCAGAGATGAACACAATTGAATATATAAAAGATATGCCTTTAGAAATAATTGAATGAAGGAACAAAGATTTGTTCAACATATAGTTCAACCAAAACTTTGCGAGGTTCACAACATATAGTTTATCTGAAAAATATTTTAAGCCATGGTCAATAAGAACAAATTCTCTTAACAATGTTAAGTCAGTTTCTACTTACCACAATAGAGTCACATTTTAATAGGCTCATAGAATGAACCTTCTTCTAATTCAACAATTTGAATCAATCACAGAGCTTTGAGTTGCATAACTTCAACTATGCACCTTTTGGTTGCTTATTATGTCAACATAACTCAAACACAATGGAATAACAGATCAACTTGCAATTTTCGTGGTATTTCACTAAGAGAAATTATATTGTCAGACAAACTTTTTCTTTGTAATACATCATGCAATGAAAATACCAAATAAAGATATAGGCATGCCATGAAAGGGGCTGCAAAACAAATGAAAAAGAGTAGCTCTACTCTGATGGCAATCCAATGTAAGCCAATCTTCAATTTCTTCTTTGAGCACTCTCATAAATAGTCCCTTTTGAGTAGAAACACAGATCAAAGAACTACTTCAGAGGAGAAGAAGAAATGAAAACCGGTGCAGTAAAAAAAAATAATTGGATCTAGTGAAATCAGTAAACAGGTGTATTGCACAAAAATTAATGAAACCATCTTCATCAAGACCTACCTTCATATAACAGGCCAACAATCCAGGTTCTCTCTGACTAGTTTCTACATTTTCTTGAAATGTTCTTCAATCAGAGCTCATCAAGACCTACCAATCTTTGAAGATTTCTACGACTTAAAAGAATCTTAACTAATTAAACTTCCTTACCAAATCAATTATGAAAGTCAGAAGACCAAGCAAACTAGAGTCAAAGACCGGACACTAAAAACAAAAAGAACTTACCTATGTAGGTTCAAGACCCACTAGGCCGCAGGCTCATACTGCCACTCCAGGGCAACCATGAGAAATTGCAACGATTCCAATGGTTGAAGGAGGTTCGATTCCTTGTCACATGAGGAACAAAAAATTATAAAAAGTGTACTTGGAACTTTTAAGATATATGTTCAACCAATACTCATCGTAAATAGAAATTGAATTGCCATTATAACAAAAAAAGTAGCCAACTAATTGTTGAACATATGCAACCAAGCTAGAGATTTTTCTCCACTCTCTCCATAAGTAGAAACCCATGCTTTCAATGGCTGAGGTTACAAAATCCTGTTCTGAAATATAATGTTATTCAAATGTGACTACACTAAACCATTTTAATAGTTACAATTACCGTTACACCTTTGGTTTCAATGAAATAGTTGCAAATACCTTTGAAGATCTCAATTGCTGCATCACAACCTCCGTAGCTTTGCTTCCACCAATAAAATTTAGATGTGAGGTGTTCATATAATCCATCTGAATGATTAATATAGTCATTTCATCAGCACAAGACCCAAACAATGACATAATAGTCACAAACTCCTCATTTTTAAATAAGGTTACAAGACCTATTAACAAATATATTTGAACTTAACATCATGGAATTCAATTTTTCAAATAAAAATTTCATACATCTAGTCCATGTGCCCAGGCCTTAGACTTTCTAATTTCATAGTGAGAACCCAATACTTACTCTTCAAAGAAACAAATCATCGTAATCAAGTTGAGATATTTTAATCTAATTATAAATAAGATAATTCTCCTCGATCTCATTGAGAAAAACTGGAAACAAACTACTTCAATCTTTAGTAGATTAATGGAAGAACAAAAGTCCTAACAATATCAAAACTCAGATCTATAAAATCATTGGGATCTATAATCAAATGTTTATCTATTTTTAGATTTTTCTTCATGAAGCAAAATAAACACATTTGGAAAATAAAAAATCAAAACTAATATAATTTGTGAAATTGGAAACCCTAGATTTCATCTTCAACAATTTGAATAGGGTTATGGATCTACCAACAAGAGAGAGAGAGAGAGAGAGAGAGAGAGAGAGAGAGAAGAGAAATAGACTCACCTTAAAAATCAACAGAGAAACTTCAAGAGGTTAATGGCTTCTTCCTCACTCCATTGTTCCGTTGTTGAGAGATCGAGAGATTACTTCGACAAATCAGAGATAGAGAGAGAAAGAGTGATCAGATACAGAGAGAGATCGAGGGTGAGATGAGATCAAGGGAGACGGAGAGATGAGATCGAGAAAGATCGATCGAGAGCGACACACAAAGTGAGAGAGAGAGAGAGAGAGAGAGAGAGAGAGAGAGTCGCAAACTCGCAATTGCAGAAGTGAGAGTTGCAATCGCAGCAGAATGGATTTAATGGGAGAAAAACCATGAAATTCGTGGTCTAGTGACCGCGGAATTTGAGTTCTAAAATTCGTCGGGCTATGCCTAACAAATTTTTTTGTCAAATTTTGTGTTTTTCACGTAGTGAATACAGGGTCTGGATTTCAGATTTAGAATCCAATATGGACGAGATCCAATAAATATCCAATCCAATTTCTTACCAAATCAATTCTGAATAAATAGGGATGTGGAGCCAAATATTGAGATCCAATCAAATAAAAATATAATTCTGTAAATTATTGATTTGAATCCAGAACTGATCTTACTCTTATCAAATTGGTTCTAAATTAAGTTTATTGGTACTATTATACAAGACAGTACTTGTTGTATGCGAGTGGACTAAGCTTGGGAATTAAGACCCAAAGGTCTTATTTGTGGCAAAGGTTAGCACTCATGTGGACCATTGTGATCTATCCAATGGTCCATGTAGACATGCCCAATTAATTGAATGATCGAGACGGGCCCAAACAAAATTTACATGAATGGTTTACGAATTAAATCACTGCTCTTATAAAATGAGAGGAAATCGAAGATAAAGAAGAACAGTAAAACGAAAGTAGCATAGAGAAGAAGAAAAAAATCAAAATCCAATTTGGTTGTTTAGGTTCATCAATGGAGATGATTTACACCACGACTCATCCAAGATGACTCGATCTCGAAGGTATTCCAGCTAGATTTACATTGTGACTCATCCAAGATCAGAGTCATCTCCGATTAATCTCGGACTCGTCAAAATTTAAAATAAGATTTTGAAGAGATTTCATTTGTTCCCCACAAGAACATAGTTTGATGCTTTGTTGACTTGTAGAGGGACAAAATATATGGCAGACATCACAAGACTCTCAGCATACTCAAATCGCATGTCAAGCCAATGTTTCCTTTGCATTAGGGTAGACTTTAGTTTGGATAATAGATTTTGGATTTGGTGTATCTAATACTATCTAAGGCATTAATTTGGTCGGATTCAAATCCGAAATGGATATGTGGTACGGTTTCAATATCTACTCCTGAGATATCAAGGTCATTGGCTTCCATAGATGGAAATGTGGATCAAATCAGGATTTTGAGCAATAAATAGCCACATATAGTTTTGTAATATATAGTAACTCTGAGATCTAATTAAGTTGAATCCAATTCTTAGTAGCTCTCGCTTTTAAGGAATTTCTAATTCTTTACCTATGATGTGAGAAGTATAACTTCTTATTAAGGGAGAATTGATATCCCCACCTGATAATGATTGTGATAATCATCATTATTGTATAAGCGTAAATTAGGGATTCAAGATGATCCTCAGATTCATCCCGGATTCCAACATCTTAAGAGCCAACAACAAATAGAGCGTGGTAACACTATACTCAGACTTGGGAATCATTACAAATATTGGCAAAGAGTAGGGTTGATTCAATAAAATTACGACGAAAATCGAAGGGATTTGATCTTGTCTGTTTTAATTAAAAACCAAAACAAATGAACAGTAACTCCTTAAGACCACCCACTACAACGTACCCTCACTTACCTGGTCCATGTGATGTGCGAGCGTTGCATGTGCGCAAGGGAGGGATCCATATGCCTTGGTCCAGGCCTTGGTTCATTCGGTCCCACCAGTCAAACGTAACTTCTGAACCCGATAACAAAAAATAATAATAATAAAATAATATTGGGAGGAAAGATGTGTCTTAAAAGGAGGATCCCAAGGAATAAAAATAGATAAACTAGTTTATTAGGTAAATTGATTAATTTTTAATAAGGAAAATTGTATTTTTAATTTCGATATTTGAATTTCTTTGGTAAATACTACATCAGTGTTATAACACAAGTTTTGAAAATTTAAACTAAAAAAAGTCTTACCTATTAACATGATTGTGTAAATTTTTATGTCACTATCATCGCCAGATTTTTTACAGAAATCCGAAGTCAACATTGTTTTATCATTTTTTATTCCTCCAAATAATTCACACGAGAATTCACACGAGTGGTCCATTGGTTTGGACCATAGGCCATAAATCTTCAAACCTATTGAAGGGGTTGTTATACCATCCAATTCAATCACCATCAAAAGTGATAGAAGTCCCAAGATTTGAAACTCTCTACGACTTCCAGATGAACTCATAAGAATTGTAAATCATGGGAATTGAATGTCTACCGAGTGCCCTCAAGAATGAGAATATCGTATTCCTGACACTTGGCACACATGCAGCACTGTGGGACCCATAAGTCTTGCTTGTATATTATGTTGATCATTTCTATGACATACTAACTTTATAGTCAACATATAATCGCTTCACACGTGCGCGTGCTAGAGTGGGTCTTGGGCGTCCCCACTTGGACCTTAGTCTGCTTGCACGCGATGTACGGCCACGACTACTTGGCACAGTTGGGAGAAAATGGAGTGTTGACCCCCGGATTTTACATTTATGATGTGTATCCCTAGGAACAGACAGACCTATCAATCTACATGTCCTAAGGTCTCTAGTGGTCTACTACTACTACTACTTGCTGCTGTGGGACCCACTGTTGCCGTAGTATAAGGAGAAGTCAGCGGTTAGAAAGCAGTTGTACATATTTAGAGAGCTTCTACTAACACACCATCTTTTAATTATTACACATCAATCCATATGTTAATTTCAAAATGGTGAATCTCCATTTTGTGGATTGAATGTGACGAAATTTCGAGTTTGATACACTGTTCATTTTAATTCCCAAAATCTTGAGTTTGTCATTTTTAATATCTACAAATTTGTAGATATACCATCGAATTCATTAACTATAAAAGTGATGAATTCACACGAAATACGTGTTCTGAGAATTAAAATGATCAGTGTACCAAAATTGAAATTTGGACATAAGTTGTGCACGTTTTGAAAGAAAAAAAAATCTCATTTCAAAAAAGATTTGTATGTTCAGGGGCGGAAGCTAGTAAGGAACTGGTGGGGGCAATTGCCCCACAAAACTTTGACAAACGTTTACATTTTTAATTAACTACATGCCTCATTTGTCCCCACTCCCTCACCTCTCTCCCCATTTGCTCCCACACCCTCTCCTCCCTCCAATTTTTGCCCCCACAGAAGTTTGGGACACCCTTATATTTTCAACTAATTACATGCCCCATTTGTCTACATTCCTTCACCTCTCTCCCCATTTGCCCCCACACCCTCACCTCCCTCCAATTTTTGTCCCCACAAAACTTTGAGACACCTCTATATTTTTAACTAATTACATGCCCATTTGTCTCTACTCCCTCACTTCTTTAATTTTTTGTTGATGACATTGCCTCTTGATCGGGACTTTTCAAATATTTATTGGAAATGACTTAAATATCATTTTCTTCAACTACTAACTAAAAATCTCTTAATTTCTCCCTAAAATCATTCATCTTTACTATACAACTAACCATAATTTGCCCCCACTACAGGAAAATCTTGACTCCACCCCTGGGTGTGTTTTAAGTGAAAGTTAACATGGCAATAGAATTTCTCTAAATTTAATTGCACATCATTAGTAAATTTTATAATTAATAATTTTCTTTAGGAAATTTTCTTTCTTTTGTGAGATAAATAAGTCTTTTGTGATCTCATTAACTGGGCTTGGCCAATAAATAAGGTTAGCCTTGATCCTAATCTTGGGCTCAAAAGATTTCAACCTATTAAATTCGAACTAGTTGAGGACCTAACAATGTTCAGCCTGGTCTCGCTAGACTTATTAGTATATTTTATATTTATATATACATTATGTATAATACTTATATGATTTTCTAAATAAAACTAATGTATAGATAATATAAATATATTTTGCTAGGCAAGTAAGATCCACCAGTATATTTTATATTTATACATTATCTATAGAATACATATACGATTATCTAACAAAAAACTAATATATAGATAATATACATTTATTTTTCTAGGCAAGTAAAGGGTTCGTGATCAACTTGAAAGTAGGTTCAATAGGTTTTAAATCCAGGTCATGGGATCAACACTCCACTTATTAGAAAGATATATATCATTACACAACGCCCTCATGTTGACTTACAGCACGCGTGAAAGTGACCTAAGCCCAACTCAATACACATATGCGCGAGCATGCGTGTTTACCCTAGTTTATGCTAATATAGCATAAGTTTATGGTAGTTAAATGTCCCAAAAGAGCTTTTATACTTGAGCAATGTGGGACTATCCAAGCTAATTAAAATTCCATGAAAGATAACTTGATCAAGAATGACACTTTAGATCAAAATACATTCATTCAACTAGAGTTGTATAATACAAAAATATGGTCTCGATAAACCCAAATGGAAAGTATTTGCTATAAAAACAATACATACCCAACAGGAAAATAGTTACACCAATCTGAAATGGACAAAGGGGTTTGATTTTTTGCGTTCACAGAAAAAATTCAAGAAAGATAAAGTTCACCCATGGTAACAATAACCTATCGTAAAACGATTTTTTTTCACAAACAGACTAAAAAGATTGAAAGTCCTAGTATTTTGTAAATCATGAATAAAAGTAACACATGAATAAGTATGTTTGTACAATAAAGAAAGTTGTCATAAATTTAATTAAGTGATTTACCTCATAATAATTCAAACCACATTAAACTTAGTAGCTGAAATCATAAAACAAGTTAAGGAGTGCTAATATGTGTATAAGAATGTGAGACATCAAAAGAAAATAATAATAATAATAAAAGTTTTACTTCTCTCATAATTCTGAGGATTAGTAGCTTACAGGTGTCCCAAAAAAGATTTTAAAGTTTTTATTTTTATTTTATAAACATGCATCGATCCAATCGAATTATTGACCCTGCAAGGTCCTACCATAGTCCGACCAATTTGAGAAATATTTTGTAAGATCATCGGCATTAAGTCAGTGGCAACTAGTCTTGAGAGTCAGGTTCAATCTAAACATAACATGGGTTCAAAACAATTTTATATCGGTGCCATCAGCTTCAACCCAATCCGAAAACATTATGTTTAGCTCAAAAAATACTTTAATCTCAGTGACACTGGGTTGGTTTTTGCATTTGAAGATTACATTTTATGTAATCTTTTTCTTCAATTATCTTTCAACTTTGGCACGGTATTTGTGTATTGTGTCTAAGTCAATTTTCAATAAACTTTGCCCTAACCTGCCTCTTAATAGACATTTAAATGATGAGATAACATGATAATAAATGTCATATTTCTCCAACCATGTATTAGGATCGTTCGACGAAGGGTTTTTTTTTTTTTTTTTTTCCGAAAAATAATGTCGTATAATTATATGACTATTATTCTTATTATCTACTAAATATCATTTAGTAAATTACATCCGACCCATCCTGACTGATAATTGTTAGATCTCATATTGGATTTAGATATGAGCTTAATTATAATTTATTGGATCAAATACTTATTAGATATCAACATCGTCGTCAAAATCTTATACGAGAGATAAAACAGTATATCAAAAGTTTATATTTATAAAAGTCACTGAGCAAGCAAATACATGTTTTTTGTTTTTTTCTTCTAATTTTGATTTAAAGCATTATTAAACCAAAATCTCTTATTCATCATTCATTTGAGCTTGTCTTTGATAGTTCTTATATTAAACCAGCTGTCCATGGTAGCAGAATCATGCCTCTTTTCAAATAATCACTTTTTAAGGACTCATTCTGTCTAGTACAATTGCCAGTTTCTGAGTATGTGTCTGCACGCCCACAAGACAATCTGACATAATGTGACTCGATTGATTCCATAATTCTCAAGCTCGATCCATATTATCTGAAGAGTCAGGATCTGATGACTCGTCAAAGAACACATGATCCTAACTTGTAAACAAGAAATACAATGGTTGAGATTTAACCTCAACTCTAAGATTTTAGGTTTTCGAGATGCATATAAACTCAATCATGATATCAAGTGTTTAGTCGATCGGAATCTGACCCTTAACTTATATATATATATATATATATATATATATATATATATATATATATATAACATCCAAGACTTTATGGGGATATTAGCATTCTCTAACATTTTATTTTTGGAAAATGTTGAAATGACACGAAACATTTAGTGCGATTCTCAAAGTCTAATGTGGGATGTGCACATAACCATATATGTATCTCCTCGTGATACGAGTAAAAATCATCTACGGTTATGCATGCATGTCCATGTCAAAATTGTGAGAATCACAGTAATGCTTTGTGTCACCCCAGCATGGCTTTTTATTTTTTTAATAAGACTCCTATTCATTTTGTTTTTTAATAAAAACAAACAGGGATATACTGGTTTTTAACACAATAAATGTTTGTTTACATTGATTGTCAAATAATTTATTGCAATAAGATATTTAATTCTAAAGATTAAATGCCCTTAGTATTTATTATGAAAGAAATAAGAATTAATTAAATAAATAAATATTTATTATGTAAAAAAGAAAGACTAATGCATTCTTATCTTTTTCACTAAATGATAAAATAGGTGGGATATTATTAAAAAAAAATATTGGAAAATACTAACATCCCCACGAGGTTTTGGACGTTACTACATTATTTTGAGGGTAATCATTATCGAAGTTTACTTTAATTTGAATTTCAAAGTGTTTACAAGAAGGAGAGAGCTCATTAATTTACGAGTTTTATAAAAATTTGTAAAGGTCATAAAAATTATGTTTTATTCTTTTCAAAATTAAAATCTGTGAAATATTCATAATAAATCAATAATTCAAAGATTGATACTTTCATTGAAAATAAAATAAATTTTTTTGAATTTTTCAAGAATTAAACAAGAGAGTGCGAACAAGGTCACAAGTATGGAAGATGCTTTGTGGGAATATTATCATTTTTCATAATTTTGATATTTTGAAAATATTATTGAAATACATTTATAATTTTATTTTTTTTCTCAAAAAAATGAGGATAATTTGATCATTGTGCAATAACTATTTTTTTTTTAAATATTATTATTACTTATAAATAAATGTAATAAATACTTTTACAAAAATATTATCGTTAGTTACAAAATTAGAGAGCTATTATTGACACCCCCTATTTTTACTTATTACAACTCAATTAAAGATAAAGAAATTAAGTAAATGATTGTGAACAAGTAAAATCTGAGGTGCCAATAGAAGCTCTTTCATATTTTTTTGGCTAGATTTCAGAGTTAAGATTTTATATGAACCTAATCATAATTTTAAACATCTACTAAA
The DNA here is from genome assembly GCF_017979445.1 of Akebia trifoliata. Classification (NCBI taxonomy): domain Eukaryota; kingdom Viridiplantae; phylum Streptophyta; class Magnoliopsida; order Ranunculales; family Lardizabalaceae; genus Akebia; species Akebia trifoliata. The sequence continues at coordinate 9,730,948 of NC_141376.1, read as the reverse complement.
ATTATTTGAACAAGTGTTACAAGACGAAGTAATAATAAATTAAATTCAACAACTTATTTAAAAAATCAAAATTGTTTATTTAATATAAGAAAAAATATATACGAAAGATGCAAATGTTGCCATGAAGCATTAACCAATTCACTAATGATTTTCTGACTTGAAAATTTTCATTCGGTCTGTACTTAACTAATGTGGTAAAGCCACATAGCCATTGATATTTTTCCTTGTGTATCTCGAAGAAAAAGATCATGATTCTGTGCCCTTGTCACATTAGATGCGAAAAGACTAAGTGAAAATTTTTGAATAAGAAAATCATGACTCTAATGAATTTACTGTGATTCGCACAATTCTAACATGGAGATGCATGCATAACCGTAGATGATTTTTTACTTGTATCACAAGGAAACACATTTATGATTATGTGCACATCCCACGTCAAACTTGTGAGAATCCTAGTAAATACCCTGTATCATTCCAGCATATTCCTAAGTAAAGTAGCGTTCCGATTCACTAGCAAAGCTTACTCAGTATCCTCTGAGTCCATCTCGCATACCCAACTTGACTCGGACTCGGTAGACAATCAAAAGGGATGACGTGGATTAGTTGGTGGGCTTTGATATTGTGTGATATGGTGCGTGGAAGTTAATGATGCCGGCGAACCTAACTTAAATATTTGTATTATAAAAATAATATAATTTAAATTAAAAAAGAAATAAATAAGAGTGAAACGTAATGATGGAAATGTTGAGGAGGATGAGTAACGTGTCCGTTCCCCACCCGGCAGACCAACTTCAAGTGCCGCTTTCTTGTCCCCCTATTTCTCTACCCTCATTTTCTTCTGTCCCCCAACTTCCTCTCTCTTTCCCATAAATGCCCTCTTCGTGGATTTACACTATTCCCAACCTATCGTTTCCCATTCTACCCTTATCTCTTTTCCATAATTTCATTTAGGTCTCTACTTTAAAATGTTTTTATTAGTGATTTTAGTTGGAATGTTGAAAAAGTATTTATATTCAAATAAATATTTTCTTTAGTACATATAAAATTTTGATTATTCTTTTTTTTTTATTATATATATATAGTAAATTACTTAAATAATTTTTATTTTAAGAATTTATTTTAATATTACTAAAAGGTCATCTTAAATGCATTTTTTCTGGTGTGCATAGTTTTATTTTTATGGTCACCTAAAGATTGACATCTTGACAACAAGATCTAACACCTCAATTTCGTGTGGATCATTATGTAGATCATATTTTAAAAATAAAAAAATTTAAGAAAAAAAAGAAGATATTTTTATAAGAATGATGAAGACTTTGAAAATGGATAGTCAATGACCCCCAATTTTTAAGGGAATTTCGTGAATATGTGACATGACTCTCTCTCAACCGTAAAATGTCATTACAAGGAACACGTACTACAGAGGATCTACTTCCAACTTGAAGATGGGTTTTTAACCCATGTTGTATGATCAACACGCCTTACCAATTTAGCAAACTTGGCACTTTCGTATATTGTTATTTTAGTCATAATTATGGGTTTTTAATATAATTACTCAATGAGTTATTTGGGGTTGTGGATTACTTAAACCTTATATTAGTGAGTAGGAAATACTTTTTCGTTTTCTTCTAATAATAACTTTAATGGTTTCTTTTTCAATAAATTACTCGTGGAGGAATACCATGATTAAAGACACCTCGAAAGAAGAAAATATAAGTGTATATTATAATTAGAAAGAAAATTTTCATTGCAACTTTAATAATGTATTTTTTTAGAAATGAATGACTGATAAAATTTTATGATTGAGAAATATTCTAAAATACTTTTGTTAATGTGATTCTAGCATCAATATGAGTGGAAGGATTGAGAAGACATAATATGTATAATTATAGAGGTGTAGTTAAAGTAGAGATGTGCTTCTAGAGTACCTTATGACTAATAATACATTATCAATAAACTAAAAGAAAAAAAATGTTATATGGTGATATTAATTATTTATAAAATTTAATTAGATTGAAATATAAAATTTATATTTTATGATTTCGCATATATAGGATTGAATAGATTTTTTTTTAATGCATAATAGGATTTTCATGATATTTGGTACCCTCTTTTATTTGCTACGGCTTGAAAAAGGGTTCTTCCCTTTCGATACTTTTATCTCGGACAACATATTTATTTTTTGGGGATTTTGAATATGTGTCCTTCCAGTCCAGTTAGGAATGATTTTTTTTTTTTCATTTTTAGACATACACGTATTTGTCTTTTTGCAATTTTCTTCTCTAAGAGTTATATGTCAAGAGCTAGGATTGTGTATAATCTCTCCTTTCGACAATGCATCAATAAAAGTGTAAATTTTTTTTTTATAAACGGGTATCCTTGTAGGCATTGGATCATACCCGTATATGGGCTTTGTCTAATCCATAGACTATGATATTGTCCAAGGACTAATTCTACGCCACATGCAACACCTGCACATCACACGCACCGAGTAAGTGAGGGTATGCCCTCGTGGGTGGCTCTTAAGGAATTAATGCTCATATTAAATATCGAACTCATGACCTACAGGTGTTTGAAATTGGCATTGAACCAACCCTCAGATTAAAAAAATTAGTGTGAATGTTTTGTTAACCTTTTGACATTATGGGTTTAATCCTTATTTGTTTTCATCAGTAGGTCTCTTTTTTTAATTAGTCCAGTAGCTCAGTGTTTTTTATTTTATTTTTGAAAGGTAAGTAACTGATTGTTGGTGGTAGTTATTTAATTACAACTTACCTATCAAATAAAATAAAACTTCCTATTAAAGAAGCGAGAAAAAAATTAGAGCATAAAAAATTGATAAAAATATTCTCAAATTAACATAAGGATGAATTTAAATAGAATTAAATAAAAAAAAATGATTTGTTGCTTTGGCCCTAAATTTGTGAATCTTTATTTGAGTATTTAAAGCCAAGATATTAACAAGACCATTTTCTTGGAATAAGACATGTTGGAATCCAAACCAACATCGTGGATATTCCTTGAGATTCGATTTTAACAATACGAAGGAATATTAAGTTGGGCTGCCATCATTTTCCCGGGCAGTGAACGTTATTATCTCAACGATAAAACAACAGAAAAAAGTGGCAAAGTTCAAAGCATGATTCACTTTTCAGAGGCGAGGATTCATTTGTCATTATGAACAAACTCAAGGGCATATATTTAAAGAGAGTTGCTATTGCCACATCAACTTTTCCTAACGCCACACCAACTGCGTGGTTATTTATGAAAGAATTGATGTGGCATTATCAAAAGTTAGTGTGGCAATATTAGCTGTCTATTTAAATCCGTCCCAGATGCATTAAGCCTTTAAATGAGATAAGTTTTGCTGTATCGAAAACCTTTAAACTTGAATTCCAGTTACATTCTAATCTAGCCACGTGGAGTCCATATAGAAAGATGATACGTGGCTAAATCTGATAAAGTAGGGCTTCCCAAAGTCCAAAGAACCGCGAAATTTATCTCCATTACTCTCCCCCTCCACCCCAATAAAAAAGGAACACAAACGAGAAACCAACTATACAATAACCAGAGAACAACGGCCAAGATTCTATTTGATCAAAGAACCTCAGCCGTTAATCAGGGTCATCCGGTTGATTGGCGGAGTATAAAAGGTAGGTGTCCGAATTTCAGACACATTTTAAGAGAAAAAAAAGAAGGATTTTTCGCTTTTTATTCTTGAGCTTTGAGTTTCACAAGGAGCACAGTCAAGGTTTTTGTTGCCTTTCTGCCAAATGGAGGGGCCTTAGCTCTCCGCCTTTTGTTCATCTCGGTCTGTTTCTCTCTCTCTCTCTCACACACACATTCACCTGCCTTTTTTCTCTGAATCTAAACCCTAATCGATCTTAATCTCTCTGAAACTCATCCACTTAATCTCTTCGATTCTGGTAAGTCTTCTAAGCTCCATTTTTTTTTTTTTTTTTTGTTGTTGCGAATTTTCTTATTTATTTTAAAGCCGTTTCGGTTGAAAAAATGGAAATCGAGTAATATACTGTGATTCTGATGCTTTGTTTGTTAGATTTTTTTAGTTTGCTTGTTTTGAAATTTCTAGCTAAATTCACTAGAAATGCCTTTAATTTTTTGTTATTTTGTATTTTTTATATTTATTTATGATTCTCGTTTTGTATTTATTGCTGGTTATATTTGATTTTGAACTTAATCTTTGTGGTTTGATTTGTGTTGCTTTATTTCTTCATTATAGAGTTCGAATCTCTGAAAGAAGTTCAGGATTTGAGCTTCCGTTTTCTAAATTATTTATGCTTGATTTGGATGAAATAATTCGTTTTTCAGCTGAAATCTGTACGGCTTTTCTTCATTTTGGCTACTAGGGTTCTGCATCGTTTCTGATATCTTGCCACGTTTTTTTGAGATAGTGGGAACTTTGATTTTAGGGTTCATAGTTGAATGCTTTCTATGTGTAGCTTATATTTTCTTTCCAATTTGTGGTTCCCAAAAGATAAATTCTGCAAAGGGTTTGGTCTTTTTCAGAGTGGCAGAGTATTTCTAATCTATTAGGGTTTTGCCTTTAGGCGACATTGAGATTCCTCAGATTTATGCTTTACCCAGTTTATGCTTCTTAATATTTTAAACATTTGCGATTCTGCTAAAGTTTTTCATGATTCTTGGGTTCGGAAGAACTTTGTTTTTATTTTATTCAAATAAGCAGATTTGGGAAATGGAAATCCCAGTTTTGGTGATAAATTAAGCTTGTTCTGAGAACTTTGATGGTTGTGATTGCAAGCAGATTAAAGTGAAAAATTGAGAATTTCTGAAATCTAATGAGTCCACCACAGCTCGATGTGTCGGAGGAGGGGCAAAGCAATGTCTCTTTGGCTCCTTCTTCGCCTTCTTTGGACAGTATCTACCAGAATAGCTCGGGATTGAAAGAGCGTAACTATATGGGATTATCCGACTGTTCTTCAGTAGGCAGTTCTGCCATCTCAATCTTGTCTGAGGAAGATAAGAGTAATCTAAATCTGAAAGCGACGGAGCTGAGGCTTGGGCTTCCTGGTCTCCAATCTCCTGAAAGAGATCCAGAGCTTGGCATGCTAGGACTGGGGAAACTTGATGAGAAGCCCTTGTTTCCTCTGCTTCCATCAAAAGATGGCATATTCTCATCATCTCAGAAGACCATTGTATCAGGAAACAAGAGAGGGTTTTCTGATGCCATGGATGAATTCTCGGAGGTGAAAAACAATGGGTTTACGGAAGGGAATTGGATGTTTCCTTCATCTGGGTCTGACTCTGAAACTGCTCAATCTGCAGCACATGGAAAATTTCCTGTTAATTCAGGGGTAAATATGGTTATGTCATCTAGGTCTTCTATGAATTCGGGTGTAAAATCTGTTACTGTGAAAGAGCACTCTGGGGTTGAGCCTGCCAATCTGAAAGAGATTGCTCCCTTGAAGGGATTACAGGAGAGGCCTAATGGTGCCAACGAGACCAACCATAACCAGATGGGGCCTGCTAACAATACCAGCAATCCACCGGCTTCTAAGTAAGTTAGAATTACATCAAATAGTGGCTCCATAAAATGAATTTGAGATAACCGTGTGCACACTCACTGATCTTTCCTGTTATGGCAGAGCGCAGGTCGTGGGTTGGCCACCGATAAGATCATTCAGGAAGAACACACTGGCCACAACTTCAAAGAACAATGAGGAAGTGAATGGACCCAATCCAGGGGCTTTGTTTGTCAAGGTCAGCATGGATGGTGCTCCTTATCTGCGTAAGGTGGACCTTAGAACTTACACTGCTTATCAAGACCTCTCTTCTGCTCTTGAGAAGATGTTCTGCTGTTTTACTCTGGGTGAGCTAGTTGGTCTTCATTTTTTTTTGGGAATTTGAAGTGAACTCTTTGATCATGTTAGTTTATGCTTAGTTGCCGTGTCATGTTTGAAGTAAGCACCTTTGTTAGCATGGATTTGTGCTGTTTCCATATGATTTCAGGTCAATGTGGGTCACATGGAGCCCCTGGAAGGGAAATGCTGTGTGAGAGCAAACTGAGAGATCTTCTACATGGATCAGAATATGTCCTTACGTACGAAGATAAGGATGGAGATTGGATGCTTGTGGGGGATGTTCCTTGGGAGTAAGTTTTGATCAACTTGACTTATTTCTCTCACGCTTTTTTAGTTTATTTTTTATTTTTGTTTACTTTGGACCGCCTTTCCAGTTTGTAAGACCAGTATAGGCATTCATGGGATGAGACGATTTAGAATACAATTGTTAAAGTGTTATAACTACACATTTGATAGATGCTGAGAAGGGCATCCACGTCTACGGTTTCAATGTAATTGGATGAATAAACATATGTATACATATATACGTATCATGGAAACAGATCCAACTTAACAGATGCCCTTCACCAGACCTCTACATGATAGGATTATCATAACTATCTTATTCACCATGTTCTTTGGATTGTCAGTGACAAAGAACTCAAAACAATATTGAATGGTGCATCCCAGCTCTGCATTTTTACACAACGGAAAATGTCATTTATAAGTTGAATGCATCGGTGAAACTGTATTAGTGGAGCCATAATAGGTGATAAACTGAGGGAAAGCCCATAGGGATGGTTTGGTCATGTCTAAGGAAGACATATTACAGCTTCCAGCAATGGTTGAACGTTTTAAAGGGTGACTAGAGGACCAATGGTTGAATAAGGTTTTAATGAGGATGACGATGATGTGGTTGTCAAGACATTTTAATTCAATTTTTAAATAACATTGAAAGAATTTGAAATAAAAAGTACATAGCCTTATCAAATGGGACCCTAGATGCCTGTGAAATGTAAATGATGCATCATGAACGCATGGTATGGCATGTGAGCTATAACAAGAACAATTTGATTACCATATAGTGTCTACCTAAATCAGTAAAGAAGTAATGTTGATGAAAGCCTTAGTGCTGTATGCTTGAGAATTTTTAAGTGACTTGTATCTGTACAAGTACTAATGCGAAATTGAAACTTTGAAGCATAACAAGAACAAGTGGATTCTTCATTTAATTAATGATAGTAGCTATCTTTTCCTACACACCCCAAGATGAAAAATCTATCCTATTTGGAAGGATATTACTTTTGATATGCCACTGCTACTTCTTGGTCCTTGTGTTAAGGTAATATGATGGGAGGCATCTTTTGCAAGCATGTTTTAGAATTTCCATGGCTAAAATTTCTTAAATTTAGGCTGCAATGTAAGCCATTCCCACAACCCAACCACACATACATGCCCATTATGCATGTAAATATGCACATATGTGGAGCTTGTTTGGTCCACTCTTATTTCCTGATATTTAAGTTTGATTTATCTTGTCAGTAATCCAAATTCTATCTTTTACATGCCCATTCTAACTTTGGTTTGAATATGTGTCAGGATGTTCATTGTTTCTTGTAAGAGGTTGAGGGTTATGAAGAGCTCTGATGCCATTGGCCTAGGTGTGCTTATTCTCCATTTAATCTCAAAATTTCATCACTGTTAACTGATGAAAGGATGCTTCTTGTTTGCATGTATTCTTGTTTGTCATTCCTTAATGTATAGTTTTAAACCACCACTTAAGAAGAAGTTAAATGGATTAAATTCAAGTTGGCTACTGTTGAGTTCATTCGTCTTAGGAATATTCGTGCTTTTGTTTGCAGCGCCAAGGGCCATGGAGAAATGCAGCAAGAGGAGCTAGTGAGTGTCTGAACATGGTAATTGCTTTCTGGCCAGTGTTTAAATGGGAAAAGAATCCAGGCAAAGGTGGGAAATCACATCAAGAATACAATAGTTGAAGGGGAAGGAAGGATGGATGCTTGGGTCAGAAGGCATATCATGGGTTAGATGCTCTTATCATTTTATATTTTGATTACCTGGAAATTTATGTTTCTCCGTCTGTCGCGGGTTTGTTATTATTATAATACTTTTAAGAACAAAATATTGTGGGAGTTCCTCGGAAGTTATTTGAATAGTGTTTGGTGAGTCCCTGTTACCTTCAGGGACATTAGCCTGTAATGTGCTTTGTGGTGGGCTTGCTTGATAGTGTTTGATCTTTGACAAGATTGAAGTAATGTTTTATCATCTCAAATATCAACTGTTTTGTATCCTTGTCTATCATGGTATGTGATGTTCTTTTCCCGCGAGATTTTTCCATAAAATCCCTTAAATGACGAAACACTGCATGGACCATGACCATTTTTTTTTCCATGTCTTTTCTGGTTGGCCCATTATCCTTCTTAGATTCTGCAAACTATAGAAACTAAAATTTTATAAGCTTTGGCCGGCCAATGTGTTGACCTTTTTGCATTTAAACTATTGATTGAAACAATGACTCCATATAGAGTCATTTTTTAATACATTTGTTTCTTTTTTCTTGCGTCATTAACTTATTTTTACAAGATTCTGCTGGACTATCCTGCATGTGCTTGCTTAAATAATATGCCCCGCAGTCTGCAGGTTTGCATGGTGTTTTACATGGATAACCATCAGCACGTGCCATCAACCTATCAACAATTGTCTTCTATCACAAAAGTTTAGCTAGGACACATGCACACACACCAAAAAAAAAAAAAAAAAACAATATTTGATATTCTCTACGCTGTTCTTTGATTATCAACATCCATATCAAGTCATGCATTGCAATTTCTAACTCTAAATTATACATTGTAAAACATTTTGTTTCTGAGCAGATTGTACCTTTAGGTATATTATAAATATTCTAATTGCTTGGGCATTAGATTGTTGCTTGTATTTTGAGAACTATTTCTTGTTTTTATAGGAATAGTAAATGAAAATAATATTTTCATCGTCCAATATATTTGTCTGTCTTATGTTTGTTTGGTTTCTTCTTTCCTATTCATTCAAATTAATGTTAGTGACACTTTGAAGTCTGAATATGGACCCATCCAATCCTCAAGTGATTAATTACGTCTGAAGAAGAACTTATCAGAAGTACCTTGTCAATCCTGAGAAGTTATAAAACACATCACAAATAGTCTTTGTTCTCAAATCATGTTGGTTTACCTTCAGAGGCTTGTCAATATTTTCAACTTGCCCCATTCTGTAAGGAAATGCAGTGATGATTAGGATTTGATCCATAGATGGATGATCTGATTGATTTTTTTTTTTTTCAAATTCTGAATTAGTAGTCCTTGACATGATTAGGTTATGGAAGAAATCCCGTCCAAACCGAATTTACATTTGTTCTTCGGATTAGGTTTTTTTTTTTTTCTGGATTATAGAAAACGTAGCCTCTTTCGTTTTTTCGAAACCAAGGTATGTGAGTCTCTTAGAGAACCTGACTGATCCTCCGTCACATGCAGGACCTCCCTTTCATGCACCGGTTAATTTCTGGGATAAATCCTCGAGGGTGGCCCCTAAGAGGTTCTTTTGCCGCAAGACCTCCTCTTCTCACCCCAAGCTCTTGGGGTTGATGACACCTCTTTCTCTTAACTATATTTTACCCAAATGATATGGCCAATTAGGGATACACAACCATAGTTTTTGTTATAAAGTTATTACAAATAGTAGTTCCACTAAAGTTCCTTCCTGTTCATTCCCAATTTAACTAGGTTGAAATTGTAATCTCATAGTTTTCTGCCTCCAATGATTTTTAAGGCCTTGGGGTCCTCTTTTATTGATGTTGTGATGAAGCAAAAGCTTTTTGTATATTATGTACGTTATTTGAGGTAAAGAATATTGGGTCTTCTAACTTCTTAACTACTATTTCAAGATTTCTGAGAAAAAGTGTTTTTAAGTTGTTTGTTTTAATATAAAAACTTCCGTGGGGTTGGGGTTGGAGAATAGTTTATTAACAAGAGTAGCTGGTTATATCCAGAATCTCCTAATCTCTTCAGAACAAGATTTGCTCCTAGTATGAGTCTGATTCTTTTTGATGATTTCTCTTTTAATTAAATTTATACTTTAAAAATACCCATAATTTTTTTCTGAGGAATTGGCCATGATATATCTGATCCATGCATAATATCATGAAAAATGGATACAAATTTTTTACTGCTACTTAGTATCGGCAATAGGTCTGAAAAAGTATCTAAAAGGGTGAAATTTAGATATTTGCACCCTGTCGAAGTAAGGAACCATGGCATATATGTTTGGAACAGATTCCATTTTGAGAGATTTGAAAAAGCACTATCTCGTTGAAAGGTTTTATCTAAAAGGGTGAAATTTAGATATTTGCACCCTGTCGAAGTAAGGAACCATGGCATATATGTTTGGAACAGATTCCATTTTGAGAGATTTGAAAAAGCACTATCTCGTTGAAAGGTTCTATACATCTGCCGTTTCTCAACGCATTTCTTTATACAAAGACTCCGTTTTTTCCTCTTTTCGGATGGTAAATATTTCTCAGAACATGGAGTGTGAATCCCATTTTAGTGGAAGGACGTGCTATTTATTTACATCCATTAGTTTGTAAGGGATTCAATGCAGACTTTGATGGGGATCAAATGGCTGTTCATGTACCTTTATCTTTGGAGGCTCAAGCAGAGGCGCGTTTACTTATGTTTTCTCATATGAATCTCTTCTCTCTCATTTCTAATATACACAAACATTTCATTTTGGGATAATATAATCTTTAATTTTCATCCTTCACATGAGAAGAATTGATATTACGAATCACCTTTTCTATATTATTAATTGGCACAGTAAATGCATTAAAGGTCATTTTGGTCAATCATGATCACTCCCTTTGTTGTGGCAACCGAGAGCAGCATGTATGGCTTAGGAATTGGGGTACTCAGAAGAAACATATTGGTGTGGCAATAGAATCTCTCTTCCTATATGTCTAGGGTTTGTATTTTACAAGATCAAGAATCTTTTCTCTGTTGTGATTATTGTGACTGAAATGTTCCCCTTTACATAGCTATTAGAAAGCAAGAGTCCAAATTTTCTTTCCAAGTCATTGTAAGGTCTTGTTTATCATTTAGACAAAAACTCAAAATAGGGTGTTCTCTAAGCATTCTTGTAAAACTCTTTTAAGCAAAGATCACGTCTTTTACAAAATTATTTTTGAGTTTATTTGAGAGGTGCTTAAGTGCCATGTGATTCACATATCCTAGAAAGGGCAAAATTTAATTTGAACAAATTTTCCTCACCATCATAGCTCAGAGGTCGTGGGTTCAAGTCCAGCTTACCCATCCAAAAAATAAAAAAAATGTTGGGTGCTGTTGAAATACTGTTAGTCTTTATGATTTTATGTTAAAAACTTGCACCATTAACGCTCTTGTGGGTGAGTTTGTGCTTATAACTATACAAGATTAGTGCATGTTTCATCATGGCAAACACCATTAAATAAATGAATAATGCTCAAGTGACCTCAAGATTGTACCTCATATCACACATCCTAAGGTGAAAGTATGTAAGAATCATAGATGCTTTTCATCTTAGGATGTGCGATATGAGGTACAATCTAGAGCACAACTCTTAAATAATCTTAATTAACCATTTTGAAAAAAATTTATAGCTTATATCATATGTACCCATATGTAGTGGTATGTCCATTGAATTCATTTCCATGAAGTTGAATTTAATGGTGAACTTGTTTCTGTCCAAGGAGTCAACATTGCTTCTCAATCTTAGACGCAGATTCGACAACCCCATTTTCTTATCTTTTTGAAACACTTATGATGTGGGATGGAGAGTTTACCTTATCTCAAGTGGTTGGATGACCCCACAATCCACGTGATACTTAGTGGGTAGGTCCCAGGTGAGATGAGAAAAGTCAACCAAATTGGATGATAGTGGAATAAGTTGACTTCTTTAGACCATTTACTATAGTTTCCAATTCTCCATCCAATATATAATGGTTATTGATATCCATTCAAACTAGATCTTCATACTATTAGGTGATTATTGTTTTTAGACTTGAATTGTTGTGATGGGTGTCCCGTATTTTGCCTATTAATGTAGCCAATTATATATTTTGGTTGCGCCTTCTGACCCAACTGAATAAGGGTATTTTGGATATTTCTTGTACGAGTTCTCTTGGATGAAGGGATTAGGGTTTAAAATAGAGAAAGGACTTTCACTTTATTATTTATGTGAAAGTTTTGGTGAGAAATTTCTTGAGTTAATGATTGTTTAGTGAATATAAAACTTCAAAACGAAGGCTTGACTCTAATAGCAAATCATACTTCATTGTAACCGATCTAAGACTAAACTTAGAATTATAGTATCACTAGTGTTCTTTATTTAATTCTTTTCGAGTAGTTTTTGAACTATCCCTTTTTTCTTTTATTTAATGTTTAATAAATTTATGGGATCAAACCCATTATCTGATTGGATCAGACCTAATCTTGAAATAAAATTAATGCCATCCACATAGAATTGGGTGAATCATTTAATTAAAATATAAAATTTTGAAATGTTTTCTTTTTTATTATTATTTTTTAAAGATACAATTTTTCTATAATAATCAAATCTTTTTACAGGAATTGAAGAGAATACTTTTGGAATAAAAGTACATATATTTTTAAGTTCTTTAATAAATGTAATCAGTTAAAAACTAAAAAGGCTCAAAGCTATGCCCAACCAATTTGACAAACATTGGATTTTATTTTGGATTTGTTCTTAAAGAATTGGTTCAGTTAAGGGCATACACCCAGCCTTCTAACTAAGTGGGCCTGAATTGGTCAAATAAAACATGAATTGGGCTTAAGTGCAGCCCATTGACATCCCTAGTTTCTTACTAACAATTTCATTAAAAGTTTGTCCAAGTCTGACTAAAAGAACGTCAAACCTTGCGGCTAAAAACTTACCACCGCAATATTTTGCAAATGAGTCGTGCTGGAGAGCTGGTGGGGGCAATTGCCCCCACAGAACTTTGAGACACCCCTATATTTTCAACTAATTACATGTCTCATTTGTCCTCACTCCCTCACCTCTCTCCCCATTTGCCCCCACACCCTCATCTCCCTCCAATTTTTGCCCTCACGCCCTCACCTCCCTCCATTCAAGTGCTTCAACTATACAACTAATCATAGTTTGCCCCACTACAAGAAAATCCTGGCTCCGCCCCTGGCTGGACTGACTTCATTTTTCACTGAGTTTCACACTGCACTGAAGAGTAGGTGTACACATAACCAAAGATGCTTTTCAAACATATATGGTTCTAAGCACACCACCACATCAACGCACTGTGAAATACAGCGAAAAACAAATTCACTCTAGGATTTTCCTTTGCGAAGTTATAGCGTTATTGTTGGCATTTGTGAGACAAAATTGTGTTCATTTGATGCACTCTTATACCAATTTATTAGTATTGGCTGTTTGATTCTTCTTGTATCGTCCTTTTAGGTTGTTCCACGTGTAATTACACCTACCTAGCATAAATATAGTTGAGAAATTCAAGAAATGTTTCTTTGATTACTTGACTATATATATATATATCATGAATCCCAGCTTGGCATGATATCGATATTGTACCACATAAATTTAATATTTGATATCGATGTTGTACTGCAAAAATTTAATATCAAACACTATGTATGATTATAACATTTACTCCTCCAACTTAGCTATACACATGGCACACTTGTCGGGTTCAAATCCACCATTGTGGATCTCTGTTGGGCGAAACCTATCGCCAAGTTGAGAGTGAGACCCAATCCATGATCTTCCTTCCACACATGATGAGAGATTGTGTCATTGTTCAAGTGCTTGAACATTATGCAACAAGAAGGGTAAACCTGTTGTATTGGCGTAACTCTTATTCAAAAGTTTATCAACAAAAATATTCAATCCAAAATTATGCAATTAATTTAAATGGGTTTGGATCATTTTGTTGACCATATGTATCAAATGAATAATGTATTTTCGAGCTTCGACCAGCCAAAGAGCGGTGGTTGTCAATTGGCCAAACTGATTGAAAGGAATGTGACAATGTTGCGCATAATTTTAAACCTCAAAAATGACATCGCAACGGACTTACTTGTGATGAAAGCTATTGGATTAGATGTTTGGGAAAAGAAATCTATGGTTATCTAAGCACTACCACATCAACGTAGTGTTGAACATCGTGTCCGACAAAGCCAGTGTAGCACGACTCTTGGAATTGAGGCTTTGGCGGGTACCGTTAGTTTTTATCAAAGAGTCGTTCTATACTGACTCCCTACCATACTATGCCCAAGGGCGGAGCTAGTAAGGAGCAGTGGGGGGCAATTTTTGCCCCCCTCTCCTTTAATTTTTTGAAGATGACATTGCCTCTCGATTGGACTTTTTATTATAGGCTAATTTGAAATGACCTAAATGTCATTTTCTTCAACTTCTAACAAAAAAATCTCTGAATTACTCCCCAAAATTATTAATCTTCAAGTGTACCATTAACTATACTTTGCCCCCACTACAAAAATATCTTATCTCTGCCCCTGATGACCGCGACACTCAACTAATGTGGCAATGTGCATAGAATCATATATTTTTTTCTTGAGATACAAGGAAAAATCAATAGTTTTGTTCACATTGCCGCCTCAACTAATGTCTAGGGAGTCAGCTCAACATTTTTCTTTATCAAATACTTGACCAATGACACTATAATAGATATATTTGACGTTAGGACAACAAATAAGATATTTTGTCTTTCAAAAGACTTGGTTATGGATTAAGAAACTTACCATTATTAAACTTAGGGTTATAATTATCTCAATAATACTAAAAATATCTCATCTCTCGAGCCACTTAAATCTTTTCGTTTTCTTATTTTAATATTTCATAGCTGTTTTTTATTATATATATATATATATATATATCTATGGATCTAAGCACACAATAACATTTTTATGAGAAAATTGTTTGCGAAATGTATAGCCAATGTTTGATTGTACAATGAATTATTTGATATTTTTTCAAGAATAAAAAATGCAGAGCTGGCCTAGAGGCTAGACCAACATTAAAGAGCATTATAGAGTTACTAGGCCGTCCTTATCATCCTTATTTTCTTGTCCATTACGTATAAGTCGTTATTAAGAGTTCAAGAATCCTAGACCATCCATTTTGAAGGACTATCAATAACCTTAATCAAAAGGCCCACCACCCAATATTATTTTATCTATGAGTTCGGTGATTTCTTTTTCAGAAATTTATTTCTTCAATTTCTTAGATAATTGTGATTTGTTTCTCAAACTTTTGTTAAAAATTAATTGACAAGAACCCCACAAACTCTGATAAAAATTGTTCTTTCCTATTAGGGAATAGTTATATGATGTAATCTGATAGGGATGTAAACAAAAGCGTCGGGTCTCATTGTTGAGAGAGATATGAAGACGATGGGCTTGGGAAAGAAAAATATATCGCTTCAGGAGAATTGAGGATGATGGATTTTGGGTAAAATTTTTTTGTTTCAATTGCTTCGAGATTTGTTTATATGTTTATAATCCACAATTATCATGCTCATTCGGACCCTTCTATCCCACAAATGAATGTGGGATAGCTGGACTCTTTATCTATTACAAATACAATGTAAAATTTCATTACTTTTTTTAGAGCTCGATTAGATTACTTAATCCCACCATCCATCCTTACAGGAGTGGATCCTTGGTAGTACTTTTACTCTGTGGTTGCTTGACGTTTATTTCAACGGTTGAGGGAGCGCCACGTCATAAAGACGCAAAAATTCATTCGTTAAAAAATTGAAGTTCAGGGTGACCGTCCATTTTCAAAATCGTAGATCAGCCTTAAAAGTATATAATTTTTTTTTTCAAATCTGATCTATACTATGATCTACACATGCCTGAGGTGTTGGTTTTTCTTTTAAAACCTTTATATTTACAACTCACTACAAGGAACTACAAGAAAGAGTACTACAGAGGATCCGCTCCCCTAATACATAATTCTTGTCCTATAAGTATTACATAAGTAATGATTTTTTTTTTTTTTGAAGAATAATAAAATGACGTTAGATATCCCCAGACTTCTTCATAGATGGAAAAAAAGAGACACATTTTGTTGATGGGAATAAAATTATATGATTTATGGTCTTCTTCAATCTCTTCTTTTACTCGCTTGGTGGGTTGTATGTGAATTACACTCTGATTCCTAAGTCAATTTTTAATTTTATTGAATAGTATTGGTTAAAGAAATTCACACACCTCGACTCTTTATGGATCCTTTCTTTATAATTGATTTAGAAGTGATGATGTGGTCAGCATTTCACAACACGTCATTGTTAGTCTTCACCGCCTTTCTTAGTACCCTCGACAATGCACGTTGGCTGATCACGAGACGGATTCCATGCTTCTAGAGTGTCGTGGATCTACCATGCCTGTCTTTCTCGATTCTATTATTCTTTCATGGGTGCCACATTTACAATGTATAAAGTCCATGTGATCACCCAACTACTAAACATGTATAGTTTGGACAATTAGCGTTAAAGAGCTGACCTATTTTCACTTACAAAAACTTGAATTCTAATTTAATCATTACCATTAGTGTTATTTAATAATGTTTAGGACCACAACCACAATATCCCTCTCAACTCAAAGGATATTCCACTCTCCAATAAGGCCATAGCAATTGCCAACACACCACCCACTGCCGCCATTGCACGGAGTCGACGGGAATTGTCTTTAATTCTAAGTCCAATATTACAAAATCTTGTTAATAAACTATTCAAGGGATGGCACTAACAATCATTTGATTCCAAATTTCTTTTATTAAAAATATTAAATTTAAATAATTTAATGGGTTCTACACCAACGGGACCGTTGCTTAAGTGATTCAAAGTTGAGAAAGCGTACATTAATCTCCCCATATGCAGCTCATCACAGATGGGTTTTCTTTGTTTTTCTATTTTTTCGCATTTTCTTGTCTGTTAGATCTAGAGTTCATGAATCAAATTATTCGAAAAGTGGGTAAATGAGCCTCAACTTGGTTTTGGTGGTGCATGGTTATTGAGTGTGAATGACTTCTTCGATTTCTTAAAGCTAAATTAGTTTATTTGTTCTCCTTTTTCTTTTCTTGTACTTTTAATGATAGAGAAATAATTCTTTCATTACTAGATCCCAAATTACAATATCTCTAACAGAATTATATAGAAAATAATTTCAATAATGTTTTCAGGTGAGGGAATCAGATTCCATGTTGATGACAAAAGCCCTTAAGATTGCAAATCAATTGGTTACATTGGCTTCACACCTACCCAAATTCTTTTGGTTTTTTGTGATTATTTGGTATTTTAAAACTTGCACCATTAGTGCTCTTGTAGATGGGTTCCTGCTTTTAACCATACAAGATTAGTGCATGCTTCATCATGGCAAACACCATTAAATAATGCTAATTAATGTTTTTATAAATTAATGGCAAAAAAAAAAAACCATTTGCTTTTGAAGAAACTTTAGATTATATTATGTACCCATAATTAGTGGTATGTTCATTGAATCCAATTACATGAAGTTGTTTAAAGTTGACCTTGTCTCTGTCTAAGGAGTCACCATTGCTGCTCAACCTTAACCCTTTATCAGGACCAGATTTGACAACACATGATGATAGTGGGTAGGTCCCAGGGAAGAGGAGAAAAAGTCAACCCAATTCAAATGATGGTGGAATAAGTTGACTTCTTTGGACCATTCACAATATTTTTGTTCTCCATTCAATAGAGATGCAACACCAACTCAGCTGGTTCTTGCCATCCATTCAAGCTAGATTTGGAGACTTTTGACATGGGTTTGATATTTCATGATGAGTCAAATCCACCAATTTGGGTCTATCCACATGTATCTCCATAGGTTTCAGTCTGTAAATTAAGTCATGGGGCTTGGGATTAAATTATCAAAAATGTTTTGTTGTTTGACTTGGGAATTCTAGATTAGAGTGTATGTTGTATTATCTTCAATTGTAGGCTGCTTCATCATGGGTGGGAAAAGCGGCCTAATAACTTGGGGTACAATATTGTGACACATTATATATCTCTCATTCCTCTATTTAATTTTGTCGAAAATTACGTCTTCTATTTATTCAATTGTGTTTATATCCACTTTCGTTATTGGTTTTCTTTATATCCACTTTCAATATATCGACCTTACATTACGACGTTCCCTTCTATTAGAAGTGCCTCAAAAACTTATGAGATCGGTTCATTTGATGCGATAATGAACCCAAATTGGACCAATGCATGGTACAACTCGTGGGTATTCAATCCTTCCTGTATCGTCCTTCAGGTTGTTCCACGTGTACTTACACCCACCTATCGCAGTTATAATTGAGAAATTCAACAAATATTTCATTGATTATAGGGCATTAATATCACAGCTTGGCATGACACCGACATTGTACCACATAAGTTTAATTTCAAACATTAAACATGATAATAACCTTTCCATATTAAACATTACTATACAAGGGTCACAATGTTGGCTTCAGATCCACCATTGGGTTCACGCCACGAAGCTGATTGCCAAGTTCAGACTCGATCCATAATCTTCGTCACAAGATGATGTGATCCTCATCAGATTATGACACTGCTCGTCGTATCCAAGTCAACTCATGAGCTTTTGAACTTGATGGATATTTGGGTCAAGTCAAGTTTTCAGAGTTTTAAAACCATGGTTCAAGTAATTTGCCACTACATACATTATGAAATCTGACTTAGAAATTAGAGTGATTGAGATAGATGGATGAACAAACGTTTGGAAGAATTGTTGAAAAGGTGGGAGGGTACTTTAGAGACTGATGCAGATGTTTGAAGCCATTGACACTACACAGAAGAGGGTTTTAATCAAATCAGTCACAATTGTTCACCACCTAATTTAAAAGCTCTCCACCCATTCCTCTCATGAAAATTTAAAATTTTCTTTATACAGTGGAAAATTATGCAATTGATTGACGAGGCCGTTTGGATTATTTTCCCGACCATCCAAAATCAAAAGACCAATCAAATGATCTTGACTATCGGATAATATAGTTTTTGGGCTTTGTTCCGTCAAAGCGGTGGCCGTTCATTTGCTAATTTGATTGAAAGAAATGTAACAAAATTTTGCACGGCAATTACAAACAATGAAAATGAAAGTGCAACCAACTTAGGGTATGCTTTTTTAATCTTATTAAAAAGACATTTTCACGAGAAAAATGTTTTCTAAAGTTGATTGCCCAATTCTGATTGCGCACAAAAAATTTAAGAGTCTTTTGTTTTAGATTTTAGAATTTGTTTCTGGCTCACAATTAGATAATAGAATTCGATGCATTGTTTGGTTCAGATTATCAACTTGATTTTTTCATAATCAGAAATCAAAATCATTGAGAATCAAAAACAATTTTCAGACTATTTATATCCGATTACCTTCCCCTCCATATAAGATGCTCAAAAGCATTAGTAAGATTGGGAATTGGATAACGTTAGTCAGGCCAGTCCTACTTTAATATTATAGTCATCTTCAAATGTTCATGATGACCCATGGAAATTTCCAGAAAATATTTACCTTGATGTCGGTTAACTCATATTTTTCTAGGAAATATATTTTCCTAATTATAAATTATTAGTTGGATCCCATATAAACCCAATCAGAAGTTACCCTTGATTATTATAATTAATAATGAAAGAGGACTCTTAATGTCCCTTCTTAGTATCTCCATCAGCTTACTTACCAAAACATCAATGTATAAAAATGGGACAGTTATACATTGAAAAGAAAACCATGTTCCATGCTCCTAGACAGGTTATCTTTTAACAGAGATGAAATTGATTTTCATGTCGACTTGACTTAGAACATTAACAAACATTACAAGATTACTAGTCTAATCACCCTTCTACTTTACATCCATTAATGAAACTTAACCATTAATTATTAAAAATTCGTGAAATAAGTCTTAATCACAAGGCCCACTATCCGTATATATTAGTCTTCTATTTAATTAAATTTATTTTTCTATGCCGACTTAATATAAAGTTTTATGAAATTTCTTACATCAATTAGTTAGTGTATCAAGTCAGCGTCCCCGTTTTAATGGGAGAATTATTGATCAAAAATTATAAAAATACCTTTGGATAAATTCATAAATAGGTAAAAATTAACTATCAATAATAATATAAATTTCTTTTTTTTTATCTGTTAAAACTATTTTCACGAGTGGTAAAATGTGCAACTGACGAGTGCCCCTTCCCTAGTGTCTCAAAATAGTAAAAATAAAGTTGAAATGTTCCACCATAATAACATTCTAACCAACAGCCATTTCTACACAAAGAATTTCAAGTGTTACAAAATTACTTTTCAAACTTAAATAATGATCTTTTTTATTTATTTATTTATTTATAGTTATTTAAATTTTCAAAAATCATATCTTGTGGTAGAGATCCACTTGATGTGGTTTGTCGAGCCTGATAGTTCTAATCAACAAGGAGGTGTTGTAAATCAAACCACGCCTTCATGCTGGATCCACTTTGTTTTAGTTATTTAAGAAAATTTTCTAAGGGTATTTCATAATTTCACTAATATTATGTAAAACCTAGTTAGGTTTCTTAGAGTATTTATATTTCTCGTTTTTGGTGAAAAGATGTAATCTGTAATTACGAGTTTTTCTTCATAGTGGAATCGGTGTGATCTGTGGACGTATCTCAATCTAGAGGGAATCACATAAAATCTCTGTGTTTCTTTGTGTGATAGCATCTTGTATTTAGTTTTTTTCAATTCGTTTTCTTATTTCAATTGCACCTGTTTTCATAACACCACTGTTATGTAATGTCATTCCTTTACTAATATTTTGACAATTCACTAACCATATTGCAAATATTGAATAAAAAAAATATTAAAAATGATAATTATGTAGGTAAAAAATATTATTTTGTGTAAACACCAATGTTAGTTGTAAAATATAAAAATAGTTTAAAGTTATTATATACATTTTTTTATAACTATTTATTAATGTGCATCCTAATAAAGATTTGGATGATAGTTTTATAATTGAGTTGTTTCTATCATAAATCAATTTATATTGCAATGCAAAGTGGTAGTTGTGGGTTCAAGTCTACTTTAACTTTGTTGACATTTGTATATTGGAAATAGGGTTCGGTTCTCGTTTTGGTTCAGTTTTATATAAGCTTGATTCAAGAATTGAATTAAATTGATCGGTTCTTCATTTTCATAATTCGAAACCGAACCAAACCACCCCAAAGCTATCAGTTTGGTTCGATTCTCGATTTGAACCAAACCAAGTTGCACCCCTAATCTAACATTCTACATATAGTTTGGTGTGTTCTAAGTAAAAAAATTGGTGTGTTAATAGAAGCTTTCTAAATTATTGCACAATTGCTAGTCAATATTCCAAATTTTGCTTTCCAAACAAAATTATAAAATATTAATAATATAAGTCCACGATGTAAAGACTTATAGAAGAAAAATGGTGAAAATGATCGATGTCACAAAGATGCATGCATTTGCATTATACACATACGGAAACAAGTTTGATGCGAAAGCTTCGCAAAAAACAATTACGTAAGGCCACAAAAACCAACATTTAGGGATGGACTACATAGTATGAACGATATAAAATATATGGGTCGGGTTCTGCTAACTCAAGAAATATGACTCAAAAAATAACTCAAAATCCTAACCATTTAATAATAAAATCCAACGATTGAGAATTTATAGGGATCATATCCCAACAATGCTTATCTCAAGGATAATTATAAATCATTGGATTTTTTATTACATTATCAAGATCTTGTGTTAATTTTTGAGTCTACCCAACCAACCCAATATATTGAGGAGATTGGGTTATATGAACCAAAGTAATCCACACTGCACCCAAAAATATGATTAAGTCTGCATGAATGTAGACAAAAGATTTTAAGAAATCTTGAAAAAAAAAAAAATTGTTATTCTTGCACTGTGAATCAACCCAAATTCCTTAGGCATCCCTTTGAGAAGTAACAAAGACATAAAGTTTGTTTTTTGGATTATTTGCAAGTCTAATCTAATATATGAATTCTAATCTAATCGAAAAAGGTTATATGAACATAACCTTGACCAAGATCTTCATTTGGGCCACGTGTACTTCTATCTTAACCCAAATGACATGTCAACCGTTAGAGTTCATGGTTTAAAGAAAAATAAATAAATTGATCAAAATTGTGATTTTTTTTAATAAAAAAACCTTGAATTCTTAAATTTATGTTTTTATTGATATTTGAGGGTTGTTATGGTTCTAACGGTTACTAGTCAATGGCCTTAATCGAAACATCTCAACCACTATATATTGCAGGAAAGGTTTCATTTTCGAATACATCAATTATGTGCCTTTTTCAAAAGATATTCGAGGGCCATGTGACCGCACCCACTACTAATGACATTTCAACTATTATGTTTAAGGATTTATCGAACGATTTTAAAATTTAAAGGTTGAATCATTGCCACATTTATTTATTTCTTTAGATTCAATTAAGTTTTTTATGGTTTAGATTAGAGCCCCCTCACCCACCCCATGATCCATGGGCCCTTTCAATTTTATGGATGTTTCAGATTGTGACTAGACCCACACGGATCACCAGCACACCACGTGTTAGGGGAGGGAATGTCTTTATTCTAACCCTAATATTACCAAATCTCACTAATCAACTACTTAAGAAATGGCTTTAATAATCCTTTCGATTCGGATTTTCTTAGATAAAAATCATTATTTTAATTAATTTAATGACTTCCACACCAATGTGACCATTACTTAAGGGATTCGATACCCATATGCAGCTTAGTAACACATGGGCTTTCTTTTTTTTTTATGGGGCATATTCATTATCCCTCTTAGATCTAGAGTTCATGCATCAAAATTGCTGAAATTAGTTAATGAGCTTCAACTTGGTTTTGAAAATTGAAAAATGGAGATCTTCCATATGGGATGTCTTGTTATCTCATGTGCAATATGGGCATTTGTAAGTCTAATTCACGTTTATTGGGATATATATATATATATATATATATATATATATATAGGGTCACGTTATTACGACCCCCTTTGCGACACACCTTTTTGTCTTATATGGGCAAAAATGTTTGGAATGGGCTGATTTTTTGTGAGGATGATCTCTGTGATGAGGGGATCATCCTGGCAAAAAATCATCCCATTCCAAAACTTCTAACCCTATCAAAATTGATTTACAAAAATTGGACAGTCTATAATTTTTCAACAAAAATCGGACGGTCTATAAGTTTTGGAATGGGATGATTTTTTGCCAGGATGATCCCCTCACCATAGAGATCATCCTCACAAAAAATCAGCCCATTCCAAACATTTTTGCCCATATAAGACAAAAAGGTGTGTCTCAAAGGGGGTCCAAAAGGGGGTCGTAATAACGTGACCCATATATATATAGGGTCCCATTCGCCACCCTTAGTTTTACCACACACTTTAACAAACGCGTTTTGTCTTACATGGGTTAGAAGTTTCGGAATGAGCTGATTTTTGGTGAGGATGATCTCTATGGTGAGGAGATCATCCTCACCAAAAATCAGCTCATTCCAAAACTTCTAACCCCATCAAAATTGATTTACAAAAAATGGACGGTCCACAATTTTTCAACGTGTAAACATGGGGCTAAACATTTCGGAATGGGCTGATTTTTGGGGAGGATGATCTTCTAATCATAGAGATCATCCTCACCAAAAATCAACTCATTCCAAAACTTCTAACCCATGTAGGACAAAAAACGTTTGTTAAAGTGTGTGGTAAAACTTAGGGTGCTGAACATTTCCCATATATATATATATATATATACCCGTACTCTCTATCAAATTATACTAAACCCAAGTACTTGATCCTAATTTTATATTGAATTAAATCAAAACCTAATATTGTGTTTATTATTTTGCAAAAAAAAAAATCTCTTTGAATTGAAGATTTTGGAGTGTGACCTAAGGTTCCTTTCTAATATAATAGAATCATGATATTCTGACTCAAAAATTTTTACTCCATCTATACTTGATCAACATAACAAGTGCACATAATCATATATCTTTTTCTTTGGGATACACACAAAAAAATATTAACGGTTCTGAGCATTTACCACCCCCACTGAATATAAATCGAGTTCGATTATTATTAGTCATATAATACCATATTCAAGTCATCAAACATCTTTCTCGAGATCGTACGAAATACGATGAATTAAAGATATTTTTTCATAGGTCAGATGATGGGGTCAACTAATGGCTGTGGGTCCCACAGGCCAATCAGTAGGGTTTGTAACGTAACATCATCAAGTGGGTCCCCTCTGAATAATAAAACCAGTGGCCTGGTCCATGTAATCCATGATTGTCATGCATCCCAAGTCTGGTTGGCGACTGAATCATTTAAATAAGTTAAATTTTAAAATATACAAAATAAATATTTTAAAAATTTTAAAAAGATAATATTTAGGTTTGGAAAGAATGCCTTTTTTTTAATTTGGAAGCTTCTCAAAAAAAACAAAACCATCTTTGTTTGATTTTACGTTTGGATTTTTCTAGCATTAGAGCATAAGGAACAGTAGGAATCCCTAGGAATCTGTTCTCATCTCCTAAACATTGTTTGAGTCTAATATTAATATTATATAATTTGTTTATTTTAAACTTTCTCCACCACTATTAATGATACAATTACTAGACCTTGTGTACGGTCAAAGAATATTATAAGAATTTATTTGTCACATTTGAAAGGCTTGAAACATGAAATAAGTAATCTCAAAATTTTAATACCCAAAATTAAGCTCGCCACAAAGGGGATAAAAAAATTTCAAGAAAAAAAAAAATCTTATTTTGAGAATAAAAGAGTTGGGGGTTCTTGAGATAATTTGAATCGAAATCTCTAAATTTTATTGATTTTAATTCTTAACTATTCCCGATTTGATTAACTAATTAATGAAATTAGAATAATAATTATAAAAAATATTCTCCTTAAAAATGATTTTGTTTCTTAATGTCTTTTGATTATAGGAGAATTGATTCCAAAAAAAAGTAATCCAGGATAAGAGTTTTCAATTCTAATTTGGCTTAAATTAAATGAGTACTCATTGATATCCAAATCAAGTGATACATATGAACAATATTGAGTTCAACTATAACACGAACGATTACAACAATAACAATACGTGTCACTAAACAATAATTGATCGTGCAATTATAAAGAATGTAATTCACAATCATAAAGACGAGAACATGATCTGATAATTAAAAAGATTTATGTGAGAACATGTGTCCCAATCAACCTTGTGATCAAGGGCACATCAATGCGGATGATTAAAACATGGATAATTATATATGTATAACATTCTACTTTAAAATTGAATATTTGATTAATTGTGATTGATTTGATCATTTGATAATGACCATCACATGATCAAAGCCGGACCCCAACCTCATGCATTTGAATCTGAAACGTGGTACAGTCATACTGATGATCAAGATGACATGGACAACTGGTGTGTCTTTTTCTTGCCACGTGTACACAAATCAAACACCTTGGTAGGGGCTTGCGGAAACGGGCTACCTATGGAGTAACGACAACGTTCTGCCCTGCATTAAATTCTTTGACTGATAATAAAGATAAGGTGTTGAAATGACTTAGAAGGAATCTTTTGCCACGTGAATTAGATGACCTTTTGAGAAGGTTTCCAGTTAATCTTCTACGTAAATTTCGAGAAAACATAGTCAAACCGTGAGAAGAAAGAAACCATATGTGGTAACTAACCTAACTTTAAGTGTAAACTAATCATTGTTTAGCTAAAAATTAAAATAAAAAAAAATATTATTTCTGTACGGTCAAACAAAGTCCATCTTTTTAACCGTTGGATTTTTCCCCCAAACGTTCGGTCGAGGACGCTAAAATTTTTCCAAAATAATAATTAATAAATTATTAACGGAGGGAGTTGACGCCGTATTGAAAATCACAGTTTCCAATGAAGGAATGACGTCATCATTCAGGAAAGCAAACGGCGTTAGGGCCTTTGAGAGCCCACGTGACTGTCGGAATTATTGACTGATGACACTGTTCACACTGTCAAATCATCGGTCCGTGATGCTTTTCTTTTCGGGAAGGTACTATTAGTATTAAGTGTGGGTCCACGGGCCCACATTAATCGAAATTACAGCAAAATTTTTCCATGAAACTCATAAACTATTGAACTTTCGAGGGTTCCGTTAAAGGTTTTGGGGGCCTGGGGTTGGTTCTGTTTGGTGGGCTCCACTTGTATGCATTTCGGCCAAGATCTTGA
This sequence comes from Akebia trifoliata, assembly GCF_017979445.1. NCBI lineage: Eukaryota > Viridiplantae > Streptophyta > Magnoliopsida > Ranunculales > Lardizabalaceae > Akebia > Akebia trifoliata. Next base: position 9,704,743 of record NC_141376.1, on the reverse strand, counting down.
TGGGCCCATAGATATAAATGCAATCTAGTGACTAATGGGTTTGAGAAAGCAGCCAACATTAGACAACAGACCTTTATATTTAGAAATTTAGTGCAAATTCAAATATTCAAATTATGATTATAAAATTCAGATTTCGGTAATTATTTGGTGAGATTGTATTTAATTTATTTTGATAAATTTGAAAAGAATCGTGCTAGAGTGACTTTAACAGGGGATACCTTGACGTGGTGGCACGTGCATATCTGTAAATGCATTTTACTCGCATATTAGAGAAAATGTATCTATGGGCATGCACACGCCACCGCGTTAAGATGTCCCTCGTGTATCCCCATTGAGGTCACTCCAACATTAATCATTTGAAAATATACAAAATCTCTCCCTCTCTCTCTATTTATTTATTTTTTGTGTTCTTTTTTTTTTTTTTGTGGTGGTGGGGAGGGGGTAGGGATCGATCCCATGAAGTTGTAGTGAACGGAATTCTAAGAACTTTGAAAAAAATATTTTTCACTATTGAATTTTAATTTTAAATTAGAATTAAAAGAAAGTTCAATAGCTTTACATTTACAAAACCTTTGATCAAGTATAAATTTTTTATTTTAAAAAAAATTGGATCTGAGTTTTCTATGAAATTTGAAGGGTTATGGTGTTTGATTGCCAATTTGGTAATCCATTTGAGTAAAGCGACCCTTAGTAATGCTTAAAATCTTATTAAGTAATTTTAAATAAAATTTTGAGGGTGAAGGGTAAAATTCTATCATTTGTCATGATAAATTTGTAAATTACCTATTAATTCTTTGATTTGCCAATTTAATCAGCTAGTCACCTATTTGGAGAGTTTTATAAATTTTTAGAAAAAATTGAAGAATTTTGTGACTATGATAGAAATTAGGTTTGGAAGAAAAAAAAAAAAAAAAGGAAGTATATTTACATGGCAAAGAACCTTATTATTATTTTTCTCTATTACTTAAAGTAATATTTCATATACTAGAAATAATAATTGTTTGATTTTGTAGATTTTCACCTTCTTATTAGAAGCTATACTTTAGTATTAAATTCAATAGTGTTTTAACTTTTTAGAATGGATTTATGGTACTAGGTTTATTATCAATTCTTAAAAATCATATCAATCTTAGACTATTAAGACCCTGATCCATTCAGGCATATATAGTAGTTATCGTAATTTTCAAGGATTTGACGTGATCTCTCCCCGTTGTGATTTCAATTATATCCTTATTAGAGATTTAAAATATCTTGTGCATATACATATATATTTTCAATAATGTTTTTTTTTTAGTCAATTGCGATCGAAACCGAGAGGCTTAGTATATAATAACTCGTGTATGCTATAATTCAAGTGTAATCTTGTATTCTTATGTTTGTAACAACATTAGATTTAAGTCAAATTATATTTTCAATGTTCTATTTAGCCAATAAATAGGTTTGCTTGAAATAAATATGGAATCAAATTTGACATTTGAGTTGCCAAAAAAAAATTAATGTCGTTGGATATATATTTTATGCTTTTTGAGTTGAGGAACACAGACAAAAGTATGGGATATTTTCAAACATGGGGCTATTGAATTCCTGCAACTCCATCCTCAAGGTACTTAGGTCTAGATTCTGCGATCACATTGAAAGGGATCGAGACTGTGTTGCATTTAAGTGCCATTTTATTAGCTCAGAACCTTTTACAATAATGGGGCAATCAATATCGCATCTTTGCCAATTTATTAATGTGAGAAAGGGTGGGGGGTGTTTAGATAGGGTCGACTAGTCTACCTGCCTTCCAAAGGAAACAAAGGCTATACTTGCATAATTTTTTATTTATTAATAATTATGGTTGGATTAATAAATATAGGCTATAGTTGGATTAATAATTCTCAAGCCCATAATTTTTTGGTTGAGCTAGGGCTGGTAATCAAGTTAATCTAAAATGTGAGAGACTATATTTGTACCTGATTTTCCATACTTATTCGTACTCCAATATTTAATAATAAAGTAGTCAGTTCGTTATTTTTTTAATGTGATCATCACTTTTTAAATCAATGAAATAGTCACTTTTCAAATAAATATCAGCAATCTTATTATAATATATCAGCGAGATCATCACTTTGAAATGCCTACGATTTCATTATTCATATTTTGGGAAATAAAATGAACAATGAACCATAATCGAAATTAAATCATATTCAATGCATGAAATAGTAATTTACTCATGTGTATATCTGGTTTGTTATACAAACTCCTCGACTATGTAGAAGTATAAATGGATACATGACCTGAAAGACGCATGAGCCATCTGCAACTATATAGCCAGTAGTGGAATGTAGGAGCTAAATTTGAAGCTCGAACCATCATGATCATAGATTAGGTTGTGCAGTTCCCCGTTGTAAAGACAATTGGAAGGATTCTAGGACAAGAAAGAAGAATAAACTCATGGACTGAAGAGGTAAAGTTTGTCGTGATTGACATTGACAGGTATGACACGGTGCTTGGGAAGAAATTCTTCGAATAGACGAAGGCTATGGTCTTTCGATACAACAACACCCTCAAAAGAAAGGTTTTGCTGAAGTTAAACTAAGAGATGAAAGTGGAACCAAGGAGCTTGAATCACTTTCAAATGGAGAGATGGAAACAAAAAAGGATGGATGTTTTTAACTGCTAACCGGGGTTCCTGTGCTGGCATCAGGTTCATCAAGCCAATGCCATGCTGCTAGGTTCACTAAGAGATAAAATTCGTTGTTCGTGCAACAGGTTCCCCTTCCCCTCCCTTTCCCTTCCCACGAAACATTACCCCCCTAGGTCTCCTTGAGAGGAACTTCGAACTCACCTAAAGGCTAGTAAAGCCTACATTAGGTAGTAGTTGTTAAATTGACTACACAACACTTTCTCTTCAACTTAGTAAGGCCCCCCCCCCCCCGCCCCGCGCACACCCAAAGAAAAAAAAAAAGGAAAGGTAAAGGGATAGGGAGGTATTTCTTTATAGTGTAGTGTAGCCAGTATGCATGTATCCCAAGAGCTACTCTTAGGGATGGATGCTCTGCTTGCTTCCACATGTCCCTTAGGACTCCCTTGCATTGAATAAGAAGCCACGTACCCATTGATTTTATTCACATGATATTGCCTTTGTGATTACTCTATGGAGATCCTGAGAGATGCTTCGAGAATTGTCCCTAGTGTATTTCACTTCTTTAACACGTGCATATCTAAGATTATCGAAGGATTGGCTCTAGTTGCTAGATTATACCTACACAAGGTATATCCTCAATCCCCTATAGTATAAATATGTTGTTCTTGTTAACAATTTGCTAGTTAAATCAATGATAAAGAAATGTGGTTAGGGTTAGTTAATCAAATTCACTTCATAAGATGTATATTTAAAAGGTTGAAGGACTTTAAACATATCTGTCAACCTCGGGGCTTCATTTACCAACCATGATTTTCTACTTGGATTTCTTATTTTGTCTCAACACCCTTGGAAATTAAGATCACTTGAACGAGTTATTTCGTTTAAGATAAGCAAAATCGTGACAAGACTTTCTTTTGGGAAAATCTCATCAATTTCAACATCCCCAAATATATTAAGTGACTCGAGAAGAAATACACAATCTCGATTTATTTGTATCTCAATAATACATATTAATATTCATGACATTAATTAGCCTTGGCCGTTGGACTTTGCATATGCAGAATTGGGATTGTGTGTATTTCCCAGCCATATTTTTTAAGCGAACCCAAGCCACGTAAAAATAGTATAATGTAAGAATTTGTTTTTAATTAAAAAAAAAATAAAAAAAATACTAATAAGAATTTGTATTTTATTCTTCTAGTGGGAATAATATTTTTTATGAGTTGGAACTTCAAAGTTCATGTCCCTTCTCTATGTTGCCTTTTTTATACAAGGCCATTTTTGTTAAGTGAATCTTTGGCATTAAATCAAACAAATCTTGTTTTAAATATCTCTCTCTCTCTGTCTTATTTTATTTATGATTATCTCTTGATTCTCTTACTACTTTGTCAAAAATAATAAAAAAAAACCAACGTGTCAATCACCAACTCTATTTGATATTTCTTTTAAATTTTAAGAGTGATTTAGAGACATCCCTACACTTTTGATGAATATTTGATGTGTCCCTATGTATTTAAAGTGATGACTTGTTCCCCTTGACCTTGGACTTTCTATAATTATAATATATTAATGAAAAATGACCTAAATCCCATCATCTTCATCTTAAAATCTTATCAGCATTCAAGACTTAAAAAGGTTAAAACGTAATTTCTATAGAAGTAGAAGATAATAAATTTTTGAGTACAAAAAATTCACGAGAGTTAAAGGCAAGATTGGCAAGGAAGTATTAAAGATGAGGTTGAACAAATTAAAAAAAAAAAAAATTACTACAACGGTTGAATAGTTCGAAGATTAATGATAAGGGTATCCAAATATTCACCAAAACTTGGTGGGGGTATATAAAATAAATAAATCAGAATCTTAAAATTTCAATCAAGCTGATGTGTTCAGTCGATGAAAGGACGGTCGTGATTAATAACAGCGTCCACACAATTATCTAATCTCTTATACAAAACAAATCATGATGAGTTGGAGAGTAGGTGAAATTGAAATATAACGGAAATCAAACAAACAGATCATCACATTTACTCTACCAAATGACCACAAAAGGAAACTAAGGCAACAAAAATAGATAATTTGGTGACGCGAGAGAGGAAAGTGTATCTTATGGTGTTCTAAATGTGGGTGTGGAGCCAAAGATTTATTTGCAGGGGTGGGTCGGTGGCCATATCGTATTCATGGAGAGAAACCTCAACGTTCTTGACCGGTTACCGTAACAACCCTTAACCAGGTAAAATTTTCAACCAATATAAATATACTTCAAAGGTTAGAACTTGGAAACCATAACCAAACCACTAGATCTAGGGAGGGAGGGAAGGAAGGAACGATTGGGATCAATTTTTAAATTATTTTTGCAGAAGAAGCCCAATCTTACCCTTTTGTCTTCTGTGGCAGAAGAAGATCGAATACAACAAAACCCATTCTTTTCTCTCTAAAAAGAGAGAGAGAGAGAGCGGAAGTGAGGAGTAAAGAAAGAGAGTTTCGAATATGGGGACTGGTTGGCGAAGAGCCTTCTGTACATCAATCCCTCGAGACCCAGAAACCACAGTTACAGAGAAAGATCAAAACCCAAGTCCAAGAAGTTGTACCAAATTTGGGTTTTTTAATGGAGGTAACAGTAACCCTTCAACACCAAGGTTACAGTCTCAGCCAGTTTCGAGTCCAAGTTTACGATGTCGAACAACTTCAAGTGTGCCAACAGCACCATCGGCGCACGATAGCCCCAGAATCAAGTCGGCGCACAATAGTCCCAGAATTAGGAGCCCAAGATTGTTCCAGAGTTCAAATCCATCTTCGCCCAGATCTCCTTCGCGATTTTCTCTCTTCAAAGCAAGTCTTCGTTTATCCAAAGTAAGAAATTAGAATTTGAATCTCTCTTTGTACGATCTCTGGAACGATTAGCTTTTTCCCTCTTTTAACGTACGCTACGCTCGTGTGAGTTGGATTGGGAGAATGATGAAGAAATTTGACTTTTTTTTCACCTTTTTTTTGGTTTTTTTTTGCAGAGTAACTGTGGAATCTGTTTACAGAGCATGAAGACGGGTCAAGGATCAGCCATCTTCACAGCGGAGTGTTCACATGCTTTTCACTTCCCTTGCATAGCTTCCCACGTGAGAAAGAATGGGACACTCGTGTGCCCTGTCTGCCATGCGAACTGGAGAGAAGTACCTTTACTTGCTTTCCACAAGAACCAACCAGACTCTGAAGAAGACAAGAGAACAGAATCTTCGCCTCGAGATGTTAAAATCAAACAGGAGGATCAATCTAAACGATCGGATCAAAGAGTTTATGATGATGATGAGCCTCTACTATCTCCTACTGCTGTTGCTAGGTTTAATCCGATTCCAGAGGTTGATGAAGATGGAGATGAAGAAGAAATCGAAGAAGAGTTTCAAGGATTCTTCGTGAATCCTAATCCTTCATCTTCTTCTTCTTCTTCTATCAAATCTGATAAACAATCAGATGTAATCAATGGTGGAGATTTGAGAACATCGAGAGATGTTGAAGTTAGATTACTACCAGTGGCTGCTGTAGTATCTGTTGGAAGAAACCATGAGACCTACGCTGTAGCCTTGAAGGTGAAGGCTCCTCCACCTCCAGCGCAAAATAGAACAATTGGGCCGCTGTTAGATTCGGCGCGTCGCGCGCCGATCGATCTTGTTGCTGTTCTCGATGTTAGCGGGAGCATGGTTGGGGCAAAGCTTCAGATGCTTAAACGCGCCATGAGATTGGTTGTCTCTTCGCTTGGCTCAGCCGATCGAATCTCTATTATCGCCTTCTCTGCAAATCCTAAGAGGTTACTCCCATTGACGAGAATGACGGCTCAGGGACAGCGATCGGCGCGGCGTATAATAGATCGGCTCGTTTGTAGCCAAGGAACCAGCGTTAGTGATGCGCTGAGGAAAGCCACGAAAGTTCTTGAAGATCGAAGGGACAGAAACCCTGTGGCAAGTATCATGCTTCTATCAGATGGTCAGGATGAGCGGACCAGCTCAAACTCAGCTAATCAACGGCGTCAAACATCAAACTCTTCGTCAACTCGTTTCGCTCACCTCGAGATTCCTGTCCATGCGTTTGGTTTCGGTAAAAACGGCGGCCACAGTCATGAGCCAGCTGAAGACGCATTCGCCAAATGTGTTGGAGGATTATTGAGTGTAGTCGTTAAAGATCTTCGACTACAGATTGGTTTCTCTTCTGGCTCTGCGCCGGCTGAGATTACAGCGGTTTATTGCTGTACCGGTCGGCCTACAGCAGTTGGATCCAGTTCAGTCCGGCTTGGCGATCTCTACGCAGAGGAGGAGAGAGAGTTATTAGTAGAATTGAGAGTTCCCACGGCTCCAGTTGGAGCCCATCACGTTATGACCCTCCGATGCTGTTACAAAGATCCAACGGTTCAAGAGATCATCTTCAGCAAAGAACAAACTCTCTTAATCCCCCGCCCTCACGCCTTTAGATCCTCGGATCCAAAGATCGAACGGCTGAGAAATCTCTTCCTCACTACTCGCGCTGTAGCGGAGGCTCGGCTATTAGTGGAGCATAACGACTTATCTAGAGCGCATCATGTACTTTCTTCGGCTCGTGCGCTATTACTCCAATCGAACACAATCTTCTCTGATGAGTATCTCCGCGGCTTGGAAGCCGAATTGAAAGAGCTACATTGGCGCAGGCAGCATCACGAACAACAACAACTTCAACAAATCCAAGGGAGGAGAACGAGTGAGAGAGAAGCAGTTTTTCTTGATGAGAATGGAGAGCCTCTTACGCCAACATCAGCTTGGAGAGCCGCTGAACAGCTGGCTAAAGTAGCCATTATGAGGAAGTCGATGAATAAAGTCAGTGATTTGCACGGCTTCGAGAACGCCAGATTTTAAAAAAATTAAAAATAAATAAAAGAAAGAGACCTACCTAGCGCTAGCGCATAATAGAGACAAGCAGTACTCGACGTTTCGACCCTTTCTCGTTATAGAAACAAAAGACACATAAGTCTCGTCTGTTATCCCTTGTTCTCTCTCTCTCTCTTTAATATTTTTATTTATTATTAAAAGGGCCAAATTCGAGAGAGAGAAAGAGAAACACTAGTAATATTTTTAATAGGCTGAAGAGAAATATTTTGTATTTTTTTTCTTTAAATTTATGATAGGTTGTGAATTAATGTATAAGAGAGAATCCTTTTTTATGGAAAGTAAAAAGTGGTTTTATTGTTTTTGGTGTGTTTGTTGCAGAAGATTGAGAGTAAGAAAAGCAAATTGGCTCTTAGACGGCGATATTAAATTTTTTATTTTTTTTTCGAGGGGCTTAAGATTTTAAAAAAAAGTGAGATGTGCTATGCCTATGAATAGTGATGACAGTTTTACTTTTTTTCTATAGATTTTGAATCCTTCTTATTTTTTCTCTCAAATGTCACTATCTTGTCCCTAGGTTTTCTAAAATGGAGATTACGACTGTTTTGGTCATTTTTCAGTTTCGATCTCTTCTTCTCTTTGTCTTATATTTAACACATCTTTATCCTCAAGAGGGAAATTGAAGATTTTATGTATTAATAGACAGATACAGATAATGTATCAAAGCCATCACCATCTATTGTATCCCCACTAATTAATTACCAATATGTCCATTTTCAGTTACCATTTCTTTTGAGTTGTCCTGATCAGGTAACTGTACCTGATTGGGTAAAAGCCCAGCTGTTTTGATAAATCAATTAAATGAGTTAAGATGGACGAGAGAGATGGTAAGGGGACCACCTAATGTTTGGTAGTACGAAGAACATGTAGTCTCATATATTTATGTATAAGTAATTCCTGTTTCCTCGTGTGGGATGAAACGAGCCCACCTTTGCATGACTTTAGCGACACGTTTGTGAAAGTGTGAGAGCTTTTAGAGGGAGACGAGGGGTTCTTTTTAGCTCTTTAGGTTGCAGGGCTTTTTAAACTTCTTTGTGTTCTTCAATTTTACTCATTAGTATCACTTTATAGATTTTGATCAAAAAGAAAAAACGAGGAACCCCAAATATGTATCAAAGGAAGGAAAGCCAATGACAAAACTTAAATATAGCTTTTTGTACCATTAATAAAAGTAAAAAAAAAAAGCAAATCTCTCTCTCTCTCACTTTTAAATCAAAGTTTGAAGAACATTTAGTTCCACCCCATACAGTGTTGACTCTATACCTTGAATATTTGGCCCACCACTTTTGGGCGCACCTTAAAACAAAAAATCAGCTTGATTGACGATTGGATTAAAATATTTTCCATCATGGGCTACAGACCCACTCATCAAGCCCATGGTTAAAAAAAAATGCTCAATCCAACGTCTAGGAGATCTCTCCAGCTGGACAGCCCTCAACCTTACGAGCCATCTCGATAGTTCAGACCAGAACCTCCTTGCTGATGATGTGCATGACAGCGAAATTCATCATGCTTTATTTAGCATGGACCCTTTCAAGGCTCCGGGGACAGATGGCTTTAATGCATGTTTCTACCATAAAACATGGGATATCATCAATTCAGATCTGATTGAAGCTGTCAAGTACTTCTTCCGTAGTGGCAATTTGTTGAGGGAGACTAATGCAACCTCCATATCCTTAATTCCTAAAGTTGATATGCCTATGAGTTTTTTTGATTTTAGACCTATTTCTTGCTGTAATGTTATTTACAAAATTATTTCGAAAATCCTTACCTTCAGGATTAGTCAGGTCACTCATAAACTTGTGGGGCTAAACCAGTCAGCCTTCATCAAAGGTAGGAATATTGCAAACAACATTCTCCTTGCTCACGAGTTGGTTAGGAACTACCACCGGAAGAACACGAGCCCGAAAGTAGCTCTCAAAGTAGATCTTATGAAAGCATACGACACTGTGGACTGGGGAGCTGTCCATGCATGCCTCTCGGCTTTCAAGTTCCCACAGAGATACATCGATTGGGTCCTCAAGTGTGTGACTACTGTTTCTTACACAATCTCTTTCAATGGCTCATTTGTTGGGTGGTTCGAAGGGAAAAGAGGACTTAGGCAAGGGGATCCTCTATCACCGTACCTCTTTGTGCTCATCATGGAAACTCTCAACCCCTTGTTCCAAGAGAAAGTTCAGGCAGGGCTGTTGGATTACCATCCGAGATGTAATAAGCAAAACATAACCCATTTGTGTTTTGCGGATGATCTTCTCATCTTCTCCAAAGCCAACCGTAAAAGTGCTAGAGCCATTCTTGATGTGCTAAATCATTTCAGGGACCTCACTGGTTTGGAAGTGAACCACGACAAGAGCTCAATCTTTCTGGCCGGCAGAGATAGAGGCTTGGAAGATGAGATTGCCACCATCTTAGGAGTTCGAAAAGGTACGCTTCCAGTTAAATATTTGGGACTCCCCTTGCTTTCAACTAGGCTCTCTCCCAGGCATTGTCAACCCCTTGTAGAACAAATGACCAAGAGGATCTTTTCTTGGAAGGGGAGATTTCTCTCGTACGCTGGCAGGTTAGAGCTTGTCAAATCGGTGCTCCTTAGCATCAAAGTCTACTGGTGCAACTGCTTTATTCTTCCATCCAAGGCTGTGAAGGAGTTGGAAAGGATTTGTGCTCGGTTCCTGTGGTCTGGGCCTGACAAGCAGAAATCAAATAGCGCAGTCAGTTGGAAAGAGATCTGCAAGCCGTATCTCGAGGGTGGGTTAGGTATCGTTAGCATAACGGATTGGAACCATGCTGCCATAACCAAGTATGCCTGGATGATAGCAGCCAACAAAGACTCCTTATGGCTCAGATGGGTAAGAACTCACCTTCTAAAGGGCAAGAACTTTTGGACCTTTAATATGCCAAGAGAGGCTTCTTGGAGTTGGAGGAAAATTCTCAAAGCGAGGGAGAAAGCTGGCCCTCTAATCTCTCACCTCATAGGCAATGGCCATGCTACTAAGCTATGGGAGGACCCTTGGCACCCCTTAGGCATTCTAAAAGTCGAGTACTTGGCTGATTTTGAAAACGACTCCAGAGTTGGTCCTCATGCGAAGGTCTCTGCCATCATTAGAAATGGCAATTGGAGAATACCAGCAGGTAGAGAAGCTTCATTCCAAGAGATTACTCATTATCTCAATGAAGTTCCCATCCATCATGGCATAGAAGACATAGTAGTTTGGAAAGGAAAGTCCAATGGCACCTTCTCGATTAATTCAGCTGTTAAGAACTACATGACTCACTCTAACTCGCCCATTTGGGCCCATCTTGTTTGGAATAAAGCTAGAATTCCAAGACATAGCTTCATAGCATGGCTTGCGCTTAAAGGAAGGCTAAAAACATTGAGAAAGCTTAAAGATTGGGGGTTAAGAGTTGAGGCTTCTTGCAAACTTTGTGGCAACCATGAAGAAGACACGAACCACTTATTTTATGACTGCTCCTATTCTAGGCAACTATGGACTGAAATCCTTAAAAGATGTATGCACAATCGTACCTCGGGCAATTGGGAAGAAGAGGTGATGTGGGCCGCATCTAAATTCAAGGGCAACTCAACCATTCAAGATATCAAAAGAGTTATTTTCTGTGCCTTCATCTATCATTTGTGGAGAGAGAGGTGCAACAGGATATTTCATAACAAATTTAATAGTCACAACACTATTGTCTCTATGATCCAAGAAGAAATTCGGTTAAAGTTTGAAGACTCCTTGATAGAGATTGAGGATACAGACTACAATAGGCACTTCCTTCAAGCTTGGGAATTTAATGCGACCTTCTCTCAGCCGAGGAGAGTTTATTGCTCATGGCCAAAACCAGACATTGGCACGTGGGCACTCAACACTGATGGCTCATACTCAGAATCTCGAGGTGGTCTTGGAGCTATCATTCGAGACCATGAAGGTATGATAATTGCTGCTATTGCTCGCCGAGTGAACCCGGTCTCAATCATTTATCACGAAATTCAAGCTATTCTTGAAGGGCTCAAGTTGTGTATCGCAAAAGGTTGCCTCAACATTCAGGTTCAAGCAGACTCATTATTGGCTGTCAATATTCTTAACAACCGATGGAGTATTCCATGGAGTGTTATACACTTAGTCATTGCCATTAGAAGGCTCCTTCCTAGTTTCCACAGGTACACCTTCTTCCATGTTTTCAGGGAAGCTAACTAAGCAGCGGATTATCTTGCTTCCTCCCAAGACTCTATGGATTGTTCTGAAATAGATAGTGGAGTTCTCCCTTGTAACCTCAGTTCTATCATTGATAAGGATCGTAGGGGTTTTCCTTTCTTAAGGTTGTAGCTGGTCTAGGTCTGCCTTAACCCTGTTGACCTTTCAAAAAAAAAAAAAAAGAAGCTGACATGTTGAAGTGTAGGTCCAGAATACGATGGGTGGGCCTCACATATATGGGGCCCAAGAGAGCATTATATGGCATTAGGCAATTACTGGAGATTACAGTATCTGAACTATTGGGGTTCAAGTAGTTGTGGGGCTAAAAACAAAAATAAAGAGCATCTTCGCAGACATGCAACCATACTAGCGAAAACGAAATTCTTGTAGGGTTGCAGCTAATAGCAGTTTGTAGCTAGTTCTGGTGGATCTACATATTCCAAACAATGGGTGGAACAAATCCATTATAGAAGGCTCCCCTCACTAGAAAACAAGAGAAAATTTATCAAAGCCATGCCTAGCTAGACAAGTAGTGAGGTGAGGATCTTTCTACAGTACAGGGATATAGATCATATGCCTCTTGCCAAGTTGCTTTCATTTATCTTGTATATTACTGTGAAGAGCAATGCAAGAGTAACTGTGTTCGACACTGAGCTGTGCTTAGAACCAACAATGCTTTTCACTCATATCTCGAGGAATATCATCTACGCAATGTCGTAGTAAGTCACTTTAGCATTTTTCTACTGTAAAAGCTGGGGTCCCTTCCTCCCACCCTAACAAAGGTGGGTCATGAGGGTGAATCCATACAATATGAACAATAATTCTACTGGTGACTAGTGGCTTCTTCTCTCTCTTTTCTTTTTTCTTTTTTTTGAATTATTGTTATGGGAATAAGATGGGCCTATGCATAAAGTCCAAGATAATAAAAAAAAACCTTGGCCCAATAGTTATTGTCACCAATCAAACTTCTATATATATTTTGTGTGTGTGTGGAATAGTATGCTCTAAAGAGTACCAAATGTCAGGAGTGGGGTTGCAGATCATCAACCAGGAACACAGGATCAGACTCATACAAAAACTTGGACCGCACACGAATGACTTGTACAAAGATGATTTCTTAATATACAACTTGAAAAAAACCAGAGGCACCAAATATGTGCAGTGATCTCTGTGTCCAAGTTTAATATAAGAGATGGTATCTCACAATGTGGCTTGCAGGGACAACAAATATCCACAATGGCACAATTTTGTTTGTCATCAACATTGACAAGAAACATTAAGTAACAAGATTCAATCGGCCAACCACAAAATTTTGATAAGGTGACCATGTTGTCTTCATTGGGAGCTCTGTACTCACCCTGTCCAATTTTATGCAAATCAAATACATGTCTCATCAAAGAAAACATTATTGAATGAAAAAAAATGGCTTCTACTCCCCCACTCTCCGAGCGTACAAATTAAAATTCATAACCAAACATCGCCTTAATGCCTGTTTGGCTGCATGGCCTAGGCAAATCTTGAACTACCAGCCTCTATTACCACAACTAGAGACAGTTGAATCAGTCACTGAGATCGAAAAGGACCCTGCCAAGCCAATAGAAGTGGCAGGCAATAATCTTGTTCAGAGCATGGATGTCAAAATTAAAAATAGCAGTCATGTAATCGTTGGATTTGTATGGATTGAAGGATTTCTCAAGGATTTGTGCATACTTGACGAATACGTTTAGCTCTTGTGAACATTCGAGCTGATTGAGTGGGCCAACTCATCCATTTTGTTGTTGAGTTCAGGGAAGATGTATTTTTTGTTGATGGGAATTGAACATACTGACTACAATTTTTGTTAGTGCATGTTGGATTTCTCAACCAAATTGGTCGATTAGTTCTGGATTTTAGATGAAGAGAGCCACTGTTCCACATGTCAAATGCATCTCCTAGTCGTAAATTAGGCTGCTTGAATTTTTAATCTGTATTGAAGAAACAAGGTTAAATGGCAAGCTCCTGCAAGAAAATGGCAAGAGACAGAAGACGAGCTAAAAAAAAAAAAAAGGAAATTAATGGAGAAGCATAGCTGCATCCTTCAAATAACCAAAATTGGAATCATCCTACAGTGTAGGTACTGGTCCCCAAGCTAATGTTATGAATCAAATACCCTTATGTGGGTAAGGAATGAATGCTGGCAATATATCCTCAATTTAAGAATACCATCGGAATGTCTACATCATGCACGACTCACTCTCATACAGGTCAACTAGATCATCTTGTGAGAGCATAACCTGCCTAACATTGGCCTAACAAACTAGTATATGATTAGAGTATGGATCATGTGTGGGTCCAACAAACAGTAAAGCTTTGTAGTTGGGAGTTGGGATAAGGCTTTTGTCGTAGCAATACTGCCAATGATGACCCACTATTCTCAGTGTAAAATTATCATCATATCGGTATCCAAATGTCCAACTTTTTAAACACGTCTCAGCTTCATAAAGGGTTGTCACATTCAAAATCATAACTAAGAATTCAAGAAGTCTCATCCCAAAGAATGGGGTCGGCTAAATGACTCCACTCCGTCCAAAGCCAAGTGTTATGTTTTTGAAAGCGAGTTCATATTTTACGGTCAAAGAAAGGGAATAAGGTGCATTTTTGGGAGGAAATATGGTGTTGTCACATTCAAAATCATAAAGGGTTGTCACATTCAAAACCATAACTAAGAATTCAAGAAGCCTTACCCAAAGAAGGGGTCGGCTAAACTGACTCCACTCCGTCCAAAGCCAAGTGTTAAGCTATTGAAAGTGAGATCATATTTTACAGTCAAGAAAGGGAATAAAGTGCATTTTTGGGAGGATATATGGTGCTGATGATGAATATAGGTAACCTAATTAAACCTGAATCGCCAATGTTGCCATGATGAAGTGATATTTCCAAATCAAAATGACCTGCCGAATGTGCCAGAGATACTGTAGGTGGCAAGCGAAATCCCCCCAAGGTGTGACACCACAGGGGCAGACCCCTATGAGTAGGGCTGTCAACGGATGCTTATCGGTTCGGATACAACAATATCCAAATCTGAATCCGAAATTTTTATCTAATATCCGAATTCAAATTCGAATCCGACGGATGTTCTAAAACTCTATCCGAATTCGAATCCGATTATCCTATCGGATATTGGATAATATCTTATTAGAATTCGTATAATTTGTATATTTAAAAAAAAAAAAGAATTTTTCCTTATCCAATTGATTTTTTATTATTTAAAAAACCTATTATATATTATACTATGTATATAATAAATAAATAAAATAAAATAATATATATTATATTATATTATTTATATAAAAAATAAATCAAATAAAATAATATATATTATTTCAAATCGGATATTATCATATTCGAAATGTTAATATCCGAATCCGTATCTAATGAAGATTCGAATATATAAAACTATCCGAATTTGAATCTGATATCCGAAAATTTTGGATAATATCCGATTTTTCGAATTCGAATCCGAATCCGAATCCGAATCGAATTTTCAACTATCCGTTGACACCCTACCTATGAGCAGTGCCACAGGTCAAACTTGGAGCTCAGCACATCATGTGCCACATGGATCCCCGAAGGCAGTCCCATTTGTGTAACGATGTGGCAGGGGGGCTTACCCTCGCCATGCCATGTCATGGCTGGCAGCAACTCCCATACACGTGTCTAACGCCCTCATCTACTCACATGTGATGGCACCTTGTCTCCATCGTGTGGCAAGGGGCGCACTGTCCACGTGGGTTTGAAATAGTGGCTAGCACAGGGGGAACCATTAGTGAACATGTGGCAGGCAGTGAAGCCCGATTGGGGGAATGACCCAATCAAGCAGCCACCTACAGTCGCAAAATGTTGGCATAATGAGTACAGCTTGTGGAGGGACAAGGACAGCGGCAGTGGCAACGGAAGAATGCCTTCTAGTGCTAACATACAAACACTAAGAGAGTGGGAGAAATGCCAACGAGAATGTGCCACCTTGCCACGATGTACAACCTAAAGGGGGAGCGAGGAAGGTGCCACTCGGAAATAACCACCTGGCAACCAACTTGCCCTGGAGGCTATAAAAGGATGAGTGGTGATCGGGAGAGACCCCACAAAATACTATATTCCTGTCACAACACCCACACTCCAAACAACCTGAACCCCCAAAAAACAAAACCTCAACAAGAAATACAAACTAACAAGCACATCATCAATCTCCAAAGACCATAGAGACCCCAATCTAAAATCAAAATCTTCAACGAATACCCGTTTAAATTCAGGGTGGATCCTTGTCCAATAGAAAAGGTTTGCTTCGACATTTAAATGAGGCCCTGGAAACCCATTTCTTTATCCTCAAATGTTTGAAATTCATCTCTTTCCATATGCAACAACATAAAGCAGACAGAAGCTTCCTCCAAAATCTTACCTCTAATATTGAAAGCATTATTGGGCCAGCTATAAAGAAGAGAACAAACAGAGATTGAAGCATAACTCAATACATCCTAAAGATATACAATAAGTGAACCAAAATTTGATACACTAAATGGAAAGATGATGATCTCCTTTACCAACATTTTCAAAAATACAACAGAAGTCAACAATGATTTTCCCACGTGATAAAGATGGTACATTGCTAAAAGTTTATATAAGGAGGCATCAAACCAAGCAAAAAAAAGGCCACCTTAGACAGAATTGCAACCATGCTCACTTCCTAAAGATTAAAGTCTCACCTCAAACCAAGATCCCACAATGGGCAATCATTTGACCAGACCATGAAAATGTGAATTGGCGCATTTGTGGGAAATTATGTTTTGATAACACAACAGACCCTCCTAGAATCTGACCTATGCTACTTCTCCCAACTCTAAATCCCACTCAAGAAATCCTCCCTTTTTAGAATTCCTTTCCATACACCATAATGTAAGCAGTTCTAACCTTACTGCTAGCCCTCAAAAGGCTATATGCTTGTCAAACCATTATAATTTTGCATAAAACTATATGCTTGCCGTAAGTTTCTTTACAACATGTATGACTGAATTGATCGAGGTCTCAATAGTCTAGGCATGATACGATTTTTAAGAATTGATAATAAACCTAGTACCATAAATTCATTATAAAAAAGTAAGTGCAGGAAGGAGTAAACATGGACTTTTGAGGATTTAAGTCAAAACACTATTGAATTTAATACTAAAATATAGCTTCGAATAAGAAGGTGAATCTAAAAAATCAAACAATTATTATTTCTAGGATATGAGAGATTACTTCAGGTAATAGAGAAAAAAAACTAATAAGGTACTCTGTCACCAGACCACTACTGTCCAAAACTATCAAGCTAGATTTGAGAGGCTTGCCAACCGAAGCCTTGTGTTGCCCAAACCTTTTCTCATTCGTTGCTTCCTTTCAGGCTTACATGAGGACATTCGAGCTGGAGTTAAGTTGCTAAATCCTCTCATACTAGTTCAAGCTTACATAATTGCTAAACAACAACAAGAGCAATTACCCCAATTGTTTCTACAGTATCATGACGACAACTGATCCGTACCACACGTCCCTTGCCTCAACCACCTATATCATCAACTCCGGCTTTACCAAATCCACCCGCAAAGTGGACAGGACAAACTCCAACAAATCCCCCACCTGTTGGAATAATACCATCAGGTATGTGACGGTTAAGTATGGCTGAGCAGCAAGAACATAGGCTCAAAGGGTTGTGCTTCAACTGCGATGAGCACTTTCGCCCTGGCCATCGTTGCAAGAAGCCGCAATTGTGGCTTCTCAAGATGGAGGAAGAGAACGAATCTAATGTTGCATTTGAGCAAGAACTTGATGACACATCTGCTATTGAAGTCTCTTTAAATGCCTTAGCGGGTACACAATGGTCAGGAACCATGCGGCTTTTGGGACGGCTGACGGCTGCAAGGTGCAAAGTTCCGGTCATTGCAACAAAGTGGAATTATCTCTTCAAGGGCACTCATTCATTTCAGATTTTTTCATATTACCTTTAAGCAGTTATGAAACGATTCTTGGTGCGGAATGGTTGCATGGAGTCATTACTTGGGATTTCGGCAAACTAACAATGAAGTTCAAACACAAACAACATCAAGTCATTCTCACAGGCATTTCTTCCTCCTTTGATACAATGAATGACGATTAAGAATTTCATCATCTACTCTTGCAACAAAAGCAAGGATTGTACATATGTCTCTTGCATTCTCAACCAATTAAGGAGTCGCAACTAGATCCTTCAGTTGTCTCACTACTGCAACAATTTTCTGATATATTTGCTGAACCAAGTGAGTTGCAGCCTCATTGATGTCAAGACCATCGCATTCCATTGTTGCCCGGTAGTACCACTACTAATGTCAGGCCTTATAGGTATCCCTATTTTCAAAAAAATGAAATTGAGAAATTGGTAAGAGAAATGCTTGATGCCGGTATCATTAGACCTAGCACAAGCCCATTTTCCGCACCGGCTCTTTTGGTTAAAAAGAAAGACAGGACATGGCGCATGTGTGATGACTACCGTGCTCTTTACCATATCACGGTCAAAGACAAATATCCAATTCTAATAATTGATGAACTCTTAGAAGAGTTACATGGAGCTTTCATCTTCTCAAAATTAAACCTTCGATCCGGTTATCATCAAATAAGAGTCATTGAAGCCGATGTGCCTAAGACTGCATTTCGAACGCATGAGGGTCATTACGAGTTTCTCGTTATGCCATTTGGCCTCTCAAATGCACCAGCAACTTTCCAGAGTCTTATGAATGACGTCTTTCGTCCCTTCCTTCGATAATTTGTATTGGTATTTTTTGACGATATACTCGTCTATAGCTCTGATTTGGATACCCACCATGTTCATCTAGCAACAGTGTTCCACACGCTCTAGAAGCACCACCGATATGTTAAGAGGAATAAATGTTCTTTTGCTCAGAGATCAGTAGAATATCTTGACCACATAATTTCAGCTATGGGGGTTCAAGTTGATCCATCAAAAATTGAAGCTATGAAATTATGACCAAAACCTTCATCTCTAAAATCCTTGCGAGGATTCTTGGGTCTCACCAGTTACTTTCGGAAATTTGTTAAGGATTATGGAAAGATAGCGGCTCCACTCAATCAAATGCTCCGTAACGACTCTTTTTAATGGTCCCCCGAAGCTGAAGAAGCATTTGAAGCACTAAAAGAAGCCTTATCTAGTACACCCACCTTGGTTTTACCAGATTTCTCTCGTGAGTTTGTCCTTGAATGTGACACCTCTGGATTGGGCATTGATGCAGTGTTATCACAAGGTAGCCAACCCATTACTTATCTTTGCAGATCATTGGTTGCTCGACACCTTGGTTTATCAGTGTACGACAAAGAGATGATGGCCATTGTCGTTGCCATATCCAAGTGGCGTCTGTACTTGCTTGCTTGGGCGACATTTCAATATCCTTACGGACCATTGAACCTTAAAATATTTCGTGGACCAACGGTTAACCACAATGGAACAACACAAATGACTCACAAGACTCATTGGGTATGACTATGAGATTGTACACCACAAAGGTAAGGAGAACGTTGTAGCTGACGCCCTTTCCCGCTTACAAGAATATTTTGCAGCCCATGTTAAAATGGGCCCTATATTTTCAGCTATGGATGAGATCCTCTTAGAAAATCGGCCAAATGTAGCTCTTACCGCCATCATTCAACAACTCAAAAATGACCCAAACTCGATTCCACACTACTCAATCAACAATGAAATTCTGCGATACAAAGGCCGAATTGTTCTACCATCTGACTCCCCATGGTGCCAAAGGATTTTACATGAGTTCCATGCCACTCCAATTGGTGGACATTCGGGTTTCTTACCCACCAACAAAAGAGTTTCAACCAATTTCTATTGGAAAGGCCTAAAAAAGGCTACCAAACGGTATGTGGCGGAGTGCAAGGTATGCCAACGTGTGAAATATGAAACCTTGACCCCACCCGGTCTTCTACAACCTTTACCAATCCCTGACGAAGTATCGTCTGATGTGTCTATGGATTTCATAGATGGGATGCCTAATTTGGCCCATAAGACTTCCATCATGGTCGATATTGATCAATTCAGTAAGTATGCCCATTTCACTCCATTGTCGCACCCCTACACAGCTTCAATCATAGCAGAATTTTTCATTCATGATGTTGCTAAACTACATGGAATTCCCTGATCTATCTTCAGTGATAGGGATCCTGTTTTCATCAGTCAATTCTGGGAGGCTTACTTTCAATTGCAAGGCACCAAGTTATGCAAAAGTACAGCTCATCATTCCCAATCTGATGGACAAACGGAGGTTGTCAATCGATCTATTGAGCAATATCTACGCTGTTTTGCAGGGCATCATCCCCATCAATGGACCAAGTATCTTCCTTGGACAGAATTTTGGTACAATACCTCTTAGTCTCTTACCACAGCACTATCAAAATGTCACTCTTTCAAGCAGTACATGGACGTCTACCACCACGTATAGACACATAAATTCCAGGTTCCACGAGTGTACATGCTGTTGATAACACACTACGTGATCGTGACAACTCCTTAAATTTTTAAAGGACACTCTTTATGCTGCCCAGAATCGAATAAAAACACAGGTTGATCGAAAACGTACGGAACGAGTATTCAACGTAGGCGATTGGGTTTTTCTTAAGCTCCAACCTTATCGCCAACACTCTCTAAAGTGCAGGAGGGTCCATAAGTTGAGTCCAAGGTTTTATGGCCCGTATCAAGTCCAAGCTCGTATTGGAACCGTCGCAGATAAGCTTACACTACCAAAAAAATCAAGGATTCACCCAGTTTTTCACGTATCTTTACTCAAGAAACGAATTGGTGACTCAATTTCTCCAAGCACAACTCTTCCACCTTTGTCTGAATTAGAGTCACATGCTTGGCGCCCAACACAAATTCCGGATCATGGAGTCTTCAAACATCAAAATCGTGCTATTACTAAGTTGTTGATTCAATGGGAGGGTTGTCCAGAAGAAGATGCTACATGGGAGTTCTATGAAGAATTTGTGAGCTGATTTCGTGACTTTGTGACTTGAGGACAAGTCAAACCGCTACGGGAGAGTATTGTAACGCCACCAACATCTTATCCTGCCATGTAGGATGTGATTGAGTCAATAAATCTGCAAGTTAGTTTAGGATCTGTTATTATCTTTTGAATTTTGAATTTTTGTTAGTTTGTTCATATTTCTTAGGAGAGATCCGAGACAAGAGTCTTTAAAAGGATGTAATGGGTTGAAGGGAAGGCAGAGAAGAATTTCCTCTTTTTTAATTTAGTTAATTACTTTCCATTTTTCAACAAGACTCTACCATCAACACTATATCATTCAAATGTACTCTCAACTTGCACTCAAACTCCATACAAAGATACCACCATCATAACCAAAAACCAAATTGTTGAACGAGGAGATTCAAAAGCTCATAATATTTTGATAATTTGCTGAAGATAGGAGCACTTAAACTTAACACATTAAGTTCCAAAAACCCAAAAAAATAAAAAATAAATAAACTAACAAACAGAAAATTGATCGAAGATCAAAATGTTCCTGATTAAGGAGAATTCGTTAGAAAATCGGGACAATCACTAACATCAAAACCGATTGAAGTCCTTGAGATGTTCTAGAAATAAGGAAATCAACACAATGAACAAAAGAGAATATTTTCAAGATTATATGGGAAATCCAAGTAGTAATAAAAGAAATAAAACCTATCCACAGAATCCAAAAAGGAAGAATAAGATCGAAATTGAAATATAACAAACGTAAAATAGCAAGTTTTGATCTAATTAGGGTTCTAACATTCATCTCGAGCAAAGCAATCGTGTGCACAAAGCAGGAAGTGAAGTGAAGTGGCGTACAAAGCAATCGTGCGCATATCCGAGCGAGAAACGAGAAACCTGGTAGAAAGTCTACGATGTATTAATGTCCAACTTACGATTGAGATGAGGAATATTCCCTAGGGATTCCCATTTATTATTTTAGAAATAATTTCGCAAAAGAATAGATTGTATTTGATTTCGAGATTATTAATTTGCATGAAATATACGTGTACAATAAAAATTATTTTTTTTAAAGAGTTTTCAGATCAAAATTTTGAGAAGAAAATTGTGATATCTGATCTATAATAAAATTGTACAATTTTACAATAAAAATGATTTTTTTAAAGAGTTTTCAGATCAAAATTTTGAGAAGAAAATTGTGATATCTGATCTATAATAAAATTGTACAATTTTACAATAAAAATGATTTTTTTAAAGAGTTTTCAGATCAAAATTTTGAGAAAAAAACCTTATAAATTATGTTAGTGGAGTATTTCTTCATAGTTGAATTGGAACTAAGGAGAAATTAGGGAATATAAATAGAAGTTTACTTATAGATATAATAAAAAATAAAAATTAATCACATTCTCTTTAGGTAAACTACTAATATTCTTATTTTAAAAGCTATATATAAAATAAGCGTCGAACTGGAGCGAAATAAGAAAAGTATCTCGATGAAAAGTATCTATAATTTTGTACATATACTCACGTCAACAGTGTGTGAAAAGATATAAATTTCAATGTCATTTCAGCATTTTCCATAAAAAAAAGAGGTGTGATAAATCGATGCACCAAAACATATACGATACATGGTTAGGGTACAGATCGCGTATGTTTTGTCATATCGATTTATCATTAGTCTAAGACAAATCTACTAATAGGACACTTGAAGGTAACTCAATTCTCATTGAGTCCTTAAGATGGTTTTACTAAGAACTAATCTAAAGATGATCATTTACCTGATGGCTGACTCAAATCTAACTAATCTTCCAAATACATTGAGTGATCAATCACTAGGTACTCATTGATACCCTTAGTAAAAATGGTGCAGGGAAGTTGAGATAATTAATGGCGAGTTTAGAACATAAGAGCATCTCCACTGGTGTTTCAAATTTTGAAGGCAATTCTAAAATTTGGAATTGTATCCCATAAATGTTATCCAATGCAAGTGTCATATGCACTCTCAAGCATGGCATATGTTAGAAGTAAAGTTATATTTGACATTATTTTTAGAATATCTTAAAATTTGTTAAAGTGTCTTTTATGTTGAAAAAAAAGATAATTTGAATTACTCTATTTATCAAATTGTCATCAAAAGCATAAAAATATTATTTTAAAATCTTTTTTTAATCAAATTGTCATCCAAAGCATATCAATGACATTTTTTAAATGAAACATTAGAGAGGTCTGTATGACATTTTTTCACTTTATTATTTTAAAAATGGAATTGAAATAGGTAAATATAACATTGTCACTGGAGATGTTCTAAGTCCTTTTTGGTTTGTAGAGTCATACTCTTGAAAGTTGGAATTTTGTCATCCAATTCTTTGACGTTCAACTTCTGAAAATAGTGCTGATTTTCTAACTAGAAAATCTTCAAATACTCAGATGACCTAACACGAACACAGAACCATAGATATGTTTTCTCAAGATACACAACTGCACATCCCCATAAAAGATGTGCAATTGTGTATCCCGATGAAATAGATCTATGGTTCCGTGCCATGTTAGTCAAGTATTGCTTGAATGAAGACTTTCTAGTTAGAAAATCATTATTCTTCTGAAAATTGCTGACTTTCACCCCAACTCTTTACTTTCAAACTACAAAACTCATAATCAAAATGCCTGAGCGAAATCAGATTGACGTGGCAAGCATTAGATGACCGGTTAAATTTAAAAACAAAGATTAACAAACAATAAAGATAAATGGATACTTTTTATCTAAACCGACAACCCACTCATCTTTGACTTTGTAGATAGACCTTGAGTCTTTAACAACAAATATTTTTATTATTTAAATTACTTTTTTTTTTTTTTGAAATGATTACTTTTGAAAGAAAAATAATCATGGAGACATCATTAGCATCTCTCATTATCAAGTATAGGGTCGATACTTAATTGTCGATCTTAGAGTCTACTACGAAAAATGATTATACGACCCATTAATAAACATCTACTCATCTCTCTTTTCTTTGTCAACTTCTACTATTGAGAATTGTTTGTGACGATCCACCAAATATGGGGGAAATAATAATAAGAAGAAGAAGAAGAAGAACATTTTCAGGTAGTGGAAGAAATTTTTATGTCAAAATTGGTTGCGAGATTTTTGTTACAAATTTTTTTTTTTTTGTGAATTTTCTTAAGATTTGCTCTATTTGCACCTATCATTTATGTTCAGTGCACCCAATTGCCTCCAAGCGTGATAGATACCATCCCAAAAATTTGTTTTAAGTGGGTGCAGTGAGCACAAATGGAGGGTGCTTATAGCCTGGCCCTTTTTTTTTTTTTTTTTTTTAAAGATGTATCACCAACTCATGCGAATCTAGTGGTGATCAGATGGGAGTCTTCGTGAACGACCCGCCAATCTTGGTATCTCATGATAATATATTGGAAAAATAAAAATAAATAGAGCTGCTATTGGCACCCCAACTTTTACTTGTTACAATCCACTTCCTTAAATTATTTATTACACCCCCATATAATTAAAGATTAAAATACACTCTTCTATCTTTACAAAGGTTTGGCTCAAATTATAACCTTGACATTACAAAATATTATAACTCTCATTTGAACTCATCTGAGTTCGAGAGATCTCGGTCAAAACCCAGACAATACAAGAACAAGATCCGAATATGATAGCCCGGGAGCACCACATCCGTACCCAACTGACAATGAGATTTGCAGGAACATCGATTACAATCACTAGAAATCAAGAAAAGAAATAAAAAAAAAACTCAACAGTTAGAGCAACTCCAATTGTCCTTCAAATCTCAATATTTGGAGATGAAGGCCTCCGAGCCAAACTCCAACCATCCTTCAAAATGAAGACTATCCCTCTATATCAGTGTTCACATCTTCAAACATAAAGGTAGAAGAGAAGATTTGAAGGCCCATCTCTATCAATGATCACCTTTTTCAGAATGTCTATTTTGTCCCTTTTTTCTCTATAAAATTCAATTTTAGAGGAAGGAATAGTGATTTGAAGATGAGATCGGTTGGAGTTCAAAAGTAATTCGGCATCTTCACAATGAAGAAGATGCCAATTTGAAGCACCCTATTGGAGTTGCTCTAAAAGTTCCTAGAAGGGGTGGGGTGTAAACCTTAATAAAAATATTTAAGTAGTTTCTTTATTTAAGTTTTCAAGTGATTCCAATTACAGATAGATTGCGATAACTTTGGTATGTACAACATTGGTGCTTGTCAGCAGTGTTAAGGCGTACCCATTTAACTGGAATCAAAATATTAAAAAAAAATCCCAATTTTGAATCTCTTTTTTTAATATATGATAATAGTAAGATCTAAAATGAATCAAAACTGACTCTATTCCATCCAATGCATGCCCAAGGGGTATCTATAATCAATATATTTTCATATTATAGATGGTTGAAAGCCTTCCATTTTTTAAAATTAATATATGAGGAGCGTTCGGAGGCCCTAAGGAGAGTCAAACATTGTGCGATTTACAATAATTTGACGGTCCATGACTCTTCAACTTGTAAACTAGGATTAAAATTTTCGGAGTGAGCTGATTTTGGGTGAAGATGATCTTCTCATCATAGAGATCATCCTAAAAATAAATAAATAAATAAATAAATAAATAAAATTAGACCAGTATTAAATTTCTAGCCCATGTATGGAAAAATATTTGACACAATGTTTGACTCCTTTTAGGGCCTCCGAATGCTTCCCTTAATATATATATACATTATATAAAGTTCTACTAGTTTCCATATAAATTAAGTATGGGTCAAGATCCAGTAACTAATGAAGAATGACTCATGAAAAATCCCAACCGTTTAAACACAAAATCCAATGGTAGAGATTTATCCTCAAGATAAGTATCTCTGAGATATATATTATCAAGATACACATAAATCTCAACCATTTGGATTTTGTATCAAAACAGCTAGGATCATGAGTTTTCTCATGGGTCATTCTTCATGAGTCAACGGATCCCAACCCAATATGTATTCAAACTTACGGAAGTTTATTACTTGTAAAGAGGATGAAATTTGTTTATTTTTTTAAATATTAATTTGTATCCTCAGAAGAAAAAAATTATATTATTGATGCTTTTGCAGATAATGTATTATGCTCTTGAAAAAAGAATTGCAACAGCCAACAATTCATAAATGGTCTTCTCTCATATTTCTCTTAATTTGTGATTTTAAAAATATTTGCATGTAAAGAAAATGAAATTTTAATATAATTCTGGTGTTTTGTCATGTAAAGATTTGGAATTCAAGGATACAAAGATTTTTGAAGGTTTTGAAGTCCACTTATTTTATAATTAAAAGTAAAAATTACTTAAAGGACCTTGACAGAGAGGTTTCTTTCTAAATAGTCCCTAAGTTGTTGATGGTAACTTGATAGTACATTTAGTAAACTTTTTATTTCTTAATGGTCCCTCAGCCTTATCTCACGTTATAATGCTCTTTAAATACCCAAACTACCTTTTCCTCATCTTTTTCACATACTTGGGTTTTTCAGTGGTGATTGCAATCATTTTCGACAAATTTTGTTTGTGAATGACAAAAGAAAATGATATATTTTGAATTTTGCACATTTACATGTATTTATTTTTTCGACGATTTATAATAAAAATGAAGAATGAAGTTGATATTCCAAATTTTTTATATAGTGTCAAGGTTACCACATTTTATTTATTGTCGAATTCAACATTTTTATTGTTGAGCTCACCACTTTTTATTTATTGTCAAGTTCACCAGTTTTATTTATTGTTGAGTTCGACATTTTTTATTGTTGAATTTGAAATTTAAAAAAAAATGTTGAACTCAACGTTGAAAAGTAGTGAGCTCAACGCTGGTAAAACCCACTCATTTTTTGTTTTTCGAGTTTTATCGACTAAAATGCATAGATAAATCAACTAAATATTTGACATAACGACTTGTGTAGATGATTTCAAACTAAAAGAACCATTCTTGATTGATTTTCATCTAAAAATGAAGTAAAAAAGATTGAAAAATCCATTCAATTTTTTTTTACATACGTCTTCAAACCCCTTGAAAATGGCACATGATCTTCCAATGTGGATTTGTACACACCACGATATCGTCGAGATACACCACGATAAACTTGTCGGGGTACTCCGGAAGAGCTCATTCATAAAAGTGCAAAAGGTAACTGGTGCATTCGTCAAGTTGAAAGGTATGGCCAAGAATTCATGCATGTCGTATCGGGTTGAACATTTCGTTTTTGGCTCTCCATCGGCTATCCGCACTTGAGAATTCTTCCTTCTCAAAATCATTTCCTTCATAATGGAATCTCCGAAACACGATTGAAATGTAGGAAATATAAATTTTTTTGGACGAAAATGATGAATTTGAATGGTTAGGGCAATTTCAATATTTCAATCATGAGAAATGTAGAAAGCGGGATTCAGATTAGTGAGAAAAGTTTTATTAAATGGACTATTAAGAGAACTCCTAAAACTTAGGGACCAATTAGAAAGACATCTCGTGGTTAGGGTCTTTTTTGTAATTTTCCCTAATTAAAATCGACAAGAACCAAGAAAAAAATCCAACACCATGTCAATCACCAAAGTCCAACTTTGCTTCAAAATTTTGGAGGAGTCATTCATAATGTGACATATAGTTTTTAATGTCTATTTAACGTCCCTACTTTTTCTTTAATATTTAGGATTATCTCCTTGGTGAATAGGTCTGCAACCTGGGCCGACTAACCCTAACTCAACCTTGGCTCAAGCTGCAGATAGATGAGTGAGCCTGGGTCAGGTTATGTAGAAAATGAGTTGGGCCTAGGTTAGAATATCTTAACCCGATTTCAATTTGGGTTGAAGGTACAAGCAGCCCAGCTTAACCCAAACCCGATGTCATATATTAATATATAAATATTTTTTTTATTAATTATAAATTTTTTATTTCATCTTATTATTATTATGACTTGTGGACAATTAGTTAATCTTAATATGAACTTTGGTTTAGTATGATTTGTTTAAATATTCTCTCAATGATGAATTTGAATATTGTATGCGATCTTATTTACTAATAGTTTTATTTTTTATTTTGTATATATTTTTTTTAAATATTAAATTTATTTATTAATCAAAATGAAATTACGGTATTCAACGAGTCCAACCTATCAAACCATTCAGAATTATGAAAACTTGAACTAACCCAATTTTATAATATTAAGCTTGGGCTAGTGAGTTTAGGGTTCTGGTACTTGGGTTGAGTCTGGATTTACCCTCTAATCTGCCCAGATTGCTGCCCTATTGGTGACATCACGTCCTCTAAAGGAGAAGGATGAAGGGAGATGGTGTCTTCAAAGGTTTTTTTTTTTTTTAATATTTATTATTTTATAATTCTTAAAGCATAAAAGGTCAAAATGACCGAAGCCACGTATGGGCGGTGGAAATGCAATGGATCTTTCTGTTGACGGCTGTTGTTTGGAATTGACCGCAGTCGTTGGATTCAAAATTCAACCATGAATACCTAAAGACAACGACCATATATAAGTATATAACAATATTCATCTGTGGGAGCAAATTGATTTTACTTCCTCTTTCAGGAAATATATTGTCATTTATTAAGAGAGTTACTATTGCCTCGTCAACTTTTACTAACGCCACACTAACTAAGTTAAATTCTTTGGTGATTTACTTAAGAATTGATGTGGCAATAGCAGCTCTCTTTATTAGACTGGACTTTGGAGTTACAAGACAAAAACTTTTCCTAGAAAGAAGAAAATAGATCTTTGGTAAAATTAACTTCCGTGAGAAAAATGAAATATGGCTCCTAGTCTTTATTATTTTCTTTTTAAGTTTCAAAGAAGAAATACCTACTTTTTCAAAGAAGTAATTGCATAGTATGTTTAGAAAGGAGGGTGATTTAGATATACCCTTCATATTCTAGGGGAATATTTGAGATTATCCATATATTTTGAATTGATGACACATCCTTCTGACCCTTACAAACAAAATAAAAAGAACGAGATCTTGATTTCAAGTCACTTTTTCGTCGTAAAAAGAATTATAATTACCTAAAAAACCTTATGCACCTTCAACTTGTAAGAAAAAACCCTTGATTCTTCTCCCAAAAATCTATCACTTCAAGCTCTTCAATTTGCAATTTGGGTTATATAACACACTGCTCATTTTAATTTTTATCAATTTAGTAAAAAAACTTATTTCCAAAAAATGATAATTTATCATTTTTGGAATTAACTTGAATAGTGCACCGTTTTTGGGATTAATCAATTTTGGTGCATGTTTTGATAAATTAGCCTACATGATATTCTTTGGAAGTGTGTGCATGTATGTTTGACTCTTTGGCCATCATCTCTCTTCTTTTGAAAAACACTTTCCTCGATAAACTAGTGAAGAAAGTTCCCTAATCAGATTTGTAGAGGACAAAATTCTAAGAACCTTGTAAAAAATTAGAAAAAGAAAAGGTTATATTTTACCATGGAATTTTAGTCTTAAATTTGGGAATTCGATAGTCATCCTTTTTAAAACTTTGGATCAACTGCAATTTTTTAGCTTGACTCTTCCTCAATTTCTTTAATTTTTTTCTAATTTATTTCAATATTGCAATTCGATGCATTTGAATAATGCTTATCTTAAGGTGACATGTGTTCACTCTGAGCCTATTTGTTACAATTTTTTCAACGACTTTCTGAGTTTTGAGTCAAAAAAGTTAGAAAACACGTTTGTTGGTAATGACTTCTGCTTCAACTGCATTTTTGAGAAACCTTGTTGGGGTTGGTTTCGTGCGAAAGTCAATACCGAAAAACCTATGCGGTGAAATGACAATTTCACCTCTCATTCTTCTTAACTATCGATTAAACAACAAAAGCAATTTGACCTCTCTCTACTATTTTTTCCTTAACTTCTGTAACAAATAAGATTCTCTTGGAAGTAGTTTTCTAAACTCTGAACTTCTACTTTTCCTAGACACAAAATCCTGAAGTAAAAATTGGAATCTATAACAAACAAACCTTAATCTTTTTAGAGGGAGGGAGGTAAAATCCACTACCAAATAACCAATTTTTATTTTCATATAATAATACATTGTGCCATTCGTAGGTCAATGTATTATATAAAAATTTGTAATTATCAAAAGGTTGAATATTCCCACCAAATGGAACATTGTCTAAAAATAAATGTATTTGTACACCCATAATTCTACAACTTTGAAACTATGCTACAGACAAACAAAAGGCAAACCCTTAAATATTGTTGGGATTATGTTTATAATATTTTTCTATTTTGTAGTATTGGAACCATAAGAGAACAATCTCCTCCAAGCTTGGAACAAAGCCACCATTACAGATGTTATGCTCATCAAAGCAGTCCCCACACCTCACTCTCCTTATCCAATAAAACACCTACCATACGTCACTCCCTTCTTTCATCCTAATTCACTCAATCCCTCTCTCCTCTTGTAACTTTTAGAAGAAAAAAAAAACATACCACACAAACCCCACAAGTGGAAAACTAAAACCTTGTAGCCTCAACCACATATCCCCTCCCCCAGTCTCCTTCATCTCCACGTGAAACCGTTACCTTTGCATTGATAATTTCGTCCTCCATTAAAATTCTATATTATCTTTCTTTTTCTACCTTGCTTTGAAAGACGAATAAAGTGGTTGGTCTCGTGTCTTTGTCTTTTAACTTGTTAGATGATTTTGTCCACTTAAGCATCATCATCATCATCATCATCCACGGACTCTCTATGAATCCTCGGCCATGCTTACCGCGTGATTCTCTCCCATGAATTGAGATGAGATACAAATTAATGTGAAATGTGTCGTTATCGAATCCCTAAAAGTAAAGTATTGTAGGATACGCGGATTGATGTTAATTGATCTTGACGTGGAAATATTGGAATTTAATCCTCTCCACTTACTGTCTGTTTATCGTGTCATGAGATTTTAGAAGATGCAGCCCAATTTTTACTTATTACACCCTACTTAAAATGAAAAATGATTGAGATAAGTTAAAAATGAGATGTCAATATAAACTCTCCTGAGGGATATATATTTAAAAATCAGGGCAGGGCGGGTATATAAAAACCGTCTCTGTCCTGAATACGATTCCCTTTTTCTTTTTTAATATCAAAACCGTCTTAAAATAATTTAAAGGTGTGAAAATCTGACCCTATAAGAGTGGGGTACCAACGAGACGAGGCAAAATTGTCACCCCTATGTAATACAAGAGAGGGTTCTTGAGGACAAATCCAAATTTGATGGAGCCCGAGGCACAATATGAACTTAATGACAACCGCTAAAATGGCACAAACATTTTGCCTATTTCTTGGTGAATTTAGACATAAAAAATCAGGTGGATATGTGATTTGAAAATATTATAATTTAAGTAGTTTTGTAATTGTCACGTCTTGACTTTAAGCTTTGTATTTTGTTGGGACAAGAGAGTGTACATCAACGGATTCAACTTTTTTATCCAATTTTCATAAGAGTCATGATAGGCGTACGTCTTCTATACATGATTTGTACACGGCTAACATGGCAAAGGCACAGAAAAATAGATCTTTTTCTTTGGGTTGTATACACAAGGAAAAAGATCTACGGCTCTGTGCCCTTACCACGTCAACTGCGTATATTTTAGCAAATCGTTTTATCATTAGTCTTTTCATAATTATCTACCATACGGGCATATACGATATTTCTAAAAGGAAAGGAATGGAGTAGATTATGGTTGGCCACACCCAACTGGATAGTTGGTTTCAGATTGAGAAGCTTATAATTTTATAAAGTTTAAAATCATTCTCAAATACAGTGTTAGATCTTGGGGTTGGCACTCATAGTATACCTTTCAAAAGAAGTAATCCAAGTTATCTCTTAATTTAAACATATCTTCTTTTTGCAAATGTCAAAAACTAGCTTAGTTAATAAAGCCTTTGGGTGATAATATCTGGAGCATTTATCTCTCAGTTGTGAGGGATAAACGTCTTACTCAACTACAATTTTGTAGGATTCATACTACTCACTTTATTATTTGTTATAATTTTGTGAGAGGTAAACGTCTCACTCAACTACAATTTTGTTAGGTCTACTGTCTACACTATAATGAAGTCTTATTTTATATAATTGCAATAAAGTAAGTAGTGTGGGCCTCACAAAATTATAATTATGTGGGACATTTATCCTTCACAATTATAGTAAAGTGGGTCTTATAATTGTAAGGTGACACTACTCACTTTATTGTTTATTGCAAATTTATGGGGTCTACATTACTCACTTTATTGTTTGTTATCTTCACCCCCTTCAACTTTATTCGATTTCCTCTTTACTCTTTTAACTTCAAAGATACTACTCATACAACTTTGTAAAATATAAAGATTAAGATAAATGACTGAACTTATTAACCAACTTATTAACTATCTTAGCTTGATCGAAAAAATAAAGATTGGGGACATGATTTTGAATATGGAAAGGTATAATGAAATTCAAAATTCCATAGCTTGTTTAAATTGAGTCAGACTATGATTAAACAATTATTGGTTCCACATGACCTATACCATCTTGGTGTTATTTGTATATGTATATAATATAATTAGATTTATAATTTAATAACAAAAAAAAAAATCAAAACACGTTATAAAAATTTAATTAACGCTTTAACCTAATCAATTTTCAACTAGATGGATACTGGAACCCTATTTTGATGAAAAGCAACGTGCCTGAATTTTTATTTTTATAAAGTTTGAAAAGCAATCCCAACCCCATCCGAGCTCAAGCTCATTAGGATCTGACTTTGACATAGTCAACTTTGACCCAAAAATGGTTTAGGGTTGATCTAGGTACGACCCTTGTCTCTATGGCTGGTTAAGGGCTCATCCAGGCCCCCACATGAACTTGCCCATGGACAGCCTTAGTTAGATTACATTATATTTTTTTAAAAAACCTAATCAAAGATTTCAAAAACGACAGCTAATGAGCCCTAGAATTGAAAACGCGTTGATCAACAGTGAAAATTTTTATTTTGAATTATTAAAATATTGTACCATACATCCACGTGGGTGCCAAGTTATGTAACCAAATCTAAAATTTTCAAAATCATTAATTCAATTGACCGGCTTTTTTATACAGCAAAACATGTAACACACCAATTCATAAAAGGTCAGTTATCCCTTCCGAGTCTTTGACACGTCAGGTCCACTAAGGGATACCTATGGGCTACAATATTTGTTGGTTGAGTAAATTGCACACGAGTCGTTTGCTGAGATAATGTGTGTACCAAGTAGACCATCATGTGATTAATTATTTAAGATAATAAATAAGAACTTCTGTTAACACACTGACTTTTATTTATAACACACCCATCTATATGTAAAACATGGTTTCAAAACTCGATTTAGCATCTAGTCCAAGACTAGCAAGACCAAGTTGTCCTTACCAAGTCAACTCATCTCGGATGATATTAGACATTTAACAAGATATATATATATATATCTTGTTAAATGTCTAATATCATCCGAGATGAGTTGACTTGGTAAGGACAACTTGGTCTTGCTAGTCTTGGACTAGATGCTAAATCGAGTTTTGAAACCATGTTTTACATATAGATGGGTGTGTTATAAATAAAAGTCAGTGTGTTAACAGATGAGGAGATCATCATCACCAAAAATCAGCCCATTCCAAAACTTCTAACCCCATCAAAAATGGTTTACAAAAAATGGACGGTCCACGATTTTTCAACTTGTAAACTGGGGCTAGAAGTTTTGGAATGGGCTAATTTTTGGTGAGGATGATCTCCTCACCGTAGAGATCATCCTCACCAAAAATCAGCCCATTCCAAAATCTCTAACCCATGTTTTGAAAAATGTTTTGCCAAAATGTTTGTCAAAATGTTTGTTGCTGAACGGGACCCTATATACATATATGTGGGTGGGGTTCCGTAGACACATAAAGCTACTCATAAAGTTACAACGTTTTTGTCTTATATGGTTAAAAAGATTCAGAATAGGCTGATTTTTTGTAAGGATGATCTCTATGATGAGGGGATCATCCTTGCAAAAAATCATCCCATTTCAAAATTTCTAACCCCATCAAAAGTGATTTACAAAAATTGGACAGTCTAAAAATTTTCAACTTGTAAACATGAGACTAGAAGTTTCATAATAGGCTTAATTTTGGCAAAGGTGATCTCCTCACCATAGAGATCATCCTCACAAAAAATCAGCTCATTCCAAACATTTTTGCCCATATAAGACAAAACACATTGTAGTTTTATGAGTAGCTTTATGTGTATACGGATCCTAATCCTATATATATATATGGAAAATGTTCAGCACCCAACCATTTGCTCAACATGTTTTGTCCTACATGAGTTAGAAGTTTTGGAATGGGCTGATTTTTGGCAAGGGCTGATTTTTGGCGATGATAAAAGATCATCCTCGCCAAAAATCAGCCCATTCCAAAACTTCTAACCCCATATTTACAAGTTGAAAAATTGTGGACCGTCCATTTTTTGTAAACCATTTGTGATGGGGTAAGAAGTTTTTGAATGGACTAGTTTTTTGTGAGAATGACCTCTATGGGAAGATCATCCTCACCAAAAATCGGCCTATTCCAAAACTTCTAACCCATGTAGGACAAAACTTGTTGGGTAAATGGTTGGGTGTCGAACGGGACCCTATATATATTTATGTTAATGTTTGCACGTGCCATTGGGATTGAGGGGGTAAATATTAAATATGGAAAAAAAAAGTTTATGGTATTATTATAAAAAAAAATTAATGGGTAAAAGATGAAAAACGTTAAAACGGGTTAAAAAAGGAAATATAGTAAAGTTGGAAAGAATGAAAAGGAAATATAATAAATTAAGGCTCACAAAAATGATTGTTGGATGAGATGTTTATCCTACTGAATGGAAGTTTTGTCCTCACAAAAGTGGGCCCTACAATTGTATTATCATATAGACTAGAGTTCGCCCCATCCTTTTGGGGATTAAAGGGGTATAAGTGGAAAAAAAAGTTGAGGTATTATTTAAAAAAAAATGATTTTAAGGGTAAAAGATAAAAAATAACAAAGTGAGTTAAAGGAATAAGAGAGGAATACAAATGATAATATGACACTCCTTTTTTCAGACGCCCCCCATATGCTCATTGACCTGGTACTTATAGAATCATAAATCTTTTTCATGTGTATCCCGAGACAAATGATCTACGATTTTTTTTTATAGGGGCATGGGGGTGTTTGGAAAAAAAAAGTATAAGATTATCAAGAGTCGAAGAGGAAATATAATAAATTTAGAAAGGTGAAAAGGAAAGCAATAAAGTGGCCCCACAAAAATTGTAATTTGATGGAAGTTTGTCCCCCCTTCACAAAAGTGGGACTTACAATTGTGTTTTATCACACACACACACATATATATATATATATTAAAGTTCACACATTTCTACAACACACGCATCCAATTTGGGATTAAGGTGGGAAAAGCGAAAAAAATAAAATTAAAGGTAGTATTAAAAAAATTAAAGTTAAGAGATAAAAAACGAAAAACAATAAAATGGATTAAATGAGTAAAAGAAGATATACAATAAAGTTAAATGGGTGAAGAAGAAAGACAACAAAGTGGGTCGCACAAAAATTATAATTGGAGTAGGGTTGCAACTAGGGTAAGTTGGAGAGTAAACCTAGGCTCAACCCAAGTAGTAAAATCCCCAATTCAAGCTCAATTCAGCTCGACCATTATGCCTAAGATCACTAACCCAAGCTCAACTCGAGCATGATCTTGTAAAATCGGGTTAGCTTGAGTTAAGTAATTTTGGGCCATTTAGTCGAGTAGGGGTCGTTGAATAGCCCTAGTTTCATTTTGACTAGTAGATAAATTTTATATTTAAAAAAAAAGATATATACCATAAAAAATAAAATTATTTGTAAATAAAACCGTATACAACCTTCAAATCTATCACTAGGAGAAGATGTAGACAAACCATACTAAACCAAAGTTCACATTGATAAACTGTCCGCAAGTCATAATTATAAGATGGAATAAAAAAAATTAAATAAAAATTATATAATTAAAATAAAAATATTTATATATTAGTAAATGGCATTGAGTTCTAATAGGGTCGAGTTGCTTGTACCCTCAACCTGAATTGAAATCAGGTGGAGATATTCTAACCCAGGCTCAACTCATCTTTTACATAAATCAACCCAAGCTTGCCCATCAATCAGGTTGAGCTCAGGTTGACTTCAGGCAAATCCACCCATGTTGCAACCCTAAGTTGGATGGAATGTTTATCCTAACTAGGGTCATATCCTTATCCAACTATATAGGTGATTATTCATATTCGATTTTTGACCACTTAAACTAACGATATCCATATCTGACTATCAATCCATTTTTTTAGAAGATATCCATATTCAACTTGTACTGAAATTTCAAATGGATATCGAAGTCAAATATATATACCTCATTGTGAAGATTATGGAAAAATCTTAATTTTGGATTATGCATATATTTTCTTGTGGATTTATTATATTAAACTTGGATAAACAAATATTCGGGTAAATAGGATGCCTATCCATATACGACCTTAAAAGTATTCGGATAAAAATATTTGTGGATAAATTTACTCGAATTCTTAATCAGATAAAAAGTTTGTACCCATACCTGAATTACTTGGGCAGGATGAATCCAGTAAACGGATATTATCTGACCCATTACCAACCCTACTCCTAGTTAACCTCGCCCCCACACATAAAAGTGGGCTCTACAATTTTATTTTATTATATATTTTTATGAAAATAATTATATTT
Source organism: Akebia trifoliata (assembly GCF_017979445.1). Lineage (NCBI taxonomy): Eukaryota > Viridiplantae > Streptophyta > Magnoliopsida > Ranunculales > Lardizabalaceae > Akebia > Akebia trifoliata. Next base: position 9,668,175 of record NC_141376.1, on the reverse strand, counting down.
ATCTTTGTAAAATAATGTAGATTAGAAGACGCTTAGTAATAAAATCATGTTTTATTTATATAATAAAAAATTTAAAAATTAATTATTTTAATCACAATATATAAAATCCCTTATTTCAAAAGAATTGGTGTGTTATGAGTAAAAGTTAGTGTGCCAATAAAATCTCTCAATAGCAATCAATTTATTTCCTTATTTTAATCAAAATATATAATCTCTATAATTTCAAATGGATTGGTGTGTTATGAGTAAAAGTAAGTGTGATAATAAAGTCTCTCAATAGCAATCAATTTATTTCCTTATTTGCATTAGAAGAAGGTTTGGAGATGATCCCTGTATACGGAACCGAGTACGGATTCAAATTTGATTTAATATTTTAAAATACGATAATACGGTGAGGATAACCAAACATAAATCTAAGAACCTGTACGTGGGGACAGGGTGTGAGCGTTGTTGCGTGACTGTGTCTGTGCTGTTCAGATATCGGATTCCGTTACGCATTTATTATTTTATTTGGATTTTTCGGACTTTTGGCCTAAACTGGTCGAGATAGAATTTAACCGTGGTTAGACATATGGGTTAGAGTCTGGTTAAGAAGGGGTTGAGACTTGAGCGTGGGCTTTAAAAGCCGACGTTCGTGTGCTTTCTTTTCTCATCTCTTCTTCGAAGTTTTTCCCTCTACTCTGAAATTGAATGGTGGAGTCGTTCGTCTTCTAATTTGTTTCTCATTTGTTTTAGGGTTTCTTTCTTTTAGTTCTTCTGTTCATTTCGAATCTTCGCATCCCTGGTTCGATCTCTTTCTCTCTATCTTGTCCAATCAGTAATTTGGTTTCTCCCTTGTAAAGCTTCAATGAATCTCTTGCATGATCGAAGAATAATCTATTTTCTTCAATCTTAATCCGTATTTTTTTTTTATCGCTTTTATGCTGTTTTTGATGATTTTGAAGGAGGAATCGTTGAAAATATGTGAACTTTTTTATTTTATAGTAATGTTGAATTTCAGAGCTTTTCACAGAATTATAAGCTATTGCAGTTCGATTTATTATATAAGAAATAGCTTCAAAGCTGAATTTTCTATATAAAAAAAGATTTATTTTTTTAAAATGATCGATCATATTCAACGGATCTAAGAAACAGAGCTTGTTTGCTGTTCTTGATGATTTTGAAGAAGAAAATCGTTGAAATTATGTAAGCTTTTGGCCGTAATGGTGAATCAGAATTAATTTTCTTCGGAAAACTTTAAGCTATCGCAGTTCGATTTATCATTTAATAAACAGAGCTTCAGAGCAGAATTTTCTATATATATAAAAGAGTTATTTTTTTAAAAATGATCGATCATATTCAACGGATCTAAGAAACAGAGCTTGTATGCTGTTCTTGAGGATTTTGAAGGAGAAAATCGTTGAAATTATGTAAGCTTTTGGCAGCAATGGTGAATCAGATTTATTTTTCTTCGGAAAACTTTAAGCTATCGCAGTTCGATTTATCATTTAATAAACAGAGCTTCCGGGCAGAATTTTCTCTCTCTCTCTCTCTCTCTCTATATATATATATATATAGAAAAGAGCACTTTTTTATTTACAGATCAATAACTTTAAACGATATTTTATTCGTTAAGTTTTGGATGCTTAATTTGAGCTATTTCGGTCGTGATCTGTTGAGCAAAAATCGGATAAGACGATATCGTCCCGCAATTACGGTTTTTGAATCTGATCTTTACGTTCTATATATAAATATTTAAAGACTCTTCATCTATTGACAAAATCTAAGATCTTTTTTTTGGGATAAAATTACAGAGAAGAAATGGCTGAGAACGGAACAGGAAACGGAGAATTCAGCTTTTCGAACGTTGGGAAAGCTCGAAATGGACTAGCGAGGATCCAAACCCACAACAAAAAGAACGAGATCTGTCATGACGACAGTGCTCCTCCTGTTAAAGCTCAAACCATCGATGAGCTGCATTCGCTTCAGAAGAAAAAATCCGCTCCAACTACACCCAACAAAGGTACTCAAGGAGCTTTTGCTCTAGTTTCCGAAGAAGAACGTCAAAAACAACAGCTTCAGTCCATCAGGTAAATAAATGCAAATTTTACCGAAAATTTGTCAAAAGATCCGTGCTTTTTAGCTGAATTGAGAAAATTTGGAATTGGGCGAAAATAGATAGTGGAGGCGTAGTGCTTAAAACGCGTATGCTTTCTTCTATTGCCACAATAACTCTTACTAAGAGCACCCCAATCGTATGCTGTCTTCCGTTGTTTCTCATGGGGTTGGTGTGGCAATAGAATTTCACAAAGGTACGGATCTCTTGGAAATCAGTGGTTTTTCTCATCTGTTTGACGGAGATCCTCAACCCTTAGTTTGAGGCTAGAAAGTCTCATACGCTATCTATTTCCAGGTCTTTCTTTTGGGTGACATAGTACGCTTTTTATGGTTTTTGATTTGAACACTCTTATTAAGGATCTACACGCAAAGATTTAGTCTGATTTGACTAATTAGTGGATTTGGTCTATTAAAAAAAAAATAATGGCATGTGGCATAGAATGAGGACTATAGTTGGATAGTTACGTAGTCCCTGGAGTACATGAACCACACTGAAGGAGCTTCATCGTCAACTACCTGACATCGTTGGATACGTTGGGAATAACGTTTTTTTTGTTCTGTGCCTTTTTTTTTTCTCCTTAACAGTGCCTCTTTGGCTTCTCTAACAAGAGAGACTGGACCGAAGGTGGTGAAAGGAGACCCAGCAAGAAAATCTGAAACACCCAAAGTTTCGCACGTGACACACCACCATTTCACACCGACTCTCAGCAACAGTGATAGCGCCTTAAAGTTCACTCACATCCTCTACAACCTTTCTCCTGCAGGTCGGTACACATCATCTAAAATACAGATCAACTCATTTGGGAAAATACTATAGCAACGTTGTCCCCAGGTCCTAACTGTTGGATGATCCTCGAGATCTGAAAGCTAATGATCCTGTAGAACATCACAGATGTGGACCTTGAGACAATTGCGAGTTTGCGATACTATTCTCCTACAGAGGACATGGACCTCGAGAGCGAGCGATTTGTCATCAGTCGTCACTAACATTATATCGTGATTTAAGAAAATGAATATATCGGTAAATTATCGTGAGAACATAAAAACTGATATGACCATATTACCCTTTGTCTTTTTATCCATTTCTTGTACAGAGCTATACGAGCAGGCCATAAAGTACGAGCATGGGTCGTTCATAACGTCGAGTGGGGCCTTAGCAACTTTATCGGGGGCGAAGACAGGTCGCGCTCCGAGAGATAAACGCGTCGTCAAGGATGAGACAACAGAAGAGGAGCTTTGGTGGGGAAAGTAAGTTAATTTGACTGCACCCACCCATCTCTTACAGTTACTTTCTATTAGATCTCATGTTTCATAAAGCTATGTTCTCTAAAAAAATTTAAATCTTATTAAAATAGGGGCTCACCAAACATTGAAATGGACGAGCACACGTTCTTGGTGAATAGGGAGAGAGCCGTTGATTACTTGAACTCTTTGGACAAGGTACCCCCCTGAGTTTTTCTTCAAACGTTACAATTATGCTTCATCAGTGTCTTATTTTCCCAATCTTAATACAATCTTGCATTTTCTAAGGATAAAGGATATTATAGAGATTTTAAATATAAATTTATATTTAGACACACAATTAATAACGGAGCTCTTTTGAAATATTTTTGTAGAAATTCAAATTATGGAATAAAAGTTATATATTTTTGGAATTTTACATTTAAAAAGATTTTTACAAAATTGTAAATTTAATTTTTGAAATGGAAAGGGAAAATATTGAAGGTTACTTGATCTTCTAGTTAGACATTTATCTAGATGGATACATTTCCAACACAAGACGGATCAACTTACAACATTTTTGGGGACCCACTGACCGTATAGATATGTGGTCCATCCCTTTGGTGAATCTACACTCAATATATCAGTTTGATTGGTGATGTTCATCCATTGATAATAGCATTGTCTTAAAAATGATTTCTAATCGTTGGGTTTGAGTTCACTGGATGCAAGTTATCAAACACCTTGATTTTTGGTACATAGGATCACCAAGTGATGGACCACATATCCATACGGTCATTGGGTCCCAAAAAATGCCACGTGTCATAAATGGGGTACCACCTGACCGTGGTTAGGAACGGGACACCTGACTGGATCACTACTTGTAGAAAATGGCTTGGTTAGGAGTTCCATGTATTTTCAACTCCAACCAAAACATGCCATGTACACACCATTCCTATAGGATAGAGACGGAACACCTTACCTCATCCTGATTGTTGTACCCATTCCATTTTCATTAGAAGTAATGGAGATTTTAATTTTATTTTATATGATTATGATGTAAAACTTATCCCTTTATCTGTTCATTTAAAGACCACTTGCACGCGGTTGGTATGTTCCCCATTATTATTAATGTCCTATTTTATTGTGTCCAACAATGTTGGATACTAAACTGATCATTATTGAGACCGTCTCATTTGTATGTTGAAAACCTAGAAACTATGATAGGTTTTCTTACTTTTTATCGAGGTCAAGTTCTTAAATAATGCATACAAACAAACAAAAATATCATAAGTAAGATCTTGATATTTTTGAGAATATTTTAGTCAGACTAGAAAAAGATTCTTGGTCCTATAAAATACAACCTTGGCCATTAGCCCATAACCCTCCCTTATGGTTCCTTTCTTTGAGTCATGATTTTTTTCTCAAAATGATCAAGTTTCCTTGGGTCCATGGGGGGGCCCCTTTTTTCATGTCATTTAGTGGGCAATTATTTTTCTTAGTCCGGGAGGGCTAACTAAACTAATCTTCTATGAGTTGATGTGTGGGCTCTCTATATTATGGTACCCCCAAGTGTACTTGCTCCCATAATCTGCCTAAAAACAATAGTATGCAGCTGATATTCATTTCCTCCATATGAGTTGTGATAAGGCCAGACAAGGACTGTTGTGGACATTAGGCGGTTGATATCCCAACAGAACATGACACAAGCATTTTTGTTGGTGTTACTATGAGCCCTGGTGATATTGTTGTTTTTCCTATCTTTTCCATTGATGGTTACCCTTATCTTTTTCCCTGGATCTTGAACAATGGTTATCGGGATTCTCATAAAACAAATCTTGAAAACAATTCAACAATCTAAATATTTTTTTTTTTTACTTTATCCTCACTGTTTATTGATCGATGCACGTTTTAGAAAGATTGTTGGTTCACTTCCCCAATTTTCACCACCGCATGCTTTTAGTGATGCATCAATGCAATATAGAATAGTACAATAAAGACAACTTCATCAAAATTTTAATAGTGATGTCCCCAATATGCTACTTGGCACATTCTTTAGACCCACTTGGTGGAGCTATGCACAAAAAATCAGCATTATTGAGGACTTCTAGCTATTGGATTTACAAATTTTAGTGGGGATTTCTAGCCATTGTGTTTGCAAGTTCATGAATGATAAACATATTGTACACAACTTATTCATTTTTTTAAGATCATTTATTTCACTGACTCAATAAAATTTGCATAGTTTTTGGACCTGACATATTATTTGTGAATTATATGCATGTCTTATGTGCATAACTCACAAATTATTCAATTAAAAATATTGAAACACAAAATCATTCTTTTTTATTTCTGGCAATTTTGAATGACAAACCGGAATGATACCCAAAACTTTCCATGTACCAAATTTTTGCAAATACTCCAAACAGTTAACTACATTCTAGACCAGACCTTGATTACCCAAGTAATGAGATTGATCGTGGTGTTATATCAGTGTATGAAACTCTCATTACCGTCCATTTGCACGTTGGTTGGACTTGCAAATTTTGTATATTCTTTACTTTCCTCGCTTGTAGAAGACACCGATTAATAATTTTATTATGTGTGTGATTACAGGTGTTTGTGAATGATCAATTTCTTAATTGGGACCCAGAGCACCGAATCAAAGTCCGCATTGTCTCTGCCAGAGCTTACCACTCCTTATTTATGCACAACATGTAAGTGAAAAAAAGAAACATTTCTCAGCAATCTTTGTTTCTATACTCTTCCTCTCACAAAGGCCTTAGCCTTACCAGATAAGTCCTCTTAATATTGTCACTTATGATTACTATCTCAAGTCCATCACCCTATAACTAAAACATTCCATGCAAGGTAAATAAAAAAGAATGTGCAGAGATGTAAAAGTATATTAGTTAGTGTGCAAACGATAACCATGTGGGTGGCAGGTGTATCCGACCCACACCTGAAGAGCTGGAGGATTTTGGTACTCCGGACTTCACTATTTACAATGCTGGGCAGTTCCCTTGTAATCGTTACACGCATTACATGACGTCCTCGACTAGCATAGACCTTAATCTTGCTAGGAGGGAAATGGTCATCCTCGGCACGCAGTATGCCGGGGAAATGAAGAAAGGTTTGTTTGGCGTAATGCACTACCTCATGCCTAAGCGTCAGATACTTTCCTTACACTCTGGATGCAATATGGGGAAAGATGGCGACGTCGCCCTCTTCTTTGGATTGTCAGGTACAGTATCATTTAATCACCATCACAAAATGTGGTGACGTTGCCTCCATCTAAATCCACCCTCTTATTATTCTCTCTCCTTGATGCCTCAATTTATAGTATTTGTCTTGGTGGTTTTTCATTTTTTAACGTTTGCTTTGTTGTTTACGAGTTCTTTTTGAATTATGTTTGTCTTAGGTACTGGTAAGACAACTCTATCCACAGATCACAATAGATATTTAATCGGAGATGATGAGCACTGTTGGAGTGAGAATGGTGTGTCGAACATTGAGGGTGGTTGCTATGCTAAGTGCATCGATCTTTCAAGGGAGAAGGAGCCTGATATCTGGAATGCCATCAAGTTTGGAACTGGTAAGAATCTAATCTTTGCACGCACTTCAATTAATTGTCCCAAATATATTATATTTATCTGGATAGCTTTAACAGAAGTGGTTTAGCTCAATTTCACAAAATTTTGTGGTCAGTATATGTATAGTTGCAATTTAATAATGAGGTATTGACAATCACTTTGGTTGGCAGTGTTAGAAAACGTGGTGTTTGATGAACACAGTCGAGAGGTGGACTTTACGGACAAATCTGTTACAGGTAAATCATAATCATACTGTTATTATAAATTTAGGATTTATCATGTTAAAGCAGATAACGTTTGGGATAAAAGTAGGAAGTAGTCAAGCTCAGTGACTACCGTAAATTATTGCATGGCAGATTAGTTATTTATTCAAATCATGATTAATTTATTGAAATATGGATCATCATGTAAAGTCAACTCCTAAAAATAAATATATCTGGCTATTATCACTTCTCATAGGCCATTTTCACTTTGCCTTGAAGGATGTATGATTTATAACAATTATTTGACTGGGTCAAGATAAAACCTCATTCGATAGCGTGAATCAAAAGTTGGCAGCTTAGCAAATATTACAAGTAATGTTGGCTGGTCAGAAGCTGACCCTAAAAATATGCATGATTGTCTATAAATGGGATTAATTATTGTACTTTATTAATTCATATATGACCTTAAGAAAATGGTGGCATTATTTAGTTAGACTGTGTCAAGTTAGACTCACATTGGATTGACATGAATCAATTAAAATGTAGTATCCGGAAAAATGATGTAATTTGAACAACTGTATATAATTTACCCTTACATACTAAAGATATAAATCTTGATTTTTTTTTTCGTTGTCGTCATCATTACAGAGAACACTCGGGCAGCATACCCCATTGAATACATCCCCAATGCGAAGATACCATGTGTGGGACCACACCCGAAGAATGTCATCCTTTTGGCATGTGATGCCTTTGGTGTGCTCCCACCTGTGAGCAAGCTGAGCCTGGCGCAGACCATGTACCATTTCATTAGCGGATACACTGCTCTGGTATGCATTACGTATGACACTACTACTTTCTTTTAAATACGTTATTCCTACAGAATCTCTTCTCTTACTCTAGTAAGTAATGGATGCGGACAAAGCTTCTTTGAAAAATGATGATCAACCGTAGCGCTCTATTGTAATTCCAAGGGTCTCTACAATTATTTTGCGCGTCAAGTTTTTTATAACTTGATATCTAAATAAAACAGGTTGCCGGCACAGAGGAAGGTGTGAAGGAGCCACAAGCAACATTCTCAGCCTGCTTTGGAGCAGCATTTATAATGTTGCATCCTACCAAGTACGCAGCCATGCTGGCTGAGAAGATGAAGCACCACGGTGCAACGGGATGGCTTGTCAACACAGGCTGGTCTGGTGGAAGGTATATATAGCAATAAAAATAGTACTAATGCCCTTTCTAATTACATTTCTCCACTTTAGCTGGATCAAGATTTTAATGGGATTAACATTGCAGTTATGGTTCGGGTAACCGTATTAAGCTTCCATACACTCGGAAGATTATCGATGCCATACACTCCGGCAATCTTTTGGAGGCAAATTTCACCAAGACTGAAGTGTTTGGGCTCGAGATCCCAACCGAACTTGAGGGCGTGCCTTCAGAGATCCTGGATCCAATTAACACTGTTAGTCTGCTTTTCCTTTTCTTCCTTTTTAACTAATAATCTCAAGTATCAATCTTTTATCATTTATGTTGTGGTTCTGGTTTTATTGATAAACAATGATTGTTGGATTGCAGTGGTCGGACAAGAAGGCCTATAAGGAAACATTGTTGAAGCTGGGAGGTCTGTTCAAGAAGAACTTTGATGGGTTTGTGAACTATAAGATTGGCAAGGACAACAAGCTGACTGAGGAGATTCTTGCAGCAGGCCCTACATTCTGATCTTAGTAAATTGGGGAGAAAATGGAAGTATATTTGTATGGAGTGGAAAAAAAATTAAATGGTAGCTTTGGGTTTTAGTAGTGTATGTTAATGGGGCTATGTTTCTTATGTACCATGGCTTAGCAGCTTTAATTTTAATATATATGGAACAGATGTTATTTGTTTCTTGGATTGATATTCTTAGAATTCAGAAAGGTTGGCTTGAACTTAGTCTGCGATTGTTTTTTGCCAATTGAGTTGTTGTCCAAACACGGCCTTGGTTTTTTATTCATGTTCTCTCTTTTTTTCTCTGCTAGTTACCTTGAATGGTAGCATCGATCCCAATTATCAACCTAAATCAAGTTGTTGGCTGACTGGACATCGTTTCAGTGAGGAAAGACACTTGAGATAATATGAAATTGTGGGAGAGAGCTCGAGGTTTGGTGCGACCGACTATTCATCATCTTCCAACACATCTTGTCATGTACAGTATCCCATATTTATAGGCAGATTTGGCTTGAATGAACAGAAGTGCCCTTATAGCCAGCTGAAGTTAGTGGGGTGGCTTTTGTGATGTAAGACAATAAGAATGCTTCCTCCTCTCCTAATAGGAACCTGTCATTTGATATGTGTGCGCCATAACATGCGCCAATATCTCACGGGATTGTTCGTTGACACATGACTTGCTCTCCACCTAGCACCCTTTTGGCTGTGATGATGTCTATCAGTCACACTACACTCACCTTAGCCATGGAATTGATCATTGATCTCCAATTTCTCCGATCAGTGAAAGGAGCCCGACAAGTAGTGCATCCCATTTTCTCAGCTTAATTGTGGAAAATAATTTTCTTTCTTTTTTTGTGTAAGAATCCGAGACAACGAATTTAGTCTGCGTGTTTGATCATTGTAGTATTCGATGATTTTGATAACATCAGCCTATGAATATTTTTAATTGAAATACATGATTGAATTATTGTAATTTAACTTGGAAGAACCAACCTGACTCAACTTGATTGAGTTGAGCTCCGGCTCCACCTTGGTGACCGGATCCTTCTAAGCCCAAATCCTGTTCAATGTTTTAAGAGTTGATCCTTCCCCAAACCTCTATCTCGAAATATTGAATTCTATTCCCAAAATGTAAGTTACTTGTTATCCATTAAAAATTTTGCTTCATCCAACATTTAGCTATTTTTTTTATTAAGATATCTAAAGTCTCTATGTAGAAATGACATAATTGTAGAAAACATAAAATATTGTTGATAATCCATCTTAAACTCTATTAGTAGAAATATTTTAAATATTTATAACTAGTAAATAACAATATCGATCAAGAATTATTTGGTTTAAAGCAATTAGATGTTGCAAGATTGATATGATAACGACATTGGTGATATTAATTGAGCCATATCAAGGATTAGATAAAATGCAACAAAATTACTAAGATTGGATGAGATGTAACAGAGTTATAGAAATTAGTTGAGTCCTTATATATATTATTGAGGCATAATTTAGTAAGTGAATTGTATTTATTTATTTATTATTATTATTTTATTCTTTTTATTCTTATTTTTTTGAGAAATATGGCCCATTTCATGTTCTGAAAGAGAAGGGTTGGGTCATTTTAGTATGAGAAAGCGAGTGATAGCATGGTAGGTAAAGCTAATGGATGCAAATAATGACCAATTGGTAATTGACTAGCACCAAAAGGCCCAAGAAAAAGTAAATATGTGATAGATATGTTGGGGATATTTAAAGTTTGTTTTTATTCACTTCTGCTTAAGAATTGAAACAGATGTCATATTAGATGATGGACCATACTATCAGTGGCATTGGTCTCCGGTATGGACAAATTTAGTTATAACAATGATCAACATGTTGAAAGTAGCTCAATGTATTGTCAAATAGTTGAAAATGTTAGTTTCACGAGGGAGTACAAATAAAGTAAGAATAATACTTATATAATAAAGTTGAAAAATAATAAAATTGGAGAGGTATTATTAAGAAAGTGGGAGATGAGGAAACACAATAAAATGGGTTAAAAAGGATAAAGATGAAAGATATAAATTTAGAGGGATATTATTGAAAAATGAGGTAAAAGAAGAAAAATAATAAAATTAGAAGGAGGAAAGGAAAGACAATGTTGAAGGGGGTGAAGAGGATAGTGTGGAGCCCACAAAATTGTAATTGAGTAAACTCTACTATTATGTTTTATCATATACTAGAGTTCGCATGTACCTATAACACAAGCATCATCTTTAATGTTAATTAGGTTAAAAATGAAAACTTAATAAAGATGGAGAGACATCATTAAGAGGGGAAAATGAGGAAAGACAAAAAAATGGGTTAAAAGGGTAAAAGAGAATGATAGTAAAATTAGAGGGATATTATTAAAAAAAACAAAGAGAGGAGGGGAGAAATGACAATAAAATTGAAAGGGGTAAAGAGGAAATACAATAAATGAGTATGGTGGACCCCACAAAACTGTAGATGAGGGAGGTATTTATTACCAACAATGGGATGTTTATATCCCCACCACAAAACTATAACGAAATGGGTCTTACAGTTGTGTTTTATTATATATAAATATTGGACTTGGATAGTTAAAAAATATACATATTCAACCCTGGTCTGCAAGTACTCATGCCTACTTACTTGGCTTGCAAGTAGGGATGCAACTTAGTTTGGTTTAGACCATGGTTTCAAAGCACAGTTTGATGTCTCGTTTCATCCATGAATGAGATTGAGTTGTCTTGAACAAGTCAACTCATTTTGGTGATATATATCATTTAACTTGGTTTTAGAATGGCTTAGTCATATATATATATATATTTGTCGAATGATTTTATGACACCCCCCTCTGACATACGCCCCATCACAAAATCATAGATCACTTGCATTGAGATACGCATGATCATAAATCTTTTCATGCGTATCTCGAGGCAAATGATTTACGATTTTGTGATGGAAGCGTATGTTGGAAAGGGGCGTCATATTTTAACAACTCTATACATTTTTATAAAATTAGTTGGAGTAGAAGATGTTTGGTCGTTAAAACATGTTTTATTTATATAATAAGTATTTAAATTCTAAATTTTTGATTATTTTTATCAAAATATGCAAAATTCCAGTTGACTCAATCGAGATTTACGGACTTGAACGAGATTTTCAAAATTCCGTCTATGAGTCATCTTGTTTATCTCGCAAGATTTCGCATTGTTGAGACACGGTGTCTATCTATCTCGTTCATGGATGACGAGTCATCCCAACCTCGCACAAGATTTAAAACCATGTTTCAGACTGGGAATCGGACTAGTTTGATAGGTTGGTTCAGTTTGGAACAAGTTTGAGTTCATTTCTTGATTAGGCTAATGCAAAACTGACCGATTCAATTAGGTTGTTGGTTAAAGGTTCGTATAGAACCGAAGCGAACTAAATCTAGCACGAACCCTCTTATAACAAATACTTATATGAAATATTAGTATGGATTGGAGCAAGAAGGATAGGTGGAAGATTGATTATTTAATTGTGTTTATTTCTTAGGAGATTGGAATTGGACACGGATTAATTACTTATTATATGAATTTTTTTTATGGATTATTTATTTATTTTCATTAAAATATATGTGAGATTCAATCCATAATAAATCTTTATCCACGTAACTATTAGTCTATAATTTTTCTATTACAGGATCAACTCAGTCCAGTTCTGGTTCCTTGTTTAGTGGAACTGACTTAGGTGGTTCAAATTTAATTTGGCACCAAATTGAACCAATTTGCGCCCCTACTTGCCAGTTGCAAGTACTTGGGCCTATTTACATGGCCAGCAAACTTTCTTGGGAGCGGTTCGGCAGCCCTAAAGTTTGCCAAGTTTGGTGCCAAACATTTTTTGTAAATCTTTTTTGATGGGGTTAGAAGTTTTGGAATAGGCTGATTTTTTGTGAGGATGATCTCTACGGTAAAGAGATCATCCTCACAAAAAATCAGCTCATTTTGAAACTTCTAACCCTAGTTTACAGGTTGAAGAATCGTGGACCGTCCAATTTTTGTAAATCACTTTTGATGGGGTTAGAAGTTTTGGAATGGGCTGATTTTTGGTGAGGATGATCTCCTCATCATAGAGATCATCGTCACAAAAAATCAGCTCATTCCAAAGCTTCTAACCCATATTTTGAAAAATGTTTGACACCAAACTTGGCAAACTTTAGGGCTGCTGAACCGTCCCCAACTTTCTGATATAGAATTATTTATAAAATATCTGAAATGACCTTGTAATTGAAGTTATTGGGCCAGTTCGAGCCGGCAGTCTCGATAACTAAACGGGCCTACTAACTATCGAAATCCAGTCCATGATAGGATGGGGACGGGCCTAAAATCCTTCCATTCATAGTCCTACACGCATGCACCCAACTCTCTCTTTACTTCGCTGTGAGTTTTTCCCATATGGATAAATATTCATATTGGACCCTAAAAAAATTGAGGTAAAATAATTATTGGTAATTTTATCCGAATTATTAACCTAATAAACACAACCTACCCAAGCAGCTGAACCAGAACAATTTTGATCAGATGAATCTGATAAGCAGATATCATCCAATTTAGGGTAAAAATAATCGATGTACACCCCTAACTTTTTTGCAATAAATTGATGGTCTATTTAGTAAATTTTTTATTATCTCTTAGTGCCCCCTCAACCCCTTTCAATTTGTAAGATCGATGATTCAAAGTGTCGATATTGACGATCAAAAAAATTGAGATCAACCTTTTATAGCTGTTGAGATCAATGATTATAAGTCGCCAATCTTGACGTTTAAACATTGAGACCAATAAATCAAATTGTCAAGATCAAGTTTTTGATAATCGTCGATTTCAATGTTTGAACTTCAATCATTGAAATCAGCGATTTAAATTGTTAAGGTCAATGATTTGAATCATTAATCTCGATAATTTGAGTTCGACCTTTTATCAAGGTGAGGTGCATGAAGAAATAAATATTTTATAATGTTGTTAAGATACCGCCCCAAGTAGGGCTTAAAATGGGTGAGACCCGGATTGAATCTAAGTATATGAGTATATCTATATTCATAACTGAATTTCTATACGGACCCGAAATTGCCTCTCATCCTACTAAATAAAATCACATCTGAATCGTTTTGCTTTTACTTCATCAGGACCGACTCCAACCCAATTAAATTGCTGGGTTTGGGTAAGATGATTTTATATCATTAAATTTTTTTTTTTCTTTTTTTCTTTTATACTTATTTGTTAATTGCTGTATTATTATATTTTATCATTATAAGCTTTATATTTTATAAGAATTCGTGTACCATTAAAATAGCGTAAATGGATATTTTGAGAAAATTAAAATATAAATTTTAAAGTAATATATCATTTAGATCAAGGGATGTCAAATCATATTTAACCCACATTTTATTGATTTAGATATACTCTGAGGTCCCACATAAGAAGTTAAATGGACTTCTCCAAGAAAGTTGAGCCATCGAGGAAGCCATCGAGGAAGCGCAAACCATCTACCCAATCAAGTTAAAGGTGAGGGAGAAAAGGGTAGTCGCTCCGAGGAGAGATCAAATAGTGGGTGCAAGAGTGCTAAAGGTAAAAGGTAAGGTGTTCAAATGCTTCATTTGTAGGGGTACAAACCATAAGGTTTATGCCCTGCTAAATTTGGAATTTGGAGATTTTGAATATGCCATAGCCCTAGAACCTCAAGTTATTTTTGTCATTAAAAGTTTTTAAGGAGGAAAAAATAAATTAGGCATGAATTTAAGGATAAAGGCAATTTAGTCATTTTTACATTAATTCACACACAAGACCGAAGTCAAGTGTCATGTCATAAGTATAAAAATCGAAGGGCTATCTATATTTCTCACCAAAAATGAGAGGGGTACCTCAAAAGAGTAGTGTTATATGCACCCCAATTATAATTAAGGGCACTCCACACCTTAGCCAATTAAATTTTTTTTTTTTCCGCATAAAAGTATAAAATTTCAAAATTAACTGATTTTTGATAGTCATCTCAATAGTGAGGAGATTCTTCTCACTAAAATTCAGTCCATTCTTAAATTTTTGGCCCCAGTAAAATAAGTTGAAGATCATAAATCGCCTAATTTTTTTGTAAATCAATTTTTTTTTTTTTTTTTTTGGCAGTTTTGGAACGAAGTACCTTATGAAACTTTTAACTCATACAAGATAAAAAAATATTTGACTATAGTGCTGGAGTGCCCTTAATAATAATTTGGGTGCCTTTAACCCTTCCCACCTCATAATTACCCTAAAAAATTGCCATATTAGAAAACACACACGCGGCGCATATTAGTATCACCTGTTATTTCCAGAAATCCAAACCAGAGCGATTTGGGTTTTCGCTCTCCGTGGCCTACATTGTTAACCTCCAAATTTCAATCCCAACATCGTTTTCCCCGCACAGAGAACACATTATAAGAAAGACAGAAACGAAGCCCTTTCCACTCTTAATCCCATTATCCCCAAAACCCATCACAGAAGGAACAACAAGCTTTCGAAAAACCCTAGAAATATCGATTTCAAACCTTCACGATCTCTCCAATCTGAGAAATTCGAAATTCGTTCTCATATCAGTGCAGACATGGCGGGAGCTTCTCGAGAGCAAACACTTTCTCTTCTTGTTGCTGCGAAGAATCATGGAGATTTGGCAGTTAAACTCTCTTCTCTTAAACAGGCGAAAGAGATTATGTTATCGGTCGAACCGTCTTTCGCAGCGGAGCTCTTCCCGTTCCTAATCGAACTTCAGAATTCTCCTGAACGTTTGGTCAGAAAATTTCTTGTAGAGTGAGTTTCTTGCTTTAGCTTCTTATAATCTAGAAAAAAGAACCGTTTTTTTCATCTCTTGTTTGGTGGATGGTTGATTTCACACTTGATTTTTCTTTTTTACTTAATTATATATTCGATTTATGGTTTATTTCAGTAAATTTGGGTGATCTTTTTCACAGTGTTGCTAATAATTGTTTAATGGGTTCCTTGAAGTTGAGATTCTTAATCTAGGAGACAATGCTTCGATCAAGAGAAAAACTAATATATTGTCTCAACCGAAACATTCAATGTTGATCTCGGCTGATACTGCTACGTTTTATACATTCAGATGTTTTGAACCATGATCATAACTCATAAATCTGTATATGAGAAAATAAAACCCTAAAAGCTAACATATGACCTAAATAATAGATTTTAACCATCCATTTGATGTTACCTAAGTGTAAAATTTTATAATAATAACTAAAATATACCCTCTAACTTTTGTCACTCCTATTGTACTCGAACCTTCAACTCAATTATGAAGTCTAAACATTATTTTGCTTCAGATTGTCGCTTCTTGTGATTTTTTTCCAGGGATTCTATATACCGGCATAACCACCAAGTTGAGGTTTGGGAATAACTCGACATGGGGAATTAGTTGAAAAAAGGAAAAATCCTGAAAAAAAGAAGAGGGATGGTTAGTTTGTAATTCTTCATGCTTAGTGGTGTTCTCATATTATATTCATCAAATCCCATATTATGTCATCTATATTTACCCAAAAAATAACTATTGTCCACAGCATATTCGAGTTTATATTGTGAAATTTCCCCCACTCGGTGATTTTGGAATCTGGTTTAATTTATTTACTAATTTAATAGGTGGATCAATCAATTAAAAAAACAAGCAACCACGACATCAGATTTTTTATGTGGAAAACCCTTTGGGGAAAAGGACCATGGGACCTTCTAAAAATGATTCACTACAGTCAAATTGATTTTACAAAAGTAATGCTCAAGACAGACTGACTAGACTTGAATCTATGATTTACTAATTTCTTGATTCTTCACGCCCGTTCTAACTCTACGATCCAAATCCACGAACCGCAATTGTAGTAACACCAATCCAAAATCCATGGATCACAACAACACTTGTTTCCATGAGCCAACTCGAACAATTTTGGGTTATCGTTGTCAGATAAATCCTCTTAAACACTCATGAACATAGAATGGAAATCTGGGTTTGAGAGGATTGCTAGGGTTCTCAAAGATTTAACAATAAGCTAATTCGTGTCTCTCTGATCTGTTACCCTAGAGGTATGAAAAGTCTTTGCCCATCGTTCTCTTAAACCATTGACAATTCCAAAGGTTTGTATCTCTAAATGGAAAGGAAAAAATAGGCAATAAATAATATTAGCTGTGGTACAATGTCTCACTTAGTAGCTTGATTTGATGGTTCTATTTAAAATAATGAATTTAAGCATTCCTTTGTTATATATGTATATCTTATTGTGTTTGCTGGAGAATCTCAGGGTTATGAGTTTTTATTTTCCACTTTTGTTTATATTTGTTGTGTTCAATCGGTTGCACATATGTCATCAAGGGTTCTCCATATACTTTTTTTGATAAGAATGCGCCATATACTTTCAAAGAAATAACTATAACTTGTACATGGCTTTACGTTGTTTCTTTTCTCAGCTGTCACTTTCTTTTGTTTCTTATTTTTATTTTTATTTTTATTTTTGTCTATTCTTATGCCATTGTCTATTGTTGATAGGTTGATGGAAGAGCTTAGTCTGAAGGTGATGGAGCAGTCATCTGTATTTATGCCGGTCTTTTTGGCACTTTTAAAAGATGATGCTTCTATTGTTGCAAGACAATCCATTGTTAGTGGCACAAATTTCTTTTGTGCTCTCCTGGAAGAGATGGCGCTACAGGTCCTTGTTGTAGAATATGCATTCCCTATTTAAAAAAAATTAAACTTATTCTTGACCTTAACATTCATTAGAAGGACTATTTCTGTCTAGATGCAGATATTTATGATTATCTTGTTGGCACTAATTTCGATGATATCAGAAACTTGGCACAACCCTAGCTATTGTATTGCCCACCTACCCGTGGTGATACTATTTGGATTTTTAGTTTCACTTAAAATGGAAGTATCTAATGCTGGTGCACCTCCCATTTTCAAGATTTTTTTAACAGTTAAACAGGTGAAAACCCATCTTAAAGCATCCAGGTAGCATAGACCAAAACCCTTAAATTGTTCATTTTAGTATACTTAATGTGTGTTACACGTCTAAAGATTTAGTTACTAAATGGTACAGTTTTTGAGAAGAAGGTTACAACAAATTATTGCAAATTTTTTTTTTTTTTTTTAAAGATAGCAAAAAAGAAGAGATGATTTTTCTCAGAAATTTTGATTTTTTTAAGAACGATAGTGACCACCAATATAACAAGAAACGGGGATCACGAACTGATCCAAACAGAATAATGAATTGAGCCATATGAAATCAATGACCCAAGTATATTAGTAAATCATTTTTATTATTTCAAATTACTTTTGTGAACCATGTTCGTCCTTAATCTAGCCAACCATAAATTACTTATAATCAAGGTTCAAACTTCATTCCCTTGGGAAGTGGACATTTTTCATTGAAGTTTATGGAAAACTGTGGACATATTATGGAATCCCTTGGAAAATTATATTGATAATCTAGGAAAGGATAAAAGCAAGTATGAAACAAAAGCATGAGTTTTATACTAGAATAAACTACTGTTGTACCATAATAAACAACTGTTTGTATGGTTTTTGTGATATACAAGGACAGGGCCCAAACATCGAATATATACGATAAGACATGTTTTGAAGTATCTGGGTAACATTGCCCCATTGCAGATGTTATTTTCTTCGATATGAAATGTGCTGCATTAGCTTTCTATATTTCTCCTTCATGAGTACATGGTCATGACTTGTTATAACCCTACCTTGTCAGGGTAAATACAATGTTCTGTTTACCTTGGTTTGAATTAATGCGGTTTTTGGTTGCACATGCTGGTCATGTTACTCCTGATACCTACCTTTAGTGTATAATCTTTAAAAAAAATGAATTTTTTGACATACTTTCGGGTGTTTGCAGGAAAATGTTTTACAATTGTGTAACAGATTGGGAAGTGGTTAATTTTTTATTTCTTTTCTTTGTACTTTTTCAGGGTGGTCTTCTCAACCATTCCCTAATTAATACAATTTTTTTACTTACAAAAAAATGGTGTGGACCTAGAATTTATTTTCCAAGTGCCACTCACCATTTAAAAAGGGCAGGGAACAACCATCTCTTCCTCAAGTCCTTGTTTCCCACTATTATGTTGTACACCCAAGCAAAAAATGGGAAATCACTTCCTAGAAAGTGCTTTCCTGGAGAACATTTTCTCTTGGAAGCATTTTCTAGTTGAAAGTGTTTTTCCTGTGAAACAAACTCTGCTTCCATATTTCATGTTCCACTGCAATTGGATTCATTTTATGGAAATTTGACCGCCCTCCCTCCCCTCCCTGTTTTGTCTGTGTGAGATCGACCTGCGAAAAGTGGAAAAAAGAATATGTACATGGTTGTTTTGGTCCTTTTGTTGGTTTGCAACCATATACAAGTTTCTATCTTTTTAATGTATCACATTTCTCTATTTTTTATAATAAATTTCTTTTATCAAATTTTTAGTCATTTCATAAAAAATTGATAAGTTTTTTTGTTATTTTTATAAATAAAATTGCAGTTTCATCAATCGGGTAAAATTGAGAGATGGATCGAAGAACTTTGGATATGGATGGTTAAGTTGAAGGATGCCATTCGTGGAATTGCTTTTGAGGTAAGCATTGACTTTGCTTGTCCCTTTAAATGATCACAAACTGCCCATGACTTTTCAAAAATAACATAAATCATTTGCTAGTACAAACTAGTGGGATAGATTCTGGCAACCTTGATCATTTGTTACTTAGCATGCGAAGGTACAAGTTTATGGAAAGGAGCAAGCTATGCAGGGTGTCATTATCAATGTTCTAGGCCTCGTTTTCTTATAAGTGTAAACGGTCCATACAGTCTTGAGGTTTCTTTTTTGAGGATATTTTTTTGGGTGTGTTGATGGGAACTTGTGTGTAGAGGGAGCAGTTAGCTGTGTTCTTATTGCCTTTGAAGGCCATCTTGTCCTCTCTTAATAAAGTCTTTATTTATCATAAAAAAAATCCAAGTTTTTAGGTGGGCCCTCCATATTTCCAACAATGTGCTCCATTGGAGGTCCATCAACTGATAATATATTTTTTATTTAGGATAGATAATGATAATATTTCTTTTATGGTCCTAATGATGTTATAGAAAAAGATGTTACCTTTTAAGGTCTGCCTATTTAACTTGTATGAATTCAACTCAACAAGTAGTTAAATGATTTCTTACCTATCAAAAAAAAAAGTTAGAAGATTTCTCCATCTCACTTTTTTTATTCGAATTCCAAACAGACTGGATGCCTATTGGACTACCAAAAGATCCACGTCAAGTCTACAAAAAATGAAATGTACTCGTATGATGCGGTGCTATTCATGTTATTAATTTGCGGAAAATAATTTCTATATTCTGTTCTGTATTGCTTATTGTCACTAATGTTATCATTTTACGATAAACATTGTGCTCTTCATTTCTTTCATATGCCACTTTCCCTCACATTAGGTGGTTTTGTGTAACATATGATAGTAAACTTCTTGTTTTTGTTTGCTTGCCAGCAGTTGGCTCTGCAAATACAATCCATAATCGCTAGAACCTGCCAAAATTTTGTCACATCTTTTTTTTTTTTTTATTAGTAAAAGATTTTATATTAAATAAGTGGTCGAGATGACCAAAAAGTACAGCAAAGCTACCCCTAATTACAATTACAGACTTGGCAATTCACAGACACAGACCCACTCCCACTCCCATGTTCCGATGAAATCATCAAAAAAGACTCTTCTAAACTCTTTATGATGAACTTTTATTATTCTTCCCGGAGATTAATCACGAGTGTGATCAGGGTTTACAAGCATCTTGCTATAAGTATGGCTGTGGCCACAATGTGATGTGGTGTGTAGGGCCTGCGTAATTTGAACCTTTAAATTACAGTGGGCATTGAATCTATTGCCTCTGGTTGAAGAAGATATGGTTGATTCATTGCAACCCTTTGAAATGAATTGCCGTTTATTTCCAATTTAAAGTTCGGAATATTTGGCTAACATGAATTTTGCTTGGACTTCTTGTAGCCTGGTTCTATTGGAACAAAGTTGCTGGCTATAAAATTTTTGGAAGTGTATGTTTTACTTTTCACTTCTGATGCCAATGATTCGGAAACATCTACTAAAGAAGGTATTGTATTCCGACCTTTAGGAAAATTTGAGTTGCATTTTATTTATGGTGGCTGCATACTTCCATTTTAATAGGATTTTTGGCATACCCATATTTTATATGCACAGACTAAGGACTTAGCATATTGTTTTACCATGTTCTTTCAACAGGAATGAGACGGAGCTTTAATATTTCATGGGTGGTTGGAGGCCATCCAATTCTTGATCCAACCTTGCTCACATTGGAAGCAAACAGGAGTCTTGGCTTTTTGTTGGATCTGTTGCAATCAGCTAATACTCTTTGCGGTTCTCTGATAATTACTGTTATCAATTGGTTGGTCCTGACTTATTCTGTAGAGCATCTTTTTTCGCCATATCAATTGTTTGTTTGGTTGTTTTTATGTTCCTCTCCAGTGTTTTATTTTACGTGTTATTGTGATTACTATTTTAATTAATTTAAGTGTCAATTTTGAGCAATAAAAATGAAGTGGTTTAAAGCTGAAATGCTGGAAGAGGAAAAATGAAGATTTGATTTCATGCATGATGAAACTTTTGAACTGCAAGATTGTTTCAAATTAAAACTTCATCTGTTCTACTTTTTTGATTTACCAACTTGTCATCCCTTACATTTTTTTCTTTTCTTCTTTTCTTTATTTTGTTGCTTTTACATATGAATGGGTTCTTATTTGTTTATTGATTTATTTTCATTCAAGATGGTTTTGCTCTTTGTGTCATTCTTTGTCATCAATTTGTTTTAGAGTTCTTATTCCAGTTTCCGACTTGTAGGATTGCTGGATCTTTAGTTTCTTTTCAGGGTTTTAGTATAGTAGGAGTGGTTGTGGTGCTGCAACTTCCAGTCAAGATTTGTTGATTGTAGAGGAGTCGAACTACATTTGGTGTATAATGTTTTGTTATCTGTTACTTTTAATCAGTGGGAGATGAATGTATATGATTTACTTTGAACATTAAAGTAATATGTCGTACAAGGACAAAATTATCATTCAGTTTGTTTTATTCCACTTAAGACTTGTGTTTTGGTTACTTGGTTCAACTGTTGATGGTTATGATTTATAAGTAAATTTAATTAGTAGTTCATTTTTTTGCTGTTTGTAGTTTTATCTACTTAGGTCATGTAACTGTTCTATATCTGATAGTAACTTGTAGTCTCACAGTTCTTTGTCAATGGCTCAATGTGTATAACTGTTTTATCAAGTTTTTTTGTCAAAAACTTGGTTGACTTTGCTTTTTCAAAAAGCATTAATGAGATTTTTTAGTGGGTGTCTGAAGTGTTTCTTCTTGCAGTTCCTTGAATTTCCATGTGTTTCTCATTCTAACGCACAATCTGTAAAGTTTGATTCTCTGTAACTTATCAGCCAATGGACCACAAAACTTCAAAAACCCAAATGATACAATAAATATCTATATTCCCACTTGATTTTATGTTTTGCCCCTATTATAAGAAAAAAATGAGTTGTGGCGTTCAGCAGTTTGAACTATGATATTTTAGCTATGCATTTGGTGTTTTGAAATGTTACACAGGCGTATGTGTTTTTTGGATGCATCTGTTACTCATATTGTGAAGTCCTCACTTAACTGTAATTCTGTATTTTAAGGATGGAGGATAATAATAATGCGTGGTGGGTGGCTACTGATCTCACAGACCATTTGGCAAAAAATGTTGCAATAATTGTATTTTTTTGGTAGCCTAGTACTTTTCTCCTACATTAATATATTAGCTCACTGTTACTCATTAAAGAAAATGCTCACTTGTATATGCTACTTAATCGTTCGGATTTGTGTTAAGGCCTCTCCCCATCTAGTATCTACAATAAAAAAAAAATCCTTAGCTGCTGTTCTTTTCCTGTTTTACTAATAGATGCTTGGGAAAGACTGCTTTGAAAGGAGAATCCCCGCACCATATGTCTTCCCAAAACAAAACTCTATTGTTTCTTCCAATAGGGAATCTGGCACATCTTCTGAAATCACCCTGAATGTGGGAGGTATGAACTTCATTTATTTCCCAACCTTCGAATCTATATCCCTATTTACTTTCTAATACCTTTCTCTGTGAACTCTCTGCCCCATCCTCTCATCTCCCAAGCCACAACATTGTGAGGGTTTTGCTTAGGCTTTTATGATTTCTCACGCTCTCTCATCTGCTGAACCATGCAACAAATTTTTTTCCATAATCATTGCCGTTGGTTATTGAAACTCAGTCATAGAGTTTCCCATTCATGAAGGTGCCAATTTGGTGAGCTGGTAAAGTCTATGAGTGGTACTACTGAAGCCTTGGGATCAAAACCCCTCCTTCACCTTCTTACCTATAAAAAAAAAGGCTTTCCTCTGCATGCTAAATGGTTACCTTTGATTTTAAGGTAGAATTTTTTTTTGGCTAGCAATCTTTGATATTCAATTTAGGTCATGATCATTTGATTGTCTTACCATTGTGATATATTTATCTTTCTGACCTGATGTTTTTAATTACTATTAAAATAATAAATGCCTTAACTGTTATCCATGCATATGCAAAACAACATTTTCTCTCAATTTTATTGTTGAATTTTTTGGAGAGATTTCTGAAGTTTGGAAACAGGTTCTAGTTCAATTGCCGTCTATCGCATTATTGCGGCACGCTGATCAGCTCTCTTTG
The DNA here is from genome assembly GCF_017979445.1 of Akebia trifoliata. Classification (NCBI taxonomy): domain Eukaryota; kingdom Viridiplantae; phylum Streptophyta; class Magnoliopsida; order Ranunculales; family Lardizabalaceae; genus Akebia; species Akebia trifoliata. The sequence continues at coordinate 9,644,575 of NC_141376.1, read as the reverse complement.
TGGAGTTAAACATCAGTATGGTCATGCCAATTGGATTTATGCTTGAGATTGCTGATGCATTGTGGCTCAAATATTGGAAGATAACTGGGCCTAGACGGTATAAAAAACCACACTTCGTATTACCATGATGCCAGCACCATTGGCCAGCTATAGGAGCTGAAAATTGATGGATAGATTGCCATCCTCACCTGTTGAAAGGAATTCAGTTGTCATTTGTTGCAGTTTATGCATTGTAAACTGTTTCAGAAACCTTCTACTTCCAATGTGGGAGCAGCTCTTGCTTGTGTAATGGATATATCTGTTGATTGCAGCCATTTGAATTGTAATTATTATTTTTAACAGATGATACTCATTAATCTTTATAATAATCAAAATTTGTTTCTGGTATGGTATCGCTCAGCTGTTCTTGTTTTGTTTCTTGTATTGTGGTTTATGTTATTCTTTGGGCTTGACATGTCATGAGATTCCATTTATTAAAGTTAATATATATTTTCTCATACAAATAACTAACTGAGGTTTCATTGAAGATAAGAATAGCATACAGACTTGAGAACAAATGAAGAAATACTTGAAATAAAACATATACAACAGGGATTAATTGTTAATCATTCCCTCTCATTTGTTATAGAAATCCTTCAGCCTGCTTCCAAGGAGTCCCCCTCCCCCCCCCCCCCCTTTTTCTTTTTTTAACTAAAATCCATTAATAAAATTGCTTGAAGGTGACCAGCAAGGTTTACAAAGAAAGTAAAAAAAAGAAAAGAACCCACAAAACCATTACACTGATGAAATCCTGCGAACCTAATCCCATCTTACCATGAAATTTTCACATAACACTCCTTTGAATTCCTCAAAAATTTTACACCAAAAAAAAAAAAAAAAAACTCTAGAATTGAAATAATTAAAAACGCAGCTATTCTTCTCTTTTCAAATGCGTCAACACATCGCAAATTGAGTTTGACACCACAAAATCCTCTTAGCATCCCTACAGTGAAACCCCAACTACAACCGATTAGACATATAGAGCATACGGAGCTAGGGTGGCAACCCATTATATAAAAAAATTCCCAAAAGTGGTGCCATATCTCCAAAGTTACCTTGTAATGGATAAGGAAATGATTCACAGATTCTCCATCCTCTTTGTAAAGGGCACACAAATTTGTTGCATGAACGCCCTTTCTAATGATCTGATCCATTGTAAGAGTCTTTCTCGATACACCTTCTCAGACAAAGAACGACACCTTACAAGGCACCACTGGACCCCAAACTTCCACTTTTGGAAATTCCGGCATGCTTAGTTGACCTGATGAATGGTAAAAGAGACCTCATTGAGAATATACCCACGTGATCTGTACCCCACTACATTATGTCCTTGACCTCCCGATTTCTTAGGATCTCCTCAATAGAACCAATTAGTCTTGCTACATCACCCAATTCCCAATCACTAAATGAGCATCGAAATCCCTAGATGACTCCCTATGTCGATCCATGAGGAATCTAAAGATGAGCATTCCTTTCTTTTGGGAAATAGTATATAATGAAGGAAACTGGATCATCAAGGGTTTTAAGCCCCACCATCTATCCTCCCAAAAGCGGATCATATCCCCTTCTCCAACCTTGAAACGGACTCCACAACAATACCGTAATATCTTTAGAATTCCTTTCCAAACCCCGCAACCAAATGAATCCACTGACCCATTGCTCTCCCGCCCAAAATCGTTGACCCCACACTTTACTGCAATTATGTTTTCCCACACACTATCCCTCTCCACTTCAAATCTTCAGAGTCCAGCAGAGCCGCATTCATCATACCCATCTTGTTGAAACCTAAGCCTCCAAATTTCCTATTAGATCAAACATGCTTCTAACGCAACAAATGATGTTTCCGATTCCCATCCTTATCATTCCGCAGAATGTCACTGAACATCTTACCCAACTTGAACTCCACACTCCTAGGGACAGGGAATAGAGAAAATAAGTAATTAGGAATCCTATTGAGTACACTTTTAGTAAGTTAGTTTACCATTCTTTGACAGTTTCTGAGCTTTCCAAGAACCTAGTCTCCTGCTTACTTTTTCCAACATTGGATCCCAAAATGCCTTGCTCTTGTATTCAACACCCAAAGGTAAACTTAGGTATGTGGATGGCAAGGACGCTACATGCCAAACAAAAAAAGTAACCTACATGCCTATTACGAAGGAATTCCCTCTTAATAGCTGATCAATCCATCAGAAAGGAGCCTTCATGCCAAACACAATGTTTACACACCTGAAATTTCCTGCTTTGGTCTTTACAAAATCTTTGGTTGCATGTCTTTCACATGCACGACACCACGCAAAGTGTTACATCTCCCTTGTTACTCATGAAACCACCTGTTCATGAGGTGATTTCATCCATAGCATCCTTAGAGGAATAGAAGAAATAGGTCAAAAAAGACTGTTACTGGGGCCACCTTATAGTGGATGAAGAGGTGGTTTACTATTCCTTCTTGCTCCTTGAAAATGATACATCCATTGAGAATAATAAAATTCAGATGATTTAGGTGAGTTGCCATCAAAATCTTGCCAAGCACAACAAATTTTCTTATCAATAATTAATTTCTACATGGAACTCATTTCTTTCATGAATCTCCAAAGACATTTACCTGATAGGGCTTTGTTCATCTATCTAATCCTCTTGAACTGAACACCACCAAATTTATTAGGCCTGCACACTGAACTCGACTTTACCAAATGAAATTTTTCTGGTAGTCTCTTCAATCCCATAAGAAGTCTCTTTGAAGCTCTATAATGGATTTTCCCTTGATAAATTTGGTAAACCGGTAGACTTGCTAGCACACCTTTATTCAATGTGATTCTGCCACTAAAATTCAAGATGCTTTTCTTCCAACATTTTAGTCTTTTTTCCACCCTTCCAGTCACCGGGTCCTAGATTTTTTAAGAAATAGTCGAGCTGAAGGCTGGGCTTCTTGAAAGGAAGGTTGCGGCAATTGCAACCCAAAGATCTTGCACAAACAAGAAATGATCTCCTTCATTGTCTCCAAAGGCAATGAGGATACTCATCCTCAAATTTATTTGAGGATCTGGCATTGCCTTAAAACATCTCATAATGCCTTTTAAATTAATCACCTCCTCCATGGATTTGTCCAGGATAATAATTTTGTCATTTGCAAGCAGGTGTGAGGGAACTGGTTTCCAACTCTAAGCCCAGACATCATCCTCTGTGCGTTATATGCTGTATTTCTTTGTTCTCAGCAGTAGTAACTTGAGATCTGAAATCATGCTCTTGAATTTTTCAGGCCCTCTCTTTCATTGCTTATTCTCCTATTAAATTTAAACATCTGTTCAAACAATTTTGATTTGTTTTTCAATGATCTGATGGTATTTATGTGGCTCATCAACCTTGACCTGATGAATTTTGTTGTTGAAATAGAAATGTTCTGAATATGACTGGTGGTTTCCTTAGCCCCCTTGCATTTGGTGACTTGTATGTATGCAAGAGCAATTTATAGTGACAATATCAATTAAACTCGTAATGCTTGCATTTCAAATTGACTATCTCGAGAATTCCAATATCTTCAGCCAAAGGTGGTTCCCTAAAATGTTTGCGAGGAGTTCTAGTGCTTTACACAAGTTCTTGTGACTTGTGAGTTCAGCTGCGCCAAATTTTCATCTTAGCTGTGAAATTATACAAGTGCATAGACAAGCTGTTGTTTAGTTCCTTATTTGCCATTAATCGGTCAACTTTATCCAGTTTGCTGTTATAAATCATGCATTTATTAGGGATGGATAGAATGAAACCATAATTGATATGGTTATGATGTCAGAATTTGTCCAACAGATTTTTGTTTTCTATAATTTTCTATGACTGCGTACTTTTGGCAAATACATTGATCTAATGTTTCATAAGTGAATCAAACTTCTCTTCAAAATCAGAGTATTTAATCTAGTAACTCATTTCAAGGACCTGTTAGGTAACTTTTTGTTTTAATTTATGATCGGTTTCTGTGAATTTCTTGTTTTTCCTGATGTGTAACTCTTTCAAGGTTTTGAGGTATTAATAACATGAAAATGTGCTAAAGCTGAGGAAATGGAGTTCCTTAAACTGACAATTTCTCTATATACACCAGCTTTGGCTAGAAAATTTATATGGTGTTTTCTTCCTTAAGTGTATAGGAAATGGGACTGTAGACTATCATTTTCACCAACAAACTGTACCTTGAATCCAAATTTTGAGTTCAGGAGGTTTGTATCAAGATAGAGTCAATGATGAGACTGAGCTATGTCTTTCTGTCATGTTGAAGAGTCCTTCGGTAGGTATTTTTTTTCTATGGTTATAACTTATGGGCCTGGACATGAAAGTTTAATATGTTTATCGTTTTGGGTGAGGATCCTAGCACCACGGTCCCTAAACAAATTGATTTTTTTTCTCTTATGTGTAATATTGGGCATGTGATTACTGACTTTTGAATGATGACGAGTATTGTGATGGGTCCATGTTCTTGCTACATATTTGTTGGAACCATGCAAAAGTAGTATTATGCTATACTGAATTGCACTGGATATAACTTGAGGTACTCCTGATTCTTGGAGAAAGGCAGAAGGATGCATTTTTGCTGTATAAAGGTGTAGCAAGAAACTAATTGCTGAATAGAAGCCTAATGGATCTACAAAGCTTCAATTGTTTTAACCATTGCAACATGGAAGTGTGAGGCACTTAGAGATGCAATTTTTTGTGTTTGAGACATGGATCTGGGATGGTATGTATTTGTGGTAGGCTTGGTGATTGCAAACCTGTGATTAATTTTCTTTTGGTATCAAAATTGCAACTGGGTGTGAGATACCAAATCTCACACAGAAAGGAAGGTGGTTGTCTCTAGTGGGGATTAAGTAGTTGGTCTTATCCTAGTTTCTAAACACTAACATCGAGTGAGATTTCTTGAATGCCCTAATCTGATTGAATGGGAGGCATTTTAAAACTGGGCTAGTTAATCAATTTGTACTTACCTGTTAAATGCTTGGATTGGGGGGGGGGGGGGGGGGGGGGAGTGGTGTAGGTTGGCTAGTGTTGGGTTCTTTCTGGAAATGGACTTCCGAATGTTTGACGGCTCACTTCCTCTCTTCCTCTGTAGTTTATGGTGTGGAAATAGAAATTCCTTGCTACCAAATTTACATTTGGGAGCAAAATAGCTCTTTTTAGCTACCATATTCTCTTCCCTAAAAGTATCCTAGTTTCTGTCTTTGCTTGGATCCAACTATCAATCTATTCACTTAATTCTGATAAATAGGTGAAGCAGTCCTAAGTGGATATAATGTGACACTGATATTTTGTCTTTGCATTTTGGATGAACTTGAGGAAATTGAAATTATTAGTATCAATTTGAAAGTACAAACTGAAACCAAATCAACCTTTGTTGAAAATTTTGGTTTTAGCACAACAATTATATTTTTGCTGTTTATGAATTTAGATCAAATTCTATTGATTTGTTGGATGGCATAACCAGGTAATTCATAGAATAGGTATGCATTCATAAGGAGAATTGTTGGGTTCTTCAGAGACTTTTAATACCCTATAAGGGGATAGGAATCAGTTCCTCCATAAGCATTGTTACCATCGAGGCAGTTGTCCGGTTCCTGTTGAAACCCTCTCTGACATGCTTCATTCGGTATTTCTCCACCAATAAAAAAATTAAACTTTATTTTTTCAAGGATTTTGCAATAGTGGGAAAGACTATATTACTGCTGTTGTGAGGAAATGATGTTGATTGTGGATGGTGCTTTGGAAACTAGGATGAGTACAATATAACTTCTATTGGGATTGAAGGCTTGAAGCAAATGATTCGCCTGGGGTTGATCAATATGGGAGATTTTTCATGTGTGTGTTCTTTTCCTTGCGATATAAAGAAATTGTCCAAGAGGTGTTTCATCATAACTTTGCATGTGTAAATGAAACGTGACACGTACTCTCTTCCTTTTGTCAATTACTTCAAAAGCGGAAAGGGTCTTAGTCAAAGAGATCCATTATCCTCATTTCTTTTTATTGTGATGCTAGAATTGGGGAAAATGATTTCTAATCAAATTGAAAGCGTAATTTTGGATGGTTTCGAAGTTAGTTATGAGGTCCCAAGGGTTCCTCTCCTTAAATTTGAAGATGACACTTACAACTTGAGTTAAGATTAGTGAGAGGATTGGTTTGTTGTTTTGTGATCGAGTATTTATTCGGCCAAAAGTAAAGTATTTATTGTGTTTGTTAGAACCTTGGATTGTTATGTTGTGACTTTACCTTCAACTCACCCATCTTAAAGCAGAATATCATTCTCATAATATCTAGGACAGGATCATTTAGAGGTTAGGGAAAAAAATTCGCTATGGGAAAATTGAGGTATCTGTCAAATGGGGACAAGGTGGACGTGATTCAAAGTTTATTGAGCCTAGCCATGTACTACATGTCTTTCTATTCTATCTGGATGAACATTGTCAAATAGTTGGAAAAATTGATAAAAGATTTTTGTGGAGCGATAAAAAAATGGCTCCGAAGTATCATTTAGTGTTATGGAAGGCGATGTGTCTCCCAAATGATGGTGGAGGCTTTTTTTTTCCGAATGCTAATAAAGGTGGAGTGTTGGCAATTAAGGAGCTTAAGATTTTGAACATGGCCATTTCAGTAAGTTAGTTTTCATGATAGCTCCACAAACCAATTGAGGTTTCTGAGGGTTATTGTGTTGTTTTGAGGCTATCTCAGGACTGCACATGAACCTACAAAAGAGTAAACTGTTTGGGGTTGTGTCAGTTTCGGATCTTCCGTGGTGGGCAATAATATTTAGTTGTCAAGTGGAATCTTTCACTTCGACCTACTTGAACCTCCCTCTTGGGGCGACATATAAGGATAAAGGCATTTGGGAACCAATGATCAATAGAGTACTGGTTAAGAGTACTCTCCCTTGTATGAATTTGTATTTATCGAGTATTTTTCTTGGGAAGTTTTATTTTATAATTTTTATCTTATCACATCCTTAATTTTTATGACGTTGATAAATACCTGGATGGTTCAATTCTGTAAATTTATATTACCTAGGCCTGCTATTTGGTGAGTCTTTTTCTTTGTCCAAAGTGGTTTATGTATGCCTTAAACACAGGTTTTTTACAAGGAGAATTTTGTTTTAAGAGAACTTTCCATTTTGGCTACAGGAAACTAAACATCTGACTAGACGGCATGTATATTTAATTATTTATATGTTTCCATGTCTGTAGATATGAATTTTAAGATGTTTCAGAAATGTCCCTGAAACGGTTTCTTTGCTAACCCCTGAATGGGTATACCTTTGGAGTTGGTACTTCTATGAAGATTAAGCCGTGTTTCTATTCTTGTTTATACAGTATAAGATCAAATCATGTCTTGGTCAAGGATACATAATGCGTTTTGTCCTCTTGTTTGTAGGTCCTTTAATCTTTTTTTTTTTGCTAGTTACTGCTGTGTTGAAACTGTTATCTTTGCTGGGACATGCATAATAGACATATTTCCAATTTTGAATTTGCTTTGTTTCTTGAGATAAAGTTGGCCATGGGTTCGCATAGATAGGTGTCGTATATAATCTCTGGGAATCTGCACACAAAAAGTTATAAGCTACCAGCAACATGTGAGACATAAAGAAGAAACAAACGATTAATATATTGTTAACTAGAAAGGCCAAAAAGTTGGCTTAATATATGAATGCTAGTGAAAAATATGTAATAAGAGTTCTTTAATAACTCAATTAAAATGCTTATGAAGTGCTAGACTCAAACACTGTTCAAAGTTCTCAGTTCTCATTGCAAACATTACCAGTAAAGTTAGAGTAGGGGTTGAATTTGTTAGTGATGGTAAAGATTATTTATTAGAGCTTGTTAAGAAATCGAAGCTAAACTTGATCTGACTATAGAAGTGACAGAATGTGGTTCGCTCCAGTCTGCTATTGGTAGGATGAAATTCTCCTTATTTCAAGGGGGTGTTGATCCTTGGATATTTCCATGGTATTTCAGTTCAATAGCTCTTTCCTAGCGGGATGTGATGGTTCTCAGTCTTACGTAATTTCTAGCCCTTTTCATAGTTTTTGCATTCATAGGTGATCAGATTTCAGGACTTGCATTGATTTGGTTTGTCATGAAATGAGCTTAACTGTTTGATCTAACAAATGAACAAGTTTTAAAATGAGGCAATGTCTCGGTCAGGAGAAAAACATAGACTTCTTGACTGAGACAATCCAAAGCATTCAATGTTTCGTTCTGGCCTCAGCCAAAACCGGAATGTCTCGGCCAAAACATCCTGAATCGGTCGAAACTTTGAACTATGAGCATATCTGTTCCTTTTCATTTCCCTATTGAGTTGTCCAAGTAAAAGAACTTCTGAACTTGTTGTTGTGATGCCTTTAATGCTCTACTTGTACTTTTCTTCTGGATCATCTTATAGCTGTTGACATAGACATTTGTTTGACAGTCTTGCAGCCATTGCAAGGAAGCGGCCCCTTCATTATAGTACTATTCTTGCTGCATTGCTTGGGTTTGATCTGAACTTTGAGACACTAAAGGGAGGTCATGCTGCCAGTATACAGTATTCTTTGAGGACTGCCTTCTTGGGATTCTTAAGATGTACTCATCCAGTGGTTATAGAGGTACAACTTCTATGTTTTATTGAACTCATATTATATGTTTGTAATAGAAAGAATGGTGTAGTTCTGCTGCCTTTGCTTTTACTTTTCATCTAAGGTGCATCCACAAGCTTTAAAAATTGTAAGCCTAAAAAATGGTTAAACTTGACCATTACTGAAATATTCATCTAGTTCAATTTACCAAATAAAATGTTTGTTTCTCACACTGTCCTCACTCTTCAGAAGAGTTCAGTTATAATTACGTGTTGTGCTTATTATATTTACATCAGAAGTTCTAAGATGTTATGTATGCATATTTTTGTTGCCAGTCACGAGATATGTTACTTAGGGCTTTGAGAGCAATGAATGCTGAAGATGCGGCTGATCAAGTTATTCGGAAAGTTGATAAAATGATAAAGAATACTGATCGTGCTTCACGTGATGGCAGATTCAGCAAGGTAATTGTATTTGAGAGCTGCTATTGGCACCCCAAATTTAACTTATCACACCCAAAATTTTAAAATTATTTATCACATCCTAATTAATGATTAAAATGTTACAGAAGTTTGTTTCAAGTTTTTTACTTAAACATTTCGAAGCATTATAACACATTCAAACAATCTCAGCCATTGTTTACAATTAGGATTAGGCGCATTTAAAAAATTCTAAATCTAATAAATAGAAATCTAAAAAAAAGAGACTTTCTGTTGGCACCTCAACTTTTACTTATTCTCAAATGTTGACTTTTTATTTTTATTTTTATTTTTTAATTTTTTAATTTTATATTTTAATCGGGGTGTAATAAGTAAAAGTTGGGGTGCCGGTAGAAGCTATCTTATATGTAAGTAGTCTACGCTCTTTACATGCCTTTGTTGTTGAGCTGAATGTCAATATAAAATTTCCGTCATTTGGTAGTGTGTTGTCAATGTCTTAATAGTATCTCTTTTCTAATTGTCAGGATCAACCATCAAGCCAGCTACCTGTTTCTGGGGATTTGACTAAGAAAAGGTATATGGTTCAGGATACCGAAGGCCCAACTAATATGGTTGAGATGCCATTAAAACGATCTCGTTATGGTCCTGTGAGCAGCTCAAATTTGCCAGTTCAGCCGCCAAGTGATTCTGGGCAAGATGAAACAACTGTAAATGGAGTATCTTCTAAGGCACCTTTATTGGATAGTAATTTAACTCCTGTTGAGCAAATGATTGCCGTGATTGGTGCTTTACTAGCGGAAGGGGACAGAGGTGCCGAGTCACTTGATATTCTAATCTCAAAAATTCAACCTGACCTAATGGCCGATATCGTCATAGCTAATATGAAACACTTACCTGGCAATCCCCCACCTTTATCCAGTAGAGTTGGTAACATACCAATAGTTCCACAGACGTGTTCATCAAGTACTCCTTCACAAGCTATGGCACCCATTGCTCCAATTATTTCGTTGCCTTCTCCTGTTCACACACCACAAGTTGCACAACCATTTTCCTCTTCATTAGCAATGAACACTTCTTCGTCTGATTTGACCTCAGCCATTAATCTTCCTGCAGATTTGAAGCGTGATCCACGAAGGGTATATTCTATAAATCAGCTTATAATGTCATTTCATTTCTTTTTTCCTTCAATTTTACAAACTCCGTGGATATATGGTTTTGATACTCTTTAAGTTACTTTATGCTGAAAATTAAAGTATTTTTAGTCTTTTTAGGATCCTCGTCGCCTTGATCCACGGCGTGCACCAGTACCTGCAGGAGTACTGTCGTTGCCTAAGGAGGATATCGGTGATATGCAGTTTGGGTTTGAGGGTTCTACGTCCTTGGCTAGTCCTCCTTCACTTTCTGTGGTTACGAAGGTTGAAAATGCTTCGGTACCTTCGACATCTAAAATTGATACAACGGAGCTTTCAAAAAGTGCAGTGGCTCCCTCAGCTGAACAACAGACTCCTAAAGAAAATTTGGAAGTTCTGGATGATGGTATGGAAATAGGCCCAGGTCTAGAGATTAGTACTACTACAGATGTTGCACTTTCTCCTGTTAGCCCTGTTGAACAGGACACGGTAGCGTCAACAACATTGGATATCACAGCGATGGAAAGCTTTGATGCTCCTATTGTGCTAGAATCTGATCAGTATTCTCCGGTTGTCTCAAACACGTCTGCCTCTGAAGAGACATCTCATGATTTACCCCTGATTCCCTTATATGTTGACTTTACCGAAGAACAGAAAAGTAGTATGAGTAAATTGGCTGTTGAACGGATCTTTGAATCCTACAAGAAGATACAAGCGACAGGCTATTGTCAGACGCGCATGGCTTTACTTGCTCGGTTGGTTGCACAGGTAGTGATCACATGCATTTTTATTAGTCCATTTCTCTTCATAGAAGTTATGTTCAGTTATTTTTTATTTTGCCATTGTTGTACTACATTTAGACACCCCTAATTTGCCCAAACTAGCCCAGGAACCTTTGAAAATTTTGAGATTAAATAGACCTTCATTTCAGCCCAAAGGGAGTGCCCCCTGCCTTTGTTTTTTTATAAAAAAAACTTGGGCCCAACTCAAAGTGATGGACCCATGCAAAAATACATGGGCCCATTCCTTACAATAGGACCCAGGCTCTTTATGTTTGGTCCATTACTCAAGGTAAGACCATAACCGAGTTTTGTTAGAATCTCCAGTTGGTGACTCCTGAATCCAAGTAGAGTAAATTTTCTTAAATGAAAATTCTGTCTACAGTACTGACTACATATTTTTGAGCCATGTCTTCCTTATACACATGAATTGGTATTTTTGAGTAGCAACTAAGTCAATCGAAAGATTTGGATGTACTCTTTAAATGGTGAGATTTCAAATGTATTACATTTTAATGGCTTCATTCCCTACTTCCAGCTGGCCATCTCGTTGCGTTCTTATGTTTGGTTGTTCTTCCCTTTTTTTTAAACCTTTGATAAGTCACTTTAATCAAAGCTTTCATATCTGGTTTGGCATTGGGATAAGGTTTTGTATTGAACATTAAGGATTTGAGCTTCCTGCAATCTAAGTTATTTAAAAAGTGTAATGGGTTATTTTTGAGCATTTGTTCTTAAGATAGGATCTCATTGTGGAAAATGATGCAGCTAGAGTGCTTGCTTTATGCACCTCAACATCATGACCTTTTTGATGACTTGGTTATGAGACCAAGACCTTACTTGGCCACTGGGGTCAATACAAGTGCATTTGGGTGTATCACATGGCATGCATGGAGAACCTCACATGGCCAAAGAGGCAAAACCAATGAGTGGTCATTCTGGATAACTTGCTTGAAGACGAGTCAAACATATGGTTTGTGAATCGAACTTGTGTGCATGGTGAAAAAGGTCCAATATGATTGGCCTCAACTTTTGATGTTTTTTTCCGGAAACCAAGTAGGCCTAACCATCTTTAAAAAGGGGTGCTTTCCCAACCTTTCCCCTCAGCCATTCCATGGGCATGCCTAGTTGCAACATACTTATGGCTTATGGTCATCCTGAAGGGGATTGTAGTGAATTCCTAATGGCATTGGGCATGCCATAACACGATGGACATAGAATGCTCACTTACAATGTAAAGGAAGAGGATGGAATTTGGCTAGACAAGGTAGAGGAGAGAGTCCAAGTGAAAAAGTAAATAGTGTTAAAAGGAAAGGGCCGATGTGAAAACAATCCCTTTTTCAACTCCTTTAGGCATCAAAGAGAGTAACTAATTCCAGTCATCATAATTACTGACAACTTTGAACCTCATATTGGATGGGATAAGTGGAACTAATGTACCACCAATGCGATGAGATGTCTTTGAGCTTCCGTTTCATGCTATTGCATCAATTTTAAGATATCTTTGGTTCATCTACCTCATCATCCTAAACATTTCGGGTTGGCTGAACAAATCCTTTTCCTCCTTTTAAGGCCAATTCTAATGAATTTATTAAAAATCTTTTTTTGTAAGTCTGATTATGAAGTAGGGATTGTTGTAATGTTTGATTTATTAATTTGTTTAGAGTAAGTATCACTGTTTCATACAGATCCTTATCCTTTCCACCCATAATGATCTTACTAACTTTAATTTAAATTCCAGTGTTCTGTACGCAATGCCACTTAGCCCAAAAAAATAATCTAGGCATGGCACTATGGGTCCGTTGACCCATGGGGTTTGTTGTATTGGTCGTTTATGCTTAGGTTACGTCACTCACACAAGTTAATACTTTATGCTTCTTTAGTAATCAAGTTTGATAATCTCAATCTTGTTCAATGTCTTGTTAAGCTGACCGAACGAGACATCTTGTCCGCGACAGAACAAGAACATGGGAAAAAATTGTAAGCCGGGTGGCACATCACATGTGGTCACATTTTTTGTCTTTATTTGGAGTAGTGGGCTGCTTTCCTTACTCAGTCAAATCGACATTGGAATCGTGGTTGACGTGGGGAGCTTCATTCTCGGTTTCGAAACGGATTCTTTGGTTCTTGACACCTTTTGCTATTTGTTGGGGTATTTGGACAGAACGTAATCGATGCATCTTTGAGGGGAAAGGTTTTTCAACGGAAGGTCTAGTTATGTCTATTTTGGAGCTCTTGTACTCTTGGAGCAAACTCTATAAGGAATTTAAGGGGATTTTCTTTGAAGATTTTATTGTGAGATGGGATAGGGTTTGTTCGTTGTCGTGTGAGTTTCTTGTTATTTGGGTGTTGTTTGATTTCTTCCTTGTTTTGATTTTCTTGTTGCTTCTCTTTGTTTCTTGGGATGGTCATCTCGACCCCCTCGTCTCGACCCCCTCGTTTTCTTCTTCAATAAATTTATCTTTATCTATCAAAAAAAAAAAAAAAGATCAACTACATTTAATGCTTAGTTCATCAAACCCCAAATTTTTGGGATAAGGTTTAATGGTGATGATGAATCAAGATCAAACTTTGTTGTTTTCTATGTATTAATATAAACAACACGTATACTGTAAAACTAAAGGTCTGTTTGATGAGTGAGAGTTGAACATTCAAGAGTTCAACTCTAAGTTCAAATTAATATGAACTTCCATGTTTGGTAGATGATGAGAGTTAGGGACGAAGCGTTGATTGGGGATGAATGAAATGAACCCTACATCACAGAAAACCCTAATTCATGGAGTGAGGGGTGGGGGGGAGCATTGACTGTGACTGTGGCTGGGGTTGGGGAAGAAGAAGGAAGGGCTGGGGTGGTGCTGTGGAAGAGGGAGGGAGGGAGGGAGAGCCTGGGTTGCAACTGAGTTCGCAGCGATTGTTCTCAACATTCACCCTGAGGGGTGAATGTTGAAATCAAACTAGTTTGAGAGTTGCGTGTTGCAACTGAGTTCCCAGTGATTGTTCTCAACATTCACCCTGAGAGGTGAATGTTGAAATACGCAAACAACAAATTAGTTTGAGAGTTGGCGAGTTGACCATTCAAACATATAAATTTTAACAACCCGTGTGGGTTACAAACTCTTGTACGCAACCACCACTTATCAAACACACCCTAAGTTGTAACCCTTTGTCAATAATTAAATTAGGGTTTTGGTAGAGACAATACATACCCATGTGTACCATTACCTAATGGGAATGAGTCAATGAGACATCTCAACCAAGCAGGTACAATACTTTGAACCATGTAATAACTCAAAGCCTTTTTGAATTCAGTTTCCTTTCTGTGGTGGAACTTGATATATTTATGTATGCATGTACGTGGCTTTGCAATTCTTTATGGCTATCAGGCATGAAATTTGCATTTCTATAATTTAATACAATTTCTTTCACTGGTAGATTGATGCTGCTGATGATATTGTTGCGATGCTGCAAAAACATGTACTTTTGGATTACCAACACCAGAAGGTATACACACCTTGAATTCATAGATTTGTTAATGTCTATTTTTTTAATGCCATTGGGTGGAAGTTCCTTTATGAATATCTTTTTCTCTGGGTATAAATGAGTGGAAAGACTGACAAAGATAAAATTAAAATTAGAAATGAATGCATGCTATAAAATCTATGATTAGCTCCAATAAGCAATAAACTAAGAGAAAGTCAATTGATATGGTTTGGTTATTTTCAATGAAGGCTGATTACAGCCCCAGTAAGAAGGAATATGCAACTGAAGGTTCTAAATGAGTGAGAAGAAGACCCAGAAGAATGTGGACTGAGATAATGAAAGCTGATGTGCACACATTTTCAACGATTGATGACATGGTTCTGGACGACGTTGAATGGGGGAATAGGATTCATTTAGCCACCCAAATCTTTGGTATAAGGCTTTGAAGATGATGATGAATGTATGAATGCAGACTTGAAATCTAAAAAGGGGATTTCATCCATGGTTTAAAGTTTTGTACTGCCTTGGAATGTTTCGACCAAGACATTCCACTTTCAGCCGAGACTAGAACAAAACATTGATCTTGAAACATTCATTGTTTCTTGAATGCTTTGTATTGTGTCATAGTGTCTTGGTTGAGGCAGTTTCGTGTGGCTCTCAGTTTTCATTGGTAACCGCACTGGAATAGCTGTCATAGTACGTAGTTCATGGCAGAATCTATTATCTTTTCAGATACGATGTAAATGCAGTCTACCATTGGTATAGCTGTAGATGGTGTAAACATGATTCAATCGGTACAACATAGATGGTACACCCTAAAACAAAACTGATTAGCTGATTATTACCTTTTGATAAACTCGTCTGTGAATTTTGTTTTGTGTGGTTCTCAGTTTTCATTGGTAACCACACTGGAATAGCCGTCATAGTTTGTTGTTTATGGCAGAATCTAATATCCTTTCAGATACAATGTAAATGCAGTCTACCTTTGGTATAGCTGTAGATGGTGTAAACATGATTCAATCAATACAACATAGATCATAACCCCAAAACAAAACTGATTAGCTGATTATTACCTTTTGATATACTCGTCTGTGAATTTTGTTAATAATATTAAACTATTCACAATAAAGCAGTATGCAGATGGCTATGAGCATCTGTGGTCTGTTGTCTCTTAGGCCCATCAATGGTTGGTCCGATCTCGTTGATTAGTTTGTTATTAATTTTCATAATTATAGAAACTTTGTTAAATGAGTAAAATCAATAAATTCTAGAGGTAATCAATAAATTCTAGAGGTTGAAATGCCCTACCAAGGAAAAAAAAGAGGGCGAGAAATGAACCATCAACAACATTCGCCAATCTGATTTTTTTTCATTGCGTCATTTGGTATGTTTTTTCAGGGGCATGAGCTTGCAATGCATGTCCTTTATTATCTGCATAGTGTTGTGGTCTCCGCCTCAGATGAACACTCATCATTTGCTGCCAATATATATGAAAAGTTTCTTCTAGCTGTGGTACACATTTCGTATCTTCTATAACTTCTTTGTTGTTAAATGCAGATGAGATATTTAAACCATTCTTTATCAGTAAATATGTACACCCTTCTTATGTAGGCGAAGTCATTGTGGGACAAATTGCCGGCTTCAGATAAGTCATTTAGTAGGTTTCTGGGTGAAGTTCCTTTGTTGCCTGATTCTGCTTTGAGACTTTTAGAGGATCTCTGTAATTCTGATGGGGTTGATCACCTTGGGAAAGATGTTCGTGATGGTGATCGTGTCACCCAGGGCCTTGGTGCTGTATGGAGCTTGATATTGGGGCGTCCACTCAATCGGGAGGCCTGCTTGAGTATAGCTTTGAAGGTGAAATTGTTTTGTACCATCAAAATTTAACAGAAAAAGTCATTTTGATTTTCTTGTCATGCTCTGCTATTCTGTCATACTATATCTATGAAAAATTGTCAAAACAATTAGGATAAAGCTCGGAGCTAGATTACTAGCAAACATTAATTAGGTAACTTATTTCCTCATGAGACAAGGGGTCAGTTAGTCTTCATGCATGTTTATTGGTTAGATCTTTCCGTACCGCCATGGATGTTTCAACAAATTTAGTTTCATCCTTACCCTTGTCACCAACTTGTCTAGCAGTAGTGTTGAGGGGGTCAAATTTTCCATCCAAAGAGGTAATCCTAATTGTTTGGAAAATTTGTTGTTTAATACATCTGCTCAAAGGACTGCTTGGCTGACTGTATTTTTGAGGATAGAAATGTTATCACTGTATATTTTGGCTAGGGGGTAAATATGCAGACTTTGTAGGGGATTCTTGTTGTTAGTTTTGTTTATCAAAATATTATATTACTTGGAAAATATGGAAAAAAATTAACTTTATTCTCATGTCTGTAAATATAAACAACCCAACAACCCATCTTCTTGTTGGTTTTCTTTTTTTTTTTGCAACATTATTTATGGGTCCATTTTTTAATGCAGTGTTCTGTTCATGCACATGACGATGTACGAGCAAAGGCTATCCGACTGGTATGTGCTTGAACGAAAAAACAAAAAGAAGACTTCCATTCCAACATCTTATCATTTTACATTTACCTGTTGAATAAGCTTGTGGGGTATTTTAAGCTGATGACTTGGAGTTGATTTTTCTTGCTGGTTAATGCTCTGATTTTTTTTTTCTTTTGCTGGACAGGTTGCAAACAAACTCTATCCACTCATCTTTGTATCAGAAAGTATTGAGCAGTTTGCTACAAATATGCTTTTATCAGTTGTTGATCAACAAATTTCAGATACGAAGAAAGCTGGTTCCACAGAGCAGAGAGCAGAAGGAAATGTATGGAACTTTCCTTCTCATTTGTTTATGTTCAAATGACTTATTTTTTTTGAAAACAATTTCTGACCAAATCTTTACAAGGACATGTCATTTTTTTTAGTGCTGGACACTATGTCAAACTCACATGTTAGATACATGTCCACAAACTTTAAACATTTTTTTTTTCTTGTTTTCTTTTGGGGTTCAGTGCTAATTTCTGGCTTTTTCTGGAACTGAAGTACTTCAAATTTTTTTTCTCTTTGCTGGCTGGAAATCAGGAAACGTCTGTTAGTGGTTCTCAAAATTCAGAGCCAGGAGCTTCTGAGAATGATCCTATGAAAGGTGCACAGGTTTTGCAGAGTGTTCCAACTGTGTCAATGTCTCAAGCTCAACGCCAAATGTCGCTGTTTTTTGCTTTATGCACAAAGGTCTGCATTTGTTTTGCAGCTGTGTTAATAAAACTCAAAAGTCTGCATCTAGAATTTCGATTCATGTTCAAGTTAAACTTTGGGTAATGCTGGTTTTCATTTTGTACAGAAACCTAGTCTTCTTCAACTTGTGTTTGACATTTATGGACGGTCTCCAAAGACTATTAAACAGGTCTTTTTTCTCTCTCATTGTTTGGATTCCCTTGAGCAATCACAAAAATTAAAAGAAATTTATATTCCTGCTATCAGCCTGACATAGGTTAAATAATTATGACCGACTAACTCTGAACCTGATGAGGTGATGCAGGCTGTCCATCGGCATATCCCTATTCTTTTGAAAAATCTAGGGTCGTCATATTCTGAATTGCTGCGTATAATTTCTGATCCTCCAGAAGGAAGTGAAAATCTTCTGATGCTGGTATTGTTGTTTTTGTTCTGATTACTCAAATCTGTTTGATAATTCTTTGAAATCTTATTTGCTATTCATGAAGGATGATGACCCTAATACTATTTTCTTGCTAGGTGTTACAAATATTGACCGAAGAAACAGCACCTTCTGCAGATCTGATTGCAACTGTTAAGCATTTATATGAAACTAAGCTAAAGGTTTTTAACTCCATCTGGGCTTTCTGTGTCTGGTTTCCTATCTTTTATTATTTTCTTGTTGTTCTGCTACTTAAGATGAATTGTTCTTCCCTTGCAGGACGCGTCTATTCTTATTCCAATGCTATCTTTGCTTTCCAAAGATGAGGTTTCTTCTTCATTTTATGCTGTTTATCAGTTATATAATTTAAATTTTATTTCTTGTCCATATTCTAAGTAGAAACATCAGCTGTCTTGGTAGCATGATACTTTTGATCAATGTTGGCTGAATCAAGTTGGGTTGTTAAATACTAAGAAGTAGAATTCCATTCTAATTGGAATTTGTTAAGATTGTAAGATTCAATTTCGTAATTCTCAGCTTTTCAAACTGAGTGGATGGGACATCCATTTCTTGTCAATTGTGTTAGGTGATGGCAGGTACTTTATTTATTTATTTACTTCTAAAAGGAAGTTACTATTTTTCTTTAAATGTTCAGAAAGAACGGAAACTACTCATGGTGATTCATGGTTGTCACACACCGTGCATTATACTTATGAATTTGGTTTGTCCAATCAGTGAACCCCTCAAAAGGAGACCCTTTTGATCAAAAAACAGCTTTACCAGATGGTTTTAACCATCTGATAAGTTGACCTTTTTCTTTTGGGGACTGTGGCCCTACTATTTCTGGCAGTCCAAAAAGATATCCATGGTTTTTGTGGTTAGGGATCAGATTGGGCTTGGGTTTTGCTCAAGAAGTTGCATACTTTGGTTTGGGTTGTACCCTTGAACCAATAGCATTAATCCCTGTCTCTAATGACTGAGTACACAAAATGTCTATTATAAAGTGTGGTTAGGATCAGATTGGGTTGAATTTTACTCAAGGAAGTCTTTAATGATGGTCCAGACGTTGCACGCTTCTAATTATGATAAAAGTTAACAAAACAATGTTTAAGTCTGTTTAAGAAACCCTAAAACAAAAAGTTTGAAGTTTAAGTGATGGTACAAACACCAAGATATAAAAAATAAACTACCTACCTAAAATACCCTTAAAACAGCTTGAACTCTTTTAATGGGCTGTACGATCTCCCCGCGAGGCCCACATGAGTCATGACACTTAAGTGGCTTGTTCACTTAATAATAATAGAAAAACTCTTTGGCTCACCACATAATAATAAAACATGAAAATTTACCCCACTAATAAAGTCTAATAACCAAATAAAACCCAATGACTAAGATGTCCTTATCACCTGTAGTTCATTAGGATGTTCTACTAACACCTTGTGGAATATATACAACAGGTGGACCATCTTCTGATGGGTCCCTCATGGCCCTTTCCATGGCTAAGTTTTGGACGATACAAGCAGTCACTGTGTTAAGATAATATGACTCATAGACTTTTGAGTTCAATTTGCATGATGCCACTTTAATGTGTACACCATTCGTATGCCATCCTTGCAGTTCTTGTGTGTCCTCTTTTGTTTAATGTGACTACTCGTCCAATCTTACAATGTTATAAAATATCATGTATGTCATGAAAGGTAAAAAATACTTGAGGGGCAGTTTCACTTTATTGAGATTTAGTCTTTACTTTATGGATGATTCCCATGTCATATGCCTCCAGGTTTTACCTATTTTCTCTCGACTTGTTGATCTTCCATTAAAAAAGTTCCAGACAGCACTAGCTCGCATACTTCAGGTATGTAACATTTATAAGTTATCCCTATACATTTCCACATTGAAGTTGGATCGTCTTTCCTCACATGTATTTTTCATAGCCTTATGTTGTCTTTTCATGCTTTGAGTAAGTTCATATATCCTGCAGATGGAACATGAAATTAAATCTGCTTGCTCTTTGGATTTTCAGTTGCCTCATGTTGATTTCATTGGTTTCTTAATCTGGGCAGCTCCTTTTAAACACACACACACACACACACACATATGTATTTAGATGGGCATTAAGAAATATAATTTTTGGAAAATGGTGTTTAAATTTTATAGAAAAGCAGTTGAAGCTTGTGATAGTTAACAAGAGTATTATTAAATTTTATCATTGGATGGGTATGATATAAGCTTTTTAAGCTTGTCAACTTAGTGACATTGTTTTTTTAGTCTTCAATATACTTGTTATTTATTTTTCATATGATCATGGGTAAATGGTTGAACAAGACTTCGACTACAGTTTCTCATCCTGTACTAATTAGTTGATTTTAATGGATAAGAACTAGAAGCCTTTGTTTGGTGGCTTGGGATAACGATGTGAATGACCGAGAACAGGAACAATTTTGTGATACAATATGCTAGAGATGGGGTGAATTTTTCCTGGTTTTCACTAAATTTATAAGTGTTGGGTGTCGATACGCATCAACACTAGGCAAGTTCATGCTTAAAGTTTACCAGAATCAACGATGTTTAAACTTACTTATGTATAGTATTTTCTATCTTTTGATAGAAGGTATAAATATATTAAGGAAGAATGGAGAGAAAACCCTGACATGCAAAAGCTTTATACAATATTCATTTCTATTGGGCAAAACTTATTAGCAAACAGAGGAAATACACATATTAATCCTTGAAAAAGGGCTTTGATCTAAGTTCATTGGATTCTACAATTCTTATGGACTGGGGAGCTAAAGTGACTTGCATCGAAATTAACCTTAATCTATGTTGCATTACCGGTACGGTTGTCAGAGTGCACAAAACAGATTCATAGTATTAGATTTGGCTAACCTTGAGAAACATGATCCATGTACTCTGTATTATATTTAAGATATTTAAGAAAAGAGCGATTACTTCTAAATAATAAGATAATAAAGGATTATGTGATGGGATATTGCATGATACATATCTTTTACCTATAAACGAGATTACATATATTTAATGTTACATTTGGCACTAAGAATCAATCAATAAGGGTAGTACTCAATCTATGATACATGCTGTTAGAGTTGTTTTTTTATTGGATTTTGTATGGTGGGCCCACATCTTCATTAAGTATAAGTGGGCCCCACATCCTTTTATACATAAATAGAGGACAGGAGAGAGAGGGTCGGCTATATATAAAAGGATGTGGGGCCCACTTACACTTAAGTGAAGCGGTTCGGCCCCTCCTCCACACCTCTACTTATATATAAAAGGATGTGGGTCCCACTTATACTTAATTGAATATGTGGACCCTCCATACAAAATCCAATAAAAAACAACTCTGAACATGCTAATCAATATCTTATTTTAAGGAAAGGGGGAAAATATCAAGACTCAAATGCATGGGACTAGAGTCCATGGAGTGCTGGAATCTGACTTTGTGTTAGTTCACACCTTTAGAAGACTTCATAAAATATACAATTTATTATTTCTGCATTTGTCTTCTTCCATGGAGGTTTTGCACCTTTGAGATTCTCCTCTTTATGAGACATGTTTTCCCGGTTGGCTTATAGGTTTGCCATGGTTACCTCCTGGAATTCCTTCTGAACTAGACACTAATCCATCAACATTCTCTACATATCACTATTATTTTGTATTTTATGACAACATAAAAAACAAGATGGCTTAATGTTTAGTGCAACATGAATTTAATTATAAGTGCTTTCTGATTGTTCATAGATGTTGCATGACAGGGCTCAGCTCACACAGGTCCAGCATTAACACCAGCAGAAGTGCTGGTTGCAATCCATGACATCAATCCTGAGAAAGATGGAATTGCACTTAAGAAGGCATGTTTTCTTTGATTCTTTTTAACATGACTCTTCAATTCTTAAAAGTGACAATGCATTGTTTTGTTAAACCATCAACATGACCTAATAGAATAACCCTTATCTATGCAAACAATTGATCCATATGCATGATTGTAATCATCCAATATGTCAGTCTTTTGGTTGGTGGTAACTATAGAGGTTCAGAATATTGTTTTACAAACGCATTCATGGTCTATGCTTTGAGGCTCACTTCGGGGCGAATCTCTGAAAAAAGGCTTTGGTGTTTCCAAGGAAATGCCCATTTCCCTTGATGGCTTACATTATATTCAAAGAGGTGTTAAACAACTTACACCTTCAAAAAGTGCATGCCTTTTGACTAAGGTGTGCATTGTGGGGATCTGTTGTATTTCGGTTTTTTTCTTCCATTTGCTGTGGTATCATTACGTAATAGTCCCTATCATTGCATACCTGAAGGTCCTTAACTATATCCAAAGTTGCTAACTTGGTTAATCAATAAGGTCTGTGAGTGTTAATGCCACAGACCTGTGATGAAAAACCCCATCATTACACCTTTATACCTATCCCTTCCCCCCCCCCCCCCCCCCCCCCTGGCCCCCCAATCCAAAAAAGAAAAGAAAAAGAAACCTGTGTATATACACACATTGTTTAGCCCTATTTCTACTATCTCTGGTTTTTCTTCTTCCACTATATTTCTGTTTATTTCCTGTTTCAATCTCTATGACCCACCTACTCTGCCGCGTCTTTTAGTCTTAGAACGGTTTTATGTTTTTTTTAGTTATAGTGTTTGTTACTCTTTGATTTTTATTCGAGGGAGTAAACTCTGTATTTATGAAGTGTGAAACTATTGGTATGGTTCAGTTTTAATTTGGTTTTGACCAATTTGGATTTGGATGTTGAACTTTTGGTGGTTAATTTTAAACGTATGTATACACATGGAAAAGGTTACATGGACCAAAGGACCATGTCGAGCCTAGACCGAGGTCCTCATTTGGGCCACATGGACACGTTGGTCCTCTAGGGTTTCATGATATAGATTAGATCTTAACAAAATTTAAAAAAGAAAACATTTTTTTTTCCTAATGAAAGAGTTCGTAAATACTCCCAAATTTAAATGTGTTTATCAACAGTGAAAAAGTATCATTTTAATAATGATAATAATAATAATGGAGTCCTTAATATTTTGTGCTCTTCTAGATGCTAGTGGCAGTCACTCAATTTTTTTTTTTTTTTTTGGGTGCCATGTGTCCTTTGGTCCATGCAACATATTTTCATATATATATATATATATATATTGAGAGAGAGATTTTCTTTGTTTTCTCTTTATTGAGATTTTTTACTATTTATTTATTTATTTATCTTTTTAAATGATACAATCTCATGAGGCTTATCTGTCTATGTTTTAGCTTGTGAAATGCCTTGCCTTACACCTTAATGTTTTAAACAGCTGATGTTCTATCAAGAACATAGATCAAATGATTACTATTATTTTCATCAGTTCAGTTTTTGGTTTAGGATAGCTCTGTAGACCTATTAATGGAATTGTTGGCCCAACTCGGGCACATGCAACTAATTGTACCCTAGAAGTCCATTATTTTGTACGTCTTGTTGAATTACCAATGACTATAAATTGACCTTCATGTGATTCCAGATAACTGATGCCTGCTCGGCTTGTTTCGAGCAACGCACTGTTTTTACGCAGCAGGTCTTAGAAAAGGCCTTGAACCAGCTGGTATGTAGACATAATGCATATGCACATGTATAGTGAATTAATAGTTGTTTCATGCCCCGCTTTTTTGTAACCATTTTATTTACAGGTTGATCGAACTCCTCTACCCTTACTCTTTATGAGAACAGTAATTCAAGCCATTGATGCTTTTCCCACTATGGTATGTTTAGATTATTTTTATCATCTTTAGTTAATGGAATTAGATAGTTTTGAACTTCATTGGAATACAAGAAGAAAATATTCTTGTGTTCTCCTAATAGAGTTTGGGAAACTCAAGCAGTGTTGGTCTACTTTATGCTTCTAGCCGGAATCTTATTAAAAATGGGAGCGTATGGATTGGTTCGGATCAATATGGAATTATTACCCCATGCTCATTCTATAGTTTCTCCCTGGTTGATGATCGTAGGCACAATGCAAATAATCTATGCAGCTTCAACATCTCCCGGTCAACGCAATTTAAAAAAGAGAATCGCCTATTCCTCCGTATCTCATATGGGTTTTATAATTCTAGGAATTGGTTCCCTAACCGATACGGGACTCAACGTTGCTATTTTATAAACAATCTCATCTTGGATACTCCAATTTAATTTTCTAAGTAAAATTTACATGTCCATGCTGTGTCGGAGACGTATTCTTTTGCATATCTGGGTATTGTATGTTGTTGGTCTCATGCATAAGAAAATTATAAGTTGGTTGTCCTCTTAGAGGGCGAGTCTAAATTGGGGATTACTAGGTCATCTTCAAAAGTAGGAAAAATATTAGGAAATTTTGGGGTTTTATTCGTGTATATGGATAGTGATAAAAAAGGATTGTTTTTAACTTGCTTACTTAATATCCAGGTTAATTTTGTTATGGAGATACTCACAAAACTTGTGAGCAAACAGGTACAAAGATGATCTTTTTTTATTGTTTTTTTTTATGCTTACCTTTGTGTGTGCTGGATTTTTATTTATTTTATTTTTGGGGAGGTGGAATGAGTTTTTGGGGGAAAATTGATTTATCTTAACCTTTTGTTTATAGATATGGAAGGTGCCAAAGTTGTGGGTAGGGTTCTTGAAATGTGCGTATCAGACTCAGCCACATTCTTTCCATGTGCTAGTACAGGTAATATACGATGTGTGCTTTGGAGGTTAAATACTTTTTGTGGTGCTTTTTGTTTTCTCTTTATTTGTTTCTTTTGTCATTTGCCACTTGCAGTTACCAACA
This sequence comes from Akebia trifoliata, assembly GCF_017979445.1. Lineage (NCBI taxonomy): Eukaryota > Viridiplantae > Streptophyta > Magnoliopsida > Ranunculales > Lardizabalaceae > Akebia > Akebia trifoliata. Next base: position 9,619,667 of record NC_141376.1, on the reverse strand, counting down.
CCCCAGCTAGAGAATGCTCTGAATAGACATTCTAACCTAAGAGGTTCTCTTGCATCATATGCTGGCCAACCTAACATAAGATCGTCATTGCCGAGGTAATTATTTTATTATTGTATTTTGCAATAATCCATCCAAGCTTCTGCAGTGTATTGGGATGCTATCTATATTGATCTTAGAATCAGTGAGAATTTTTATATAGAGAAGTAATTCCTGAAACAGCATTGCATGGTGCAAACCTTTTTTATTACCAAAATAAGCGCGCTATTTGGACCCATGTTTTTAGAGGCATGTGAGGCTTACACCTTGAGGCACACCTCAAGATGAGGCTCACTAAAAGTGCCGAGGCGTAATATTGGATCCTAAAAGCGTCTAAGGCTTACGCTCAGACCAAGAGTTTAAAGGTTTATTTTTTTATCCCTGCCAATGTAAAAATTGGAGGATTGTCTTTTTCGCCGTGCTTTATTAGTTGTGACCATGGTTTCAAAACTTGGTTTGACATCTTGTCTCGTCCATGGACAAGACTGAGTTGGTCTTGGATGAGACAATCCATTTAACTTGGTTTATAATGATTGATTTACATATATTTAAATTAAAATAATTATAATTTTATAATAAGATAGATTAGAAAATGTTTTAGTCGTAAAATCATGTGTTAGTTATGTAATAAATATTTAAATTCTGAAAAAAATTAATTATTTTAATCAAAATCTTCAAAATCCCATTTGACTTGGCTGACTAGGCCGAGATTTTCAAAATATCATCCGAGACATCTCATTTATCTTGTCAGATGGTGTGAATGTTGAGACACTATATCTGGTATCATTGCTGAACGAGACCGAGGTGACTCAGGTGAGTCTGTGTCATCTTGGTCTCGGACAATATTTAAAACCATAGTTGTGACCCCATTTTGTAAAGCGAAGTCAAATCCAATCCTTGCTTACCTACAAAATGAGGCACACCTTGAACAGTTTAAATTTATAGGGAGCAAGTTTAATTTTCAGAGTAATTTTGAAGCCAACTTAATTCTATGAAAGCAGATCAACCCAGGTGGCTTTGGGTCTTGTCAATGAATCACATGTCCAGCGAACATTTCTTCCAACTGCCTTGCAACCTTCAGACACAAGTTCTTCAGTTCATGGTGCTACTCTGACGTGATATATGTGTCCCTTTGGGAGGCTTGAAGACATCGACGAAAGATTGGTCCTTGTACCACCATAATTTTGTTTGCAAAAAGAAGCAAACTGGATGACCCACTAAATATCTGATCGATCAAGCATATTTAGTCTCAGTAAGACAAGTACGGGATGGATTTGAATTGAAGTGTTGAGAAGAATTAACAGGCAACGTGGTGTGGATTATCCAAGATAAAGGTTATACCAGAGCAATCCGAAATCTGAGGAATGGGTTTTTAGCTGCTGCACTGGGAATGTACTATAGCTGTATCTTATCTGTTAGCTTTCATTCCTTTATTTTATTCTTATATTTTATGTTCTTTTTCCCCCCTTCAATCTGGTGCATGTTTTTGTTTAATAAAAACCTGTTTTTGGTTTCGTCGGGGCTGTAACCATAACGTACAAAATTTTGGTGTTGGAACCACAGCTTTCGGATGAATTTCAGTGTAGGAATGAGTACCAGAGAATTGCAAGTGAGCCATTTTTTTTGGCTCCCATATTATGTGTGAAAGAATCCTCTTACAAAGGATAAACCATTTACAAAACATTGAATCTAAGATATAGAATGTTTTAAGATCTGACTCATTATTTTTCTTAGAATCTCAGATTTTTATTATTATTATTATTATTATTTATACTTGCATACCCTTCACTAATACTTTCCTTAGTGAAGACTCATTATTTTTCTAGAGTCTCAGATTTTATTATTATTATTTATAGTTGCATACCCTTCACTAATACTTTCCTTAGTAAGATTTTAAACCTTACTGAGGGTTGTTTTGCTCAAATGGATTACCACATTGGCAATCCAAAACCACAGCTCTCTAAATTTCTTGGAAAAACTCAGATCGGAAGAGTAAAAATTTCTTTTGGACTTGATTCATGGTTTTGAAAATGGGCGGTTATCAAACCTTCACCAAATGTAAAATTAAAATTCAATTCAATGGGAAACCTTCACCAAATTTAAAATTATATTTCAATTCAATGGGGGAAAAATAACTTTTTTTGGATTTTTTATTTCTTTCGAAATTTATAGAATTTTGTCCTCAATAACCTTGAAGCATCCGATCATGGTTTTGAATTCTACAAGTTGAGTCCAAGACCCTTATAAAGGCTAGTAGACTTTCTATATAATGTAAGATTTTAAATCTTGCAAAGGGTCCTTGAATTCAAATGAATTACCACTTTGGCAATCTAACACCACAAGCCCCTTTGATTTCATGGAAAACTCATCTAAAAAAAAAAAAAGTTTTCAAATTTATGAGCTTCATCCAAGATTTTGATAATGGACGGCTATCGATTTTTCACGGAACTTGTGAATTTAAATTATTATTAAATGGCAAAATTTTTTTTTTTTTTTTTGAATTTTTTTCTTCAAAAGTTCATAGAATTTTGTTCTCTATAATCATGTGGTATTGGATCATGTTTTTTGGATGTCACAAGGTGAGCTCAACAACCCTTAGTAAGAATTGAAATCTTACTTAAGTTAGTAAGGCTAGTTGGACTAAGAACATATATCTTCTTTTGTCTTTTATGAGTGGTTATGAAAGATAATTTGATCAAATAATTTGCATACATGAAATAAATTTTTAAATCAATTACTATTTTCAACTGAATGTTTCTAGTGCTCCATATTCCTATCTATGGTCCTTAGTGGATCTCAAAATCATCCCCCCTATTAAATAGTGGGGGAAGCATAGTTTAAAACCTCGTCCGAGATCTAGATGACTAGGACGAGTCATCCCAATCGGGCTACGTAGTTTTAACATCACATTGACTCAACCAAGGTCCGAGATGACTCATCCAATATCATGACAATATTAGTCGAGCTAAATAAAAAAGCCCAGTCAATGAGTTTTATTTATTTATAATAAAACAATTATTTTTTAATCATTTTCATTTTTATCATGCATTTAGAAAATATGGTATTCTAGAAATACACCCTTGTAAAATTCCTTGCAAAATGCAAGATTATGTTTACCTCTTTTGACCGTAAGTCAACATTGCATTTTCTTGATAATTTAATGGTGAAATTTTGTTTCTTTTTTTTCCAAAATGCTCTTCAAATACTTAAATTACTAAATTAAAATTTGAAAAAAAAAATCAAAATTATACTATTAAATCATGTATAAAAACCAACGTCAACTATTAGTCAAGGTGGGTAAACCTAATCTTGCATTTTGCAAGGGTGTAAACCTAATATCAACAATTCATAAGGGGTGTTTCTAAAATATCCTAGAAAATATCATCTCATGACTGAGCATCTTCTAATCCATCTTATAATAATAGAAATAGAAATATAGGGTATATGGGTAGATCATGGGACATAAGTAAAAAACATATGTAAAAACAACCATTTTTAAAAATATGGGTTAGAAGTTTCAGATTGAGCTGATTTTTTGTGATGAAAAGATCATCCTCACAAAACAACAGTCCAATCTGAAACTTCTAAATTCATCAAAAGTGGTTAATAAATTATTGATAAAAAATCGATGGTCCATATTTTAAATCACTTTTGATGGGGTTAGAAGTTTCAGATTGGATTTTTTTTTTGAAGATGTTCTCCTCATTATAGAGATCCTCCTCACAAAAAATCAACTCCATCCGAAACTTCTAACCCATATTTAAAATAATGATTGTTGTTACATTATTTTTACATATGTTTTAACTTATGTCCCATGATCCATACCTATATATATATATTGAAAATTAAAGGGGGGTTACGTAGACCCCCAACTAGAAAACAGAAGACCCTTATATTCTTTCATAAATGTGCCCGTAGGCATTCTTACATATGATGGTCTTGAGATTACTAGGGAGACTTAAATGATCCAACCTAATGCTACTAGGAGTAGTAAGGTAACTAACTAGGAAATCAACAGCTTGATTTGTCTCTCTAAAGCAATTGGAGAAGTCAATCTTGTGGAACAAGGAGGCTTTAGTTTTGATGGCTTTGACCAACTTCTTTTCTTTCCACAGGGTCTTGTTGAGGCCATTGATGCAGTCGATAACTATTTTTGAGTCAGTTCTAACACTTAGAGATCTAATGTGAAGAGTAGATGCCATGTCCAAACCTTTTAGGATCGTTTGAAGCTCATGGAACAAAACTGATTCTCCAAGGGTGGTTTCTGCCAAGGCTCCTAAGATTTTTCCTTAGTCATCTCTAATTATAGCTCCTTTTCCCTTGACATTGCTTCTGACGGAGCCATTAGTGTTGAGAGCACAATCGCCCTGAAGAGGCTTAGTCCATTTGTATCTCACAGTGTCCTTTAACTTAAATTTGGTAATGATGTTCAAAGAGTTCATAAACTCTTTATTCACATTGTTGTTTTCAGTGATTGTGTCCATGCTTCTAGTTCTAAAAATGACATATCTGACGATGAAGTTTTCCAGTAGATTTGATGACAAGAAGTTATTCTTGAATATTCTTATGCATCTTTCCAGTCATATGTGGTGTATGAATGCATTATAGGCAAGTTTTTTAACGAAGGAGCTTAGGAGTTCCCCTTGATGTGGTTGCTCAACCATTCTACCACAGAGTTCTAGTCTTTGTTTGAGTAATTGATGTTGCTTCTCCTTAACAGTTTCTTCCACAACCCAAATGCATAATTGTATCCAAGGAATAAGTGGTTTTCTTTTTTAGGAGCATTCCTACAAAACACAACAGTTTGAGCATTGGGTAATTCCCATGGCCATTAGTTTGTTTTGGGTTTTGAGGCCCTTGTTTAGTCCAAGCCATGAGGTAGTGCCGTGTCTCTTGAAGTTGTTAGGGAACCAAACAAACCTATGCCCAATGACTTGTGGGTTGGGTTTTTGCAAGGCTTTGTGAGCAGATTTCAATGTGAAGATACCTTTCAGATTTGGTTTCCATATCACTTTTGTCCTTTTTAGTGTTATCCAACTCTAAGATTCAAATGTTGTTTCATATGGGCCCCATGTTTGCAGACAGATGCATAGGGAGGATCCCTGAGTCTTGACGAATTAGTGAACTCACTTTTACTTCCCTGTGTAGCCTTAGCTCCATGTTGGTTTCTTGTTGCCTATTGTGCATTAGAATTCCTTCAGAGCTTCAAAGATCATACCATATGAAGGATTTGCTACCATCCCCTATTATGTGCCAAATCAAAATTTGAAAAACTTCCTTACTTTGGAGCATTTTCCTCTACATCCATGAGGTTTCAATAGGAGAGGGGATGGTCCAAATGTTCTTTTCCTTGATCATGTTTCTTTGAATCCAGTTAACCCATAGGCTTTCCTTATTTGGGGTAATATCTTAGATCTGTCTAGTTATGGCAACTTTGTTTTGGAGTGTTAGATCATGGAAGCCCATCCCTCATTCTCTATTATCCTTTGCTTCCCTCTTCCAACTAATGCAATGTATCTTGTTTCCCATGTTAGGCCCTGCCCATAAGAATCTAGAGCATAGTTTATCTAACTCTTTTAAGGCTTTCTTCGATAACATGAGCACATTAGTCCAAAATACTTACATGTTGCTAAGGATAGACTTGATTAGTTCAATTCAACCAGCCAACGATAATAATTTTACCTTCCAAGTTTTGATTTTATTGGAGAGTTTGGTAATTAGTGGTTGGCAGTCAGATAACTTTATCCTTGTTGATATAAGAGGAATTCCAAGGTATCTAATATAGATATGTCCTTCAACTATCTGCAAGTCCATGGTTATCTTCTTTTTTTTTCTTAGTCCTTGATACTAGAGCAGTACATATTGCTTTTGTTTATAGTCATCTTGAGCCCAAAGATTTCTGTCAAGCCAAGTCAGAGCATCATTTACATCCTCATTCGAGAAATGATTGCTTGTAGACATGAGATGTTCGTCATAGAACCTCAATGCTACGTTATTTAGAGTCGCCACCATTCTTTTTTAGAAATGAGTATAATGGGTATCTAAAATAATTTTAAAATTGATTTTATCATTATAATGACTCTCGTATATGAATACGGGCATGGTCTACTTAAGATTTAAGTAGGGAGATCCGGTTAGAGGATAGAAAATGTGTTAGGCACCCTATCCCCTATACTAAAAGTACCACCTTAGAACTTGGCCAATTTTCTGAAAAACTTAAGAAAATGAAAAAAAAATATGAAAATGCATGTTTAAAGATGATGTGTGCAATATGTGAAAATGTTCCCTTAGAAAAGTGATTTGATGTCAATATGAGATATTAAGGACATCTTATAGAAAATGATGACCCATATAGCCTACATTATTTTTATGAGTATGAATGCTAGTTTGAGATTTTTTAGAGAGATTCAATGATGGAGTTCCCTTAATGTCACAACCTTAATACATGTACGCAAGGCTAGAAATTTGGTGTTTCAATCACAACAAGAGGATGACACATTTCTTCATCATTGCTAAGCATATGTGAGTAGGTGCATGTGTACAATATGATGCATGAGATATACTATAGGAGAAAAAAAGGCTTCAACCGCCATTTTTTCGACCGACCAAAGTCCAACCTATCGGAGGTGGGAGAGGGTGTGCATTACATCATATCAGATTTTTAAAACATAAAATAAATGAAGGGTTAAAAATAGAAGATGTAAGTTTTTGAAAATGAAAACCTAATCTAGCATACCTTGTCCCTTGATGTTCTTGAATGAACTTGAGTCTTAAGGGGTGAACTTGAGGGTTGAGTGCTTTAATTGATGGTAGATGGTTAGAAATGATGAGAGTTGTTGGTTAAATGTTGAGAGATGGGTAAAAGTTTTTGAGTTAAATGTTGGGTTGAGAAAAAGTTAGAGATATGAAGTAGGGATTTTGGTAGAGTTTTAGGTTGAGAGATGAGGTTTAAGAGCATCAATTGCTCATATGAAATGAGATTATTTCTAGCATTTTTGGAGAACTTTTGGGGATAAAGTATTCTAACCTTAAAAATAAAGAGAATGGACATGAGATTTTAATTATTTCTTTTTTGAATTTTTTATTTTTATGAGAGTAAAAGTGGAATTTGTGAGAAGAAACCTTAAAAATATTTTTAGTCTTTGATTTTTTGGTAAATAGAGGTGAGAGAACAAAAATACTTTTGAGAGGGTAAGTATGAGAGTGACATCTGTAAAGGTGAAGTAGAAGGTAAAAAATAGACCTTGATTCATTTGTAAATAATTCATAAAACAATGGTGAATGTATATTTTTGAAGTGGACCAATGGGAGAGTTTCATGTATGTATTTAAATAACTTGAAGATTCCAACCTTTTGAGGGTAGGATTGGAAGTTCTCTTAACTTTAGGGATTTTTACAAGATACCAAAATACCTTTTTGGTTTTACCATACTTTTTTAGAAGGATATTCTTGGATTTTCTCAAGGGAGTTGACTCTCCAATTATATTAAAGCATTGGGTATTAGAGGCTTATGAGATACCACTATGTGTCATCTTTTGAGAGGAGGTGTAAGATCATAAATTTAGAATGGACTTAGTATGGACTTTGTTTTGTACTTGGGTTATGGACTTAGGATGACTTTAGGTATTTGGATTAGATTTAAAAATGGACTTGGTATTGGATTAATGTATGGATGATAGATTAGTTAATGGAGAGTGGATATGGATTAGGGAGCGGGTATGAACTTTGATTAGATTAGGGACAAAGTTTCGGTATGCAAAATAATATGAGATGATACATGTGTGCATATATGCATGAAAAAGGTGCTAAGTGACAATGTGGGTTCATTGAAAAGTTTTAAACTTTTAATTCAAATCAACTTGAGCAAATTTGAATTTTTCTAATGGGCTCATGTAAATTGGAGTGTCTAGTCTCTCTAACTCTTTTAAGACTTTCTTCGGCAATATGAGCACACTAGTCTAAAATACCGCATGTTGTTAAGGACATGCTTGATTAATTCAATTCAGTTAGCCAACGACAATAATCTTGCCTTCCAAGTTTTGATTTTATTGGAGAGTTGGGTAATTAGAGGTTGGTAATTAGATAGCTTTAGCTTTGTTAATATAAGAGGAATTCCATGGTATCCGACAGGGAGATGTCTTTTAGCTATCTGCAGCTCCATGGTTATCTTCTTTTTTTCCAAATCCTTGATACCAAAACAGTATACATTACTCTTGTTCATATTCATCTTAAGCCCAGAGGTTTCTATCAAACCAAGTCAGAGCCTCATTCACAGCCTTAGCCAATGAGTGGTTGCCCTTGAAGAATATCATTAGCTCGTTTGCAAATATAAGATAATTGATCTTAGGTTCCTTGCACCTTGTTATTAGCTCCAACTTCCTCTTGTTAGTGAGGTCTAATAGTTTGACAAAGAGGAACTCCATTATAATAACGAAGAGGTAAGGGGATAGTGGATTTCCTTAGCGAATCCCTCTTCTTCTAGGAAGACCAATTAAAAGAGAATAAAGAGAAATTTAAGAACAAGCAATACTACAAATGCAATCCCAACGAAATAGAAATATATGAAATTATATCATAATACAAACCTTATTAACAAATGGTTATACATAACAATTAATAAATGGTTATATATAGTAAGAGAGTTGCTATTGCCTCACCAATTTTTACTAATGCCATACCAACTGAGCAATTTTTTAGTCATTTATATAAGAATTGGTGTGAAATTAGTAAGAGTTGGTGTGGCAATAGTAGGTCTCATATAGTAATCATAGTTGAATACAAACCTAATTAACAAAAGGTTCTAAATCGAGTTAAACTCACAAACAAGTCGAGATGACTCGAACGTGTCAAGTGTCAACTACGTCACATGCACTTGCTAGCAGTCTTGTTGTCGTGTCTGGGACCTTCCGTTTCCATGTTTTTGTAACCATAGCCCACAGACATAGACCAAAGGGTCGATTTCCTTTTTCACAGTTTTAGGGTTTTGGTGGAAGCTTTCGTCTTCGATCGCAGCGAAGGGTTCTGACTCGGATTCATACCTAGATCATCAATTTCCCGTTGTTCTGCTTGTTTTCATACTCGATCGAGGGTTTTTTCGGTCGAGAATGGCGTGAATTTGATCCCGATTTCTTCGATTATTAGAGGTAAGGGATTTTCCCCCCTTTATTTTACTTATTTATTTGGTTTTTTTGCAGATCGGTTGTAGATTTTGAGGTTCCTAGGATTTTAGTTGCGGGATTGATTTCCAGTGGTTACATTAGATGATTAAGTTCTGTTTTTATAAGTTGGTTCCTTTTTGTGAGAATAGGGTTTGAATTCTTAGTTTGAACACCGATTTGGATGGGTTAAGGTTTCAATTTTAGCTCCGATAGCTTTACCATCGTGGTGGATGATTTGCTTTTGAGATTAGGGTTTGAATTTTCAGTTTGATCGCTTTAACATCGATTTGGATGGGATTAGGGTTTCAATTTTAGTTCATAGCTTTTATCATATTTTGTGGTTCTTCTTCGTAATTTCTCTATCAATTTTTCTTATGGATAAAAGCGGATTTTTTTCCATTGAAGAATGTCGGAAGAGGAATCAGAAGATTTAAGATCCCCAAAAATATCGAAACATAATTTCTGTAAAATATCTATCAGCGATCTTCAAAATTCTTTTAAGACTGAAGCAATTCTTCTTCTTCCATCTAACAAGTATGGTGGTTTACCCTCAAATCAGTTTATTATTAGTTCATAGCTTTCATCATATTTTGGGGTTCTTCTTCGTAATTTCTCTCTCAATTTTTCTAATTGATAAAAGTTGATCTTTTTTTTCACTGAAGAATGTTGGTAGAGGAATCATAAGATTTAAGATCCTCCTGAAAAAACCTAGAACACAGTTTCAATAAAATATCCATCAGCGATCTTCAAAATTCTTGAAGACTGAAGCAGTTCTTTAACTAATATACTGATTTACCCTCAAATCAATTGGTGTCTCCAGGAATGAAAAGGCAATTCCTGCAAGTATATGAGATCCTTAACATATGTTGTTGAATCAATCTCTTTATGTTTTGGATTTTCAGGTGTTTGGTATCTGTGATTTTTTTCCTGTCGCCCAATCTAGAAAACACAAAAGTTATGCGGGGCTATAGTAGAAATGTAAGTGGCAAGTTGAATCTATGAGAGTGATTTCTTTTTTGTGTCGTGGGCTATATATTATGAAGGCTTATTTGGCTTTCGTCATACTGAATTGACAGGAGATGGAAGAAAATTTAGATGAGTATGAAGAAGACGACTATGATCAGGACGAGGATGAGGAGGAGGCAGCAGAAGAGGAATATGAAGAAAAAGAAGATCCAAAGCCCACGAGGGAGGAATTGGAATACCTTGAGTTGAGGCAGCGGCTAAAAGATGATTTGAGGAAGCAGATGAAGAAAGAAAGTGGTGCTTCTGTCAGCAATTCCCAAGACAAGAAGAAGAAACTTCCATATGACAAGTGAGTGATGCTCTCATTTTCTGATTTTACGAGTCTTGTTTAATGGAACACTTTGCGCTGCATTGTCTTTTTTTCCTATATGGTCTTAACGTTAGACATCCCTTCCCCTGCCTTGGTGTTACATGAGTTGTTTGAGAGAGGGTCGAAGTTTTAAACCTATATCATCTCTTTTATGTGCTAAACTTGATCTTAGCTGTAATTATATATTTATGCTGTGTGTTGACTTGATTTTGTATGAATCTCCATGAAGTGAGCAAGCTGGGGACCTTGGATTTTATCAAATCGTTAGGATTCTAATGATTGTGGACTTGGGCAATTGTAGTTGATAATGGTTCGGCGCATAGTGACAAAAGTCAGTGATTTTTTGAAAAAGTTGCTATTAAATATTTTGTCGACTATTTCTGAAGTTTTCTCCTGCCGAATTATTTCCGAATTGTGACTTTTTCACTATGGTTCAGCGACTGTAATATCAATTTCAACAGTTGATGTCCTTCGTGTGGTTTGTTTATACTTTATTGATTTTATATTTCCATTGTTATCTTTTATTTTTTTCTTTTCTTTTCTTTTCTTTTGATGGGTAAACTCTGGACTTGAACCCACAACCTGAAAGTTGTTTTGCAATACGAGAAACCAACTGAATTATGGGTCTAAGCCCAATCATACTTAAGATGAATTATGCACAAAGAACTGCAGGAATTTAGGGCAACCTTCCAAACACGTTACCGCTTCCTTTTTGTATAATAGGCGGGAATGCTCCTGAATGGTTATGACTCATTGATAAGGGGTGGGCATGAAAAATTCTGACTTAGAAATAAGTCTATTGAAATAGAAAAACTAAGTATTGATTGTCAAAATATAATTTAACATAAGAATAAATAAAAAAGACTAATCTATGCTATTGATAGCTAAGTATTTATTATTTTCACTGTTGAATATTTGTTTCTTATTGAATTCATGATATCTTTGAAGTGATTATATGGTTTCCATCCACAAGTTTGTTTTCTTGGTGATGTTATGTAACTGGCATGTTTCTTCGATTCTTGTTATGCAGTTATGGCTCTTTCTTTGGCCCTTCTCAGCCTGTTATTGCTCAAAGAGTGATCCTAGAAAGCAAGTCCTTGCTAGAAACTCGGCATTTGGCAGGAAGGATTTTGAACTCCCACCAAAGTGTATGTATCATGGACCATTATCTTTTAAGGTATAGTTAGGTTAAGTTGCTGCACATCTGACCTCCTGACTGGAACAATTAGAAACATACAACTTGTTAGGATCTAGCTTTTTATTGGCAGGCTGATATTTCTTGCTGTCTGACCTTTTGTATTCTTTTGGACTGTAAAAAGAGGGGAGAAGGGATAAAATGGGGGTAAAAGGTGAAAACGCAAAAGTTGATAAATTAAATGGTTAGGATTATCTAATAAGTTATGTATTTCTTTTTTTTTTTTTGTTGGTCTGTGTGTTCTTTCAGTAGTACACACTACCGTTGTTCCTATAAACCGCATGTACGTCAAGTTTGATGGTCAGAGGGTGTGCAGACTCCGCATAAATACTCTTGTTCTTACTCCCCACCCCAAACTAATTTCTATCAATCATTTGTAGAGCAAAAAAAGCCCTGCGTCAACAACTACAGGAGCAAAACATGTTATACGTGACCCACCACCAAAGGTCGTTAATGAGGTAGGTTGTGCCAGCTGTTATAACTTGCTCTGGTTCCTTTGAAATGACTATGATATGCTTTAATAAAAGCTATGAATCCCGCAATTGTTTCAGGTGAAACAGAAAGTGCAGAAGCTTAAGGATATGCGGGATTATTCTTTTCTATGGTCGGATGATGCAGAAATTCCTGCTCCTACAAAATTGCCCCCACCTCGAAATGTTTCTGTTCCAAATTCTGGTTAGTTTTCCTTGATATTAACTATTAAATCTAGTCTAACCGTTTACTCACAAGGCTTTAAACATATATTTTTAGAAGAAACTTATACAGGTTTTTGCTGATATGGAAGATGCTCAGCCTGCTCAAGCCCCATATAAAAGCAAGCAGTCAATGAGCAATCTTAACAGGTCAATGTCTAATGGTCGTGAAGTGAGAAAACTTCCTCCGACAAATCACCATGTGCAGACTAAAGCAGTGCACCACCAGGTTACTCCTGCAAGTAGGCCCAAATTGGCGTCAGCAGATCCTAGAAAACAGCTCGGCAATAATAATGGAAACGGGCCTGGTCGGCCTTCCGGGCAAAAGGGATTGCCTTCCAAGATGCATCCTCCAACTAAGATGCCAACTTCAAAAAAGATGCCGGCTTCTGCCATGGATAAGAAGACGTCTTCAATGAGTGTTAAAAAACCGGTGCCTGGTGTGCAGAAAGCACCTTTACCAAAGTTGCATTCATCTGTGCACAAGCAACATTCAGAAAGTAGAAGGGAGCTTCGAGAACCAGATAAGGCTAAGCCTAAGCCGACATCAAGGCAGCCAGTTTCTTCGTCAAGACCTCAGGTTACATCTTACTCTTTTTGCACTCATTCACAGTTCACACAATGAAAAAGAAGTTGCATCATCACTGTTTGTTTTCCCTTCTAAAAAGGGAATTATCACTATGCTACTGTATGATGATTGCGTATTCTTTGTTTGTTTGCATCAACTTTCTGCAGATTAAGCCTCCTAAGCAAGTTCCATCACGTGCTTCGATGCAAATGGACCGTCAAAAGAAGAGGCCTAGTAGGCAGTACTCCGATGAAGAAGATGACGATGGTCCCCAGGCTATTAGTATTATCAGAAAAATGTTTGGGTGAGGTTTCTTAACATCTTCTTTATAGACTGTATATGGTTGATGTCTTCTAGCAAGTGCAATAATGATACTGTGTTATATAAATTCATAATCAACAGAGAATGATTAGCCAAGGTTCTGAAGGGTCTTATACTTTGAAGGTGCCAATTTGCTGAGTTGGTTGATACCACACAACTGTGCTTAAAACAGCCTCCACCTTTGATATATATATATATATTTTGATAGATAAAACGGATATATTAAAAAGAAGGGGAGGTCGAGGTGACCAGCCCGGAGAGATACAAACAAGAAAGGAAAAAAGAAAAAAAAGAAAAAGAAAAAGAAATATGCCTACGGAGGTTCTAAATTACAAACTAGTTCCTTCTTGCATTGAAATCCTCGAAGAAAATACCCTTAGGGTATGTTTGATTGCACATGGAAAATAGGGTGGAAAATCAATTTCCATGGAAAATGACATTTTTCAAGTGTTTGATTGCACATGGAAATGGAATTCATTTTCCACCCATTCAAAAAGTCCACTAAATCATGGATTTCACATTCCCACCCATATGGGTGGGAAAATGAAATCCACCCATATTTTCCATCATCAATTCTTCCCTACCACCACCACCACCACCACTATCACCACCACCATCACCATTACACTAACCTCGTCGTCGTCGTTGTCACTATCGTCGTCGCCATCGGCTCCGTCTCCGACCACCTTCTATCTCTTTTCTTCTTTTTCTTCTTCTCCTTCTTCTCCATCCCTCACCTCATCCGCCACTACTACCACCACGTTCTCCCCCCATCTTCTTCACTTACCTCCGTCGCCACCGTCACCGTCGTCGTCGCCGCCGCCGCCGTCGTCGTCGCCGCCACCGTCGCCGCCGTTGTGGCCGCCACCGTTGTCGCCACATCCTCCCCCCTCCCTCTTCCTCGTCATCTTCTTCTTCCTCTCCCCCTCCTATCATCTTCTTCCTCCTTCTCCTCTTCTTCTTTTTTCTCATATTTTTCCATGATTTTATCCATGTGAAATCAAACAATGGATTTGATTTTCCAACCCTACCTATTTTCCACAACTAATTTTCCATGGATTTCAAATTCCATGGAAAGTGACTTTCCATGCAATCAAACATACCCTTATTAAACTCCTTATACAACCCCTCCCCCAACCCCCCTCCCCCCCCCTCCCCCAACCCCCCAACCCCACCAAGAAAAGAAAAGAAAAGGAGACGAAAAACAGAAAAGACTTATTCTTGGAGAGCACCTTCTCTTTCTTCGGAAATCCGACGATTCCTCTCCTTTGAAAGGCACAAATGGTGAAGGGCAGTAAGCTCCAAAGTATACTCCTTGACCTCTAAAAGCACCACCCCGAGATAACCAAATCTGGAACGGCCCTCTAACCGAAGATGGAAAGCAACCTTCCAACCCAAACAAAGAGAGAAATTGTGACCAAATTGATCGAGCCAAAGGAAAGTACAGTGCAGTAATAAGTGATCTGCTGACTCCCCATCTTGTCTACAAAGGTGACAGATTGAAAACCCCCTCTTTATAATTTGATCAAGAGTCACAAGCTTTCACAAAGGGGCAGCCCAAATAAGTTCAGAAATCTTTGATGGGATCTTGCCAAACCACATAAAAGGGTCAAACTGCTCCTGGCCATGATCAGTAGACAACGAACTGCATATCGAGGAAACTGAGAACTTCCCATCCCTTGATCCTTCCCAAGTACGCGAATCCTCCTCCTCAGTGAGTATTGTGTTTTCTAACTCCTGAACCAAGTTGCCAACACTATTAAGCTCCCAATCGTTGAATGATCTTCTAAAGCCGATGTCCCAAGTGCTTGCATTTCCTTCACTTCTCCAAAATTAGTAACCATCTGCCCCTTCTTGTGTGAAATGCCCTACAACTCTGGAAATTGGTCTTGAAGTGATGTATTTCCACACCAAACAGCCTCCCAAAAGTGCACTTTGATTTACTTCTTTCATATTGGCAAGTTTGTAAAGTTTGCGAGTCTTAATACCACAGACTTGGGTTCACATTCACTTTTTAACTTTGGTTACTGATATCATTGGAAAACAGACTGTCTTGGTGGTAAAACCAAAAAAATTGAAGGTGGGCAGGTAGCTCAGTTGGAAACAAATAGTATGTTGACGTGAAAATAACAAAAAAAAACCAAAATTTTTGCCATTGCTTATTTACCCTGCTTGCAAATTCTTTCCCCAAGGAGGTAAGGAAAGTTTTTTTCCTAATATTTGCAGATACAATCCGAATAAATATGCTGGAGATGATGAGGACGACAGTGACATGGAGGCTAACTTTGATGATATCATGAAAGAGGAGAGAAAGAGGTAAGGAATGTTTTTTCAGTCAATTTTGTTCTTCCAGAAACATTTTTTGTGTAATCCTACTGTACCTTTGGATGTAGTAACTATCATAGTTTTATTACACGGGAAACTAGTGGGTTATTAAATTTTTTTCCCAGGTTGTAGAGGAAAGACTAGTTATTTTATACTAATTTGGTTCTGATACCACCGAATAATGTGGAAAATACCAGGCCTAGTCGTGCAAACTGTTGTTTTACAAATGGCTTTGATGCAATTTGATATTTGATATGGGTTTTGATTCTATTTTTCTGTCTTAAACAGTGCAATGATAGCTAGAAAGGAAGATGAAATAGAGCTTCAGCGCATTGAAGAAGAGGAGAGACTTGAGAGGTTGAGAAAAGCAAAGAAGCGCAAGCTAAGCCAAAGCCAACGATGACCTCACGTGGTTGATTTTCTTAATGGATATATCGATTAAAGAAAAAAAAATCTCAATTGATATCCTGATGTCAACTCATTTATAACTTGTCTCTCCTTTTGTAGTCCTGGAAGATGATTGATTTATGGTGGTGGGACGATCGAGTTGTTCTTAAAATTATATTTTGACTTCATTCTTTTCCATTTGTTGCACTTGTAGGAATAATTGATGCCAAGGAGGGTTACTGTTACTGCTTGTTTCTTTTTTTGTTGTTGTTTTCTTCTCACCATCTCTGACTAAAAATTGTGTTGCAGTGAAAATGGATGAGCTCATCAAAGTTTAAACAGCCCCAAGTTTATGCGGTGTTTTTACGTTTGGTGGAAACTCTTTTGGGCTAATCGACTTCATGAGTATTTTTCTCTGACCCATAACACTATAAATCTTCTTGAATATTGATTTCTAGCCATTTGGTGTACCTAAATGACGAGGGTTAAATGGTTTTGATTTTGTTAATAAGACTATTTTTCTTGATTTACTAGTGGTGTGGTCATTTGATCCCTACTTGAAAGTGGAGTGGATCTCGTCGGGTGCGATCATTTAATTCATACTGGCGAAGTCTATTTTCACAATATTATATTTTAAGTAAGGTTGGGCACGTGGTGCCCCTCGAGATGTATATATGCACTTGTTATGTCAAATGGATAAAATAAAAAATTCTAAATTATTTTTAAAATCAATCCCAAAAAGGAACTGTCTTTTCAACCAATCTTCTAAGAAAAAATGGACAAGGCTTCTGTTCTGTGAGGACTTGGATAGGAAGGCTTCCCTTCTATGAGGATAAAGGAATGCCCTAATCTGATAATTTCGCAAGGTTGAGACTTGGGCACTAAAAGGATGGTCGAAATTCAAATTTGAATATGAAAAATTGGATATTATCTAAAATTTTTGAATATCGAACTTGGATTTAGATACTTTTATCTATTTGAATACATATTGGATGCGGAATCACATAAATTTGATAATATTCTATCCGAAATATTTTATATATATATATATATATATATATATATATATATATATATATATATATATATATATATATATATATATATCTTTTCTTGTTCTTTCTCAATTTGTTTCCTCTTTCTTCTGCTCTACTCACTCAATAGTCAACACTCCATATCTCCATCTAGGGTTTGGCGATGAGACACGTAGCTATTAATTCAATCTTCTTCTCTAGTGACTTCGGTTGGTCATTCTATTAAGGTCTCTCACTCCAAATTTCATAAATACCCAAATCCTATCTTGTCTTGCATTGAGAGGTTTACTGTTGTAGATGGGATGATTTTGAAGTTGAAAAATGAAAGGGTTGAAGATGAATGGATTTGAGAATAATCATGGGTTGAAGATGAATGGTTTTTTTGTTTGTTTGTTTTTGTTTTAATACATGATGAAGGCTAGGGATTTTTTTTAAATGCATCATGATTGAAAATGAATGATAGTTGGACTTTGGAGAATATTTTTATTTTTATTTTTATGAATGAGAAAATCGAGTTTTTTAAGCTAAACATAAAGTTCGCGGGAATTTCTTTTGATGATTTTGTTTTCAGATGAGACTTTTTTTAATTAATGTTGTTATTTGTTTCTTTTTCTTGTTGTTCCTTGTTTGACTTTCTCGGCCTCCTTGTTTTCGATTTTTCTCTTTGCAATATATTATACTTATCAAAAAAAAAAAATTGAGTTTTTTTGGCACAGGATAATGTTGAATGATTGTTGGATTTTGGGGAAAAATTGTTTTTTTTTTAAATCTTCAAATTCAAATAGTGTCTTAGAATATTTGACGGATTCAGATTCAAATTCGGATGATAGAAATTTTTTTGGGATTTGGATGGATAGGTGGATGACTGCCCTACTTGAGAGAGTTAAAGGCTCAAAAGTACAAAGCATAAGGTTAAGGGTGCTCCCTCAAAGGATGTGCAGCACAGATTGCCAAAATCCCTGATTTCAAGGGATTCTTATCAGGAAGTTGTCAAAAGGGAAAGACTCTTAAAAGGGTTAAAAAGGCTTAACTAAGGTGGTGTTTGATTCAGTTTTAAAACGCAACTTTTAAGTGCTTTTTAGCGTCAAAACGTAAATTGGAGAAGCTATGCACGTTTGATAACGCTTTTAAAATCTGTGTTTCGAAGTTTTTAACACAAACAATGGTTTTTAACTGCAATTTTGAAAAGCGGATGGAAGGGCGTGCAACCACGTAGAAAAGTGTCAATGTGAAATGACATTTATAACCTTCGTTATTTTTAGAATTTTCAACGTTTGTCCGCGATTAAAACCTATCGTTTATCGTTAATGTGTCTTCTACCTTGGATATCGACAGTAGTGATGACCAATCTCATTGACAACGACGACCACCACAGCACCAATCGAACCCATTGACAACGATGATGACGACGTTGTCTTCGTTCAATCGAAATCCATCAACGACGACGGTAAACAACAAGGTTTGAAAAATCCATCGTTGATCGACACCATTTATCGTTGAACCTAACCTCGATCAAGACAACGACGTCGATCGACGCCATTGATGACCATGATTCGAAGTCCGATTGAACTCAATATCTCCGTTTGACATATTTTCCGATCGACGCCTTTAGATTCCTTCCCACAGCAGCTTGTAACACAATCTTTGTGAGCTCTTTCTCATCGATTTCAATTTTTGTGACTGATTCTTGACAAAATTGCATATTGACATAAAAATTTTTGTTAGGGTTATTTCTAATTTCTTGATAGATTTTTATTAAAAAAAATAAATATTCACAAAAAAATATTCACCATTGATTGGGTCAGTTTCAAACAAAAAGATTTTAGAGAGATAAGGGATTAGTGTTAATTTGATTAGATAGAACTTGTTTTGTTGTTCGATTAATTGTTCCTTATTTTGTTGTTTGATTTAATTTATTAATTAATTGTTGCTTGTTTTGTTGTTTGAATTGTTGCTTGTTTTCTTTACTTTTTGTTTGAATTTTTATGGATGTTACTCACATAGACATGATTTCATATATTTGTAAAAATAACTTGGAATTTTTCGGTTTGTAAATTAGCTACCCAACTCTCAGAATTAACTTGAAATTTTCTGTTTATAAAATGAACTTGGATTTTTTCTATTTGTAAATTAGCTACCTAACTCTTAGAATTAACCTGGAATTTTTCTATTTGTAAAGCTACCCAACTCTTAGAATTAACTTGGAGTTTTTTGGTTTGTAAAATTAACTTGGAATTTTTCTGTTTGTAAAGCTACCCAACTCTCAGAATCAACTTGAAAATTTTTCTGTTTGTAAAATTAACTTGAAATTTTTTTGTTTGTAAATACTCAATATGTTTCTGATTTAACAATTTTAGGTATACATATTATCCTTCCTTCAATGAAAATTTCACATTGAGATTTTTTTTTCCCTTATAATTTACTATGATAGATTATAGTTTTTTTCAACGATTACTGTCTTATATTGTTGAATTTCTTATTCTGATATGACATATTGGGAATTAGGAAACTAATTTGTGAAACCAAATGTAGAATGATTGTTTGTTATAAGACAGTTACAAGATCATGTTTCTTTTTAGATATAAAATATTTAAATCATTGAAAAATTGATAGTAGGATAGCATGATTACTGGGTATGAATATATAATTTTATTATATTTATATATATTTAGTGTAATTATATATTTATAATTTTTTAAACTAATTATTTTTATAAATTTTTAATATGAAATTATTATATTTATATATGTTTAATGTAATTATATATTTATAAGGGCATTCTGGTAATATTTGATGCATTTTGGGTGCATTATGTTGGATTGCGTATTATGCAGGTATTTTGTTTAGTAGAAAATTTTCATGTCCATTTTTAAGAGGAGATGTTGTCGAAATTTCTATAGAATTATAAATTTTTTATAATTTTTTAAAGAATTATATACTTTTTAAATTAAGATAATTATTTTTATAAAATTTTAATATAAAATTATTATATTTATATATATTTAATGTAATTATATATTTATAAGGGTATTTTGATAATTTTTTATGCATTTTGGGTGCACTATCAACCTTAAGGGTATTCTGGTCATTTTACCCTAATACAACAGATTCTAAAACCTGTATCAAATAATAATTTCTAGATTTTGATAAACAGCACAACACTTTTATAAAAGTTTATCAAATAAGCTTTTTAGTGTTTTAGTTTCTGACAACAGATTTTGATAGTAGAAACTGATAATAGATTTAGGCAGTTGAATCAAACAAGGCCTAAGGTAGGTTGAGGTCAGGATAAAAATAAAAGAGAATGTCTAAAATTTCATCCTCTACGAATAAAGTATGTGTTGACCATCTAAAGATACATGAAAAATTACTTACTAAGAGTATAAAAATTGTTTTGTAGCTAATTTGGGTGTCAAAAGATCTCTGTGCAGATACACCCAAAGGAATAAGACGATCAAGAGGACGAGCATCAGCAAGGAGTTACAAATCTCAAAGTAGTTCTTGCCATGAGAGAGAGAGAGAGAGATTTTTATTATTTTGATTGATCGAGTTGACCTTCGGGTGAAACTAATCCCACTATCACATGCACCGTCCCTTCAATAAATCCAACTGGTGAAATCAAATCATAACTGGAGAGTGGCCCCAAGGAATTCATTGCTTCATGGAGTTTTGATCATTTGACATACCCTTCCTAATGAGCTTCTTAAGGCTTAGCTTTCCACTAGTAGGGTTGCAACTCGGGCGGGTTGGGGATCAACCTGCACCCTTGCCCAACCAGACCTCGGGCATGACATGCTTAATTTGAACCCTAACTAAGTTGAGTTAATTCATCCATCATTAATAATAGGTAATTTAGCATTGGTAAGGGCTTATATAAATATAAGTGGCGTGTAAAAGAATTTAAAATTTACAATTATTTAAAAAAAAATGTGTTTCAAAAGTTTACATACATAAAATTAAAATAAAATTTAAAGAGAGAAGAAAAATAATAAGATTAACTAAAATAATTATTTTTTTAATTAATAATCACAATTTTCAAGAGAAGGAAAAATAGTTAAAGTTGTAATATTTGAAATATAGATAAACAAAAGCATACATATTGAAATGACTAATGCAGGAGTGACACAATGGGGAGACACAAATGACGTGGTGGCACGCACATAAACGTAGATGCTTTTTTACTTGTATCTTGCGGAAAAGCATCTACGGTTATGTATGGGCCACCACATTTGTATCCCCTCTGTGTCTGCTTTGTGTCACCCCTGCACAACTCTATTGAAATATGAATTATGAGTATAAAAGAAACTAAGATAAAAAAAATATTTTTAAATTATAATCATATTAAGTTTGGGTCCGGGCAATCAGGTTTGCCGATACCTATGCTTGTGCCCAATTTGATTTGAGTTGGGCATTTTTTGTTGGCCAAACCCAAGCTAATTATGCCAGACATGACCTAAGGTTGAGTTCCACCCAGTGTCCAACGGGTTTGGGTTTTGCCCACTCAAGTTGCAGCCCTAGCCACTAGGCTAACCCCTTGGGGTTATTGTCTTTGTTGATATGAATTTAGTAGGGATTAAAAGAAAATGAAAAAATAAATAAATATGTTTCTAAGATTGGAGTGCAATGAACAACTTGAGATATGTTAGTAGTCTTTCTTTAATCCAACCAAGATCTTAGATACTTTCAAGTATTTCAAGGTGATGTTTGCACAAATTAAGCCCTATGTCACTCTTTCTTAGAATTGTTGGAAAACACCAAAAAAAAAAAAAAAAAAAAAGATGGTTGAATATTTTTTGAGAATAATATTTAAAAAAAAATATGAAATAATGGGAGAGTAAAGAAAGAGATTAGGATAATTAAAATAAAAAAGCAAAAGAGTAAAGAATGAGAAAAAAATATCAAAAGCAAATAATTAAAAAGAAATAGACCATAGATACTGAGACATTTAGCATAAAAATCCATGGGTTTATGACAATGCTAAAAAAAAAAGGTCATTCTTTTTTAATACTCAAAATAGGGCTATTTGCTACAATACCTCATGTTTTGGAAAGAAATACTCTCACCTACAATTTCTCTAATAAATCCTTAAAAATAATCCTCTAAATTGTAACTTCCTCTCTCTCAACCTTTTATACCATCAAAATAAAGAGAGATCCGTTCTCTCAATCAAAACCTACCAAAAAGTCATTGGAATTCATTAAAGTAGCTCTCTCTTATTTCTTTCATATATTTTTTTATATCATTTATATATTCTTATAATCTGGATATATTTCTCGTCCATAGTTATAAAAATGAAAACTAATTAGAAATTTTTACGATTTTGTTCATAAAATTCACCTTGTGTCGAACTTCGATGCTTGAATGTATCATAGCGTTGAGGCTCAACAATACCTATTGTTGAACCTCGACGAACTTATCTAATAAAATTTTTTTTAATGAAAAATGTCAACAGCGTCGAACCTCTACAATAAGCACCGTTGAGCCTTTCCTCTATAATACATTCCAAATTCATGGTTCAACGCTAGGTAAATTTTA
This sequence comes from Akebia trifoliata, assembly GCF_017979445.1. Classification (NCBI taxonomy): domain Eukaryota; kingdom Viridiplantae; phylum Streptophyta; class Magnoliopsida; order Ranunculales; family Lardizabalaceae; genus Akebia; species Akebia trifoliata. The sequence goes on along the minus strand of NC_141376.1, from coordinate 9,597,080 downwards.
TAAACAAAATCTTAAAAATTTTGTGAAATAAAAAATTTTGTTTTCTACTATTTTTCATATGTTTGATTGCATGGAAAGTGACTATCTATAGAATTTGAAATCCATGAAAAATAGGTAAGATTGGAAAATGAAATTCCATTATTTGATTTTACTTGAATAAAATCATGAAAAATTATCTAAGATAGATAAAGAAGAAGAAGAAGGAGGAGGAGAAAGAAGATGAGATGAGAGGAGAGGGAGAGGTTTGGGAAGGAGAAGAAGAGGCTTGGGAGATGACATGAGAAGGGGGAGGATGTGGTGGGGTTGGCAGCGGAGATAAGTGAGGAAGAAGAGGGGAGAACGTGATGTTGGTGGCGACAGAGGTGAGGGAAGAAGAAGGCGAAGAGAAAGAGAGAAAGAAGGCGGGCGGGGATGGTGACGATGACAAAGGTGACGACGGCGAGGTTAGTGTTATAGTGACTATGGTGGTAGTGATAGGGAATAGTAAGATATGAGTGGGAAAGAAGAAAATGATATTTTGAGGATAGAAAATATGGGTTGATTTCACTGTTCCTCCTATATGGGTGAGAAAGTGAAATTCATGTTTTAGTGAACATTTTGATTAGAGTGAAAAATCAATTTTTATGGAAAAATGCAATTAAAGACATGAAAAATGTCATTTTCCATGGAAATTGATTTTCCACCCCATTTGCCATGTGCAATCAAACATACCCTTAGATAACTATGGACAAGAAATGTATCAAGTTTATAAGAATATATAAATGATTTAAAAATAATAATAATAATAATAGAAATAGAGGAGGAATTGATTGTCTTTGTTGGAAATCTTCGATAGATCGAGAATTGAACACAAGTTCGTAGATCTACAAGATTCACTATAGTTCTCCAAATCTAGAGTCTATTTGATAAAGAATGGATCTCTTTCTATTTCGATGGTATAAAATATTGAGAGGGAGAAAGTTACAAATTAGAAGATTATTTTTAAAGAGTTTCTCGGAGAAATTTTAGGTAGGGGTATTTCTGTCCAAAAATATTATTACTGTATCAAATAACTCTATTTTGATTATTAAAAAAAAGTGGCCCTTTTTTTTGCTATGGAATTTTTATGCTAAATGATGTCATGCTGGCTGTAAAAGAGCAGAAATGAGAAAAATTAAAAAGAAAAAAAGGCATAATTGCTGGCTGTGGGGTTCGAACCCACGCGCACTTATGTGCAGAAGATCTTAAGTCTTCCCCCTTAACCTCTCGGGCAAACCAGCTGATCGATCATACTGTGACTACAAATTTAATTTAATGTAAACCAATGTTGTACTTTGGAATTTAGTACCTAACATCAACTCGAACCAATTGATATAATAAGAACTAATATGAAGGTTCAAATTATAGCAATTTTTTTTTCTCAAGGTAATCCAAACTGTGATTTTTAAATCTTTCACTACTCTTCGATTTCTTGCTCATTTAAATGCTTGACACTCTTTGTAATTCAATCCAATGTCCTTATGTGATTTCTCATTTCTTTGCATAGGCAGTTCGTTTTGCTCCCTATTGTCATCCTACCCTCTATGTGCTCTTTCAATGTTTTGAAATTTGTCATATTAATAGAACTTATTGACAATTTTGATTTTGCCATTTTTCGTCGAGACGAAATATATTTTCCAATTTTTTTCAGGCAAAATTTATCTTTGTTCACCGTAAAGAGGATGATCCAATCTTACCAGATAATTAACAACTCTTAAAACTTCTAATTAAATTCTCAATTTTAGAAAGTGTACTTGCAAGAGGTCTGATCTGCTAGGGGGAATCATAGTATGATAGCAATCTTGATGATAGTTAATTAAACTGACTATGGGCGTTTGGTTCATTGGTTAATACTATTTCTGAAAACTGATTTTCTAGATAAAATTTTACCCAATTACACATCTTGAAATTGAAAATGAGAGTAAAAATACTTACCCCAAATATTGAACACTGGATTTTTGGAGAGAAAAATTGAGGTTTTTTTTTAAGAAAAAGATTGTAAAAAAGGGCATTTAGGTCTTTTTTATTAGTTTTCAAGTTATACGTCAATGAATGTGTTACGATTGCCAAAAAAAAAAAATTATGATGATTTTATATTTTTATATCAAAAGCTATTATTATTATTATTGTTGTTGTTGTTGTTAATTATATATTGGTATTATTATTAATGTCATTATTCTTATAATAATTATTATTGCAATAAGTATTTCAAGATCGTCATAAGTGGATAGTGTGCGATAATCAAGAGAAATGACTTGAGAATTGTTTTGATTCTCCATGATTTTGATTTTTATAATTATAAAAAAAATAAAAAAATCACATAGATAATCTGAACCAAATGATACATCAGATTCTAGAATCCAATTGAGTCAGAATCAGATTCTAGAATCTGAAACAAACGCTTGTGTCTTCACCATCTCAGTGCATTTTTTCAAAAGATTGAATGCTCCACATCGAGAATAATAAATTGTTCATTCTTTTACTGTTTTATGGATTTAAAAAAAGAAGGTATCAACAATTAAAATGGTAAAGTCTGTTTGTCTTTGTACAAAAAAAAAACCAATCAGAAATTTCATAGAATTTGGATTTGATCAATCATAAGATGCCGTATGTATTAAGACCATCCTCAATTTAAATAAATACTCGTGTTAGGAAAATCCTAAATACATATGATATCTTGCGATTAGTCAACTAGGATTCTATGAAATCCCATATTGAATTTTGATTTTTCTATAGACAAAAATGTTCATAGGTGATGATAACGTAAACCTATGATCAATTCCCACCATCACCAAGTTATTGGTTTCATTAAACAAATAATTAACAATTAAAAAAAAAATTAACAAAACGAAAAGAATGTCATGATGGCAGAATTGGATTTTAATAATGGATTAACCAGGGTTGAATGAGCACGGGGAAATTGAATACAAAAACATGTACAAGAAACAGATTATCACTGAAGCAACATTATATTCTAGTACCTGTTTGGTACTTAAATTGGACATCTTATACAGTTATGTACTATTTTTTTTTATTATCTTTGGATGTTTATTGGTACTTCTTGTGATATTTTATATCTAAAACCATTCTGTTTTGCTAATTGAACTAACGAAAATTTATTCAGAAAATGTGAAAAAATATCACTAGTTCTTTATTTTACATTCAACGGGTAATTCTGGTCATTTTGTCTGAATCCAACAAGTACAACTGTTTTGACAAACAGTAATCCCAAATTCTGTACACAACACAACATTTTCGACCACAGTTCAACAAATGATAATTTATCAAACACTACTACTTCTCAACTTTCCTCAATCGAAAAAGCTGACAGCATTACTAAACAGGACCTAGCTTTGTTGAATACCACTAGGCCAAGTCTGATTCTTCACGGGCTCTAAAATGACTTCAACTTGCCCCAGAACATCCTCATCCCCACCAAGAGTTGTAAGTTCCATTGCAGCAACAACATTTTCTTTAACCTGCCCAAAATATTCAAAAAATTTACTATATATATTGTTATGAGTGTGAAAATAGATAAATAACTGATTCTTGTACAATACGAAGCAGGAAAAGCATTTGCTATGTATAATAATCTGATAATCATAATTTACTTGTTCAATCTGCATAAGAGATGAAAATATTTCCTCATTTTTAGATGGGTATTGAAGGTCAACCTCGTTTCCCCCACATGTGAGTGGAGAAAACGATTTGTATTGAGGCAGTAATTAGCCCTTGCATTGTGGGTAAACACAAACGTCTAGGTGGGTTTCTGGTAGTTGGGCAGTAGCAGAGGGAATCATACAACATTGCTTCGTAGGGCTGTTGCTAGTACAATTGCTACAGAGCTCATCTTATAGATGTTCAGTATGAGTAACAATGACTATTACCAATACCAAGTTACCAACTTTTTAGACAAGTGGTGATGTTGAAGTCCTGACAAAGCTTGCTCAGTTACATGAACAAAATAGTTAGAAAGGTAAGGTTCAAGGCACATAATAGCACTTTCAAAGGTATCTAGAAATCCAACTTCAATATCAGAAAGAATGTTTTCAAAAAGTCTTCCTGCATGAAGAACCAAGAAGAATGGTTGGCATTGCTCAATCTTAATGAGAACAGAGTCCATAATCAAAACAAAAATGTGATGATCAAGTATGCTCCATCTTTCTTACAAGGATTGCCTTACCCATGTTTTAATTACCATCTAATCACAAAAATATAAACAAAAAGTGAGAATCCATACATCACGATTATCATCATCTATACCATATCCAAATCACAACTTTATCTGTGTGAAATCATATATGATTGGCTTGTAAATTTAAGAAGATATGAAGTTATTTTCTGCAATTGAAGCGTATGCACATTACATCGTGCGGTTCATTTATTTCAATAGCCCAGAGATTTATAACAAAAAATGCTAATGAAGTTAATTGAAGGAACTTACAAAACAATGGAAATGAATAACTTATGTTATTAGTAAAAGTAGACATTAAATATTTAAGGTATATAAAGAATAAGAACCTGTTGGTCATCTCGATGGACCCTTTGTATCGTGTTCCTTGTCTCAATAAAGCTTATACTTATCAAAAAAAGAAAAAGATAAGAACCTGTTTGACAGAGTTCATGCCGACCAACACAGATGAAATTTCTTTGTTTGACAAGCTAAATTGCATGGCTAACTTTGAGATATTCTTCCCTTTCTCTTTACAATGAGCTGCGGCCGCTTTGCATGCAGACTGTAAGAAATATATAATATAAAGGTGAATTCAAATGCAGTGATACTCTAAACAAATGGATATCCCTATAAATTAGAAAAATTGAAGCCTTTTAGTGTCAGACACTCAAAGAAGATATGAAAGTGGTGAGACATCCAAGAAAAGCTTGATGGGTTCTGAGACTTTGGTACCTCATCTGATTGCTAGCACTTCAGCCCCAATGCTTCACTGGATAAAGCTAGTACTGAAGGGGCACACATGAGCGAGTCCCCCAATTTTGGTATCCAAGACAGTCCAAAATCAATTTCCAAATTTAAAAGAGTAGTTAACAAAATATTTTGAGAACAAAACTATTTTACGATCATGAAAATGCAAGAAATTAAATCCCATCCTGGAGAAGCTAATAGAAGATAGGATTAATTATAGTGCATAAAAGAATTTCTTGACCAATTCACATCCTTGAGGTATTAATCCTCATAACCAGTTCAAAATTTTGATTTACTTAGCCCGAGTCTCAACGACATTCGAACTCTCTACCACCAAGGACTGACTAGCCTCTGTGAGTGAAAAAAATCAATGTTTTATAGAGGAAGAACCATCCAACTCCTTGGTTTATAAATCATAAAATCACAAAGCTCCAACAAAATGGAACATCCTCTGTTCGAAAATATGAAAGCAAGACAGATGACTCGAGCTATGACTCAATCTTTAATCGAACACTATCTTCTCAACTAATAGTTTTACATCCAATTTTACAAATTTAAAGATCTCAAGCCACGGACTAATGCATTAGTCACGTAAAATGTGCATATAATTTATAAATGAAAAACCTTGAACATTCAAATAAATAAAAAAAGAAAATGCGGTAAACCTTGAGTTCTTGCGAAGCAGGGTGCCACTCTGGTGGGCCATTTTCCGTAAGAAGCCCCATTGCAAGAGGAGAAGCACTGATGACACCAACACCTTTGGTCTTCAAGTAAGGTAGCAGATCTTCCAGAGCTGTATCATTAATGCTGTAGTGGCAATACGACAGAATCACGTCGACTGTACCAGGAGGTACTCGATCTAGCACATATGTGAAAACTTCCAAAGGAAGTCCAGTTATACCAATGAATCGGATCTTCCCCGCTTCCTTTAGCTTTTGAAGTGCAGGAATCGTCTCATTTACTATCTATTAAAACATTCAAACAAAGTTAGTTGCAGATCTGAAACAGTATTCAAGTAAATAAATAGATAGAAATCAGAAAAATAAATAAATAAGCACCCAAGTGAGATTTCTCATTTACCATCTACTAAAACACTCAAAACAAATCAATCGATGTTTGTTACAGATTAAAGGGGGGCGTTCAATGGCAAACTTTTTGGCAAAACATTTTTCAAAACATGAATTAGAGGTTCTGGAATGGGCTGATTTTTGGTGAGGATGATCTCTACGGTGAGGAGATCATCATCACTAAAAATCAGCCCATTCCAAAACTTCTAACCCATGTTTACAAGCTGAAAAATCGTGGACCGTCCATTTTTTGTAAACTGTTTTTGATGGGGTTAGAAGTTTTGGAATGGGCTGATTTTTGGTGATGATGATCTCCTCACCGTAGAGATCATCCTCACCAAAAATCAGCCCATTCCAAAACCTCTAACTCATGTTTTGAAAAATGTTTTGCCAAAAAGTTTGCCATTGAATGCTACCCCAGATTAAAAACACTTTTCAAGTAAATAAATAGATAGAATTTGGAAAAATATAATAAAATTAAACTCATGATAGAGATTTCTCATTTACTATCTATTAAATGGAAAAAACTACCTATTAAACAAATCAAACAATGCTAGTTACAGCTCTGAAACAGTATTCAAGTAAATAAAAAGAAATAAATAAGAAAAAAAAAAAAATTAAACACCTGATCGAGATTTCTCATTTACGATCTATTAAAATACTCAACAAATCAAAAATGTTTGCAGATCAGAAACCTATTTGAGTAAATAAATTAGATAGAACAGTGGGAAAAATAACAAAATTTAACACTTTTTGAGTTTTCCTCTGAGATTTCTCATTTAGAAACACTTTTTTCAAGTAAATAAAAAGATAAAAAATGGGAAAAAAAAATTAATAACAAAATTGAACACCTAATCGAGATTTCTCATTCACAAATCTTAGGGTGGTGATAGGAGATTTGAGAGATAGAAAAACTCTGGAGGAGGAATTAATTAAGTATGGAAGAGAGATTGAAGTGCCTGGAGAGGAGGTGACTCAAACTGGTCAGAACAGCCAAGAGATTTGTAGTCACAGGGATAGCCAATTTAATGAACTACTGGTGACGGCTCCTTTGGAGGCGGCTAGAAGGATATTGAGGCCATGAGTGGACAATTAGGTGATTAGTTTTTCCGTGGGTCTTAGTTTAGTTCTTCATGACGATAGAAAATCTTTCTTGGAATGTGAGAGGTTTGGGCGATAAGGAGAAGAGGGCGACAGTGAAAGCTATCATAAAATCGAAAAATCTGATACTTGTGACCATTCAGGAGTTGAAGTTAAATGAATGCAATCAGGAGATCATTAAGGAGCTTTGGTGGGGAGATATTGGTTGGTTGTTTCTTCCTGCTTTAGGCATGGCTGGCGGTATTATCTTGATGAGGAGAAAAGATTTGCTTCATGTGACAAATAGCATCATGGGGGCGTTCACCATCTCAGTGTTATGTAATTGTGTTAATGATGACTTTCAATGGTTGTTTACAGGTGTTTATGGTCCTACGAGAAGTAGTGAGAGGTATCAATTTTGGGAGGAGTTGGATGATACTGTGGATTATTGGGATAGCTTGTGGGTGCTAGGAGGGGACTTTAATGTTGTCAGATTCAGCCATGAGAAAAATGGAGGCACAAGCATTACTAAAGGAATGAGGGAATTCAACAGATTCGTTAGTAGACACTCTCTCATGGACTTCCCTTTGTTGGGCAGGCGATTTACTTGGTCTAATAACCAAGCGAACCCAAGGTTGTCTAGAATTGAGAGGTTCTTAGTGGGCAGTTTATGGAAAGACAAATTTGACAATGATGTGCAATCTACTACCTCTAGCCCAGTGTCGGATCATATCCCTTGATAAGGTCCCAATAAGTCGGTTTTGGGACCGTAATTACACTAAGATTATCATCGTATAAGTGTTAGTTCCTTTAAATAATAGTAAATTATATTAAAATTTCAAATTAATGTAGACTAATGAAAATTCCTTACTAATTGCAAGTAAAGAAGGCACATTCAGAAGCTATCAAACTATGTAATAACTTTTGTTATAACGTACGAGCAAAAAGAAAGCAACCAACCAAAGTTGAGTAGCAAAAGTCGCCATGTCACAGCATTGCGGCATCACCCTAGTGCTTTGCGGTAATCTCGAGGAATTATGCCTCAAGATTCGAATTGCACATTCTAGAAACTTCGGTCGTTGTAACTGAATTGTCCTTTCGAAACAAATCAAGCAACCCGATTAAGAAGGCTATAAATTAAAGGATTGTTTCAAAGGAAAGGGCCCTTCTCTTAAACTCTTTTTCCTCTGTAATTCTCTGTATTTTCTTTGTTTTTAAGAGGACTCTTGATTGTAGTGAGAGCATCAAGAGTGATTTTGTCAATTTTCTTCTTCATTTTTAATTGTAACTCTTTTTTTTCTTTAAAAACAGATTTGTTAAATTGCAGCTAAGTTATAAATTGAAATTGAAGCAAGAAATTAGAGATTTAAAAGAAAGTAAAATTAAATGTGCACCCATACCCTCAAACCTAAAAACAACATTGTCCTCAATGAATAAAGAGTAGGAGAGAGAAAGAGGGTAGAGTACACTTGAAACGGATTTCATTACGTCGCAAAAGTTATGGAAACAACCAAAATGAGTGTTCCGAACAGGGTGTAAAACACACCAAGCAAAGTTCAAACAAAAGAAACTACTGCAAATGAAAACATGGCAATCACTCCAAAAACAAAATAGCACACACATCTTACAAACAAACAACCAAACACTCTATTTTGAATGAGAACCGGGTGCAACTCTAGCACAAGCACGTGCATGCCTATCCTCATGGTAGACCAACAGCTGACGTTGCTGCTCAATGATGGTTTACTGAACATTCTTAATGTCTTGCTGGCCGTCTTGAATTTCCTTGTAGTGCTTGGTTACCTTTTTCAAACCTTTGAAAATTTTAGAAAAAACCATGCGATGTCCCTTCTGAGGGACTTGTGCGAGCCACGTGTCATCGTTAAAATCTGGACACAGAGTGTGGTTTTCCTCTTCTACAGGCTCATTGAATTCTTCTCCTGCTCTTCTGTACCCATGTGGACTATCATGCTCTTGCTTCTGAAGAAATTCTGGCCTCCAAAAACCTTGGACATAAGTTTTGAAAGCGCGGCGCCCCAAAAATTCTTTGATACGGATGAGGCGACTCTGTGGTACCAAATCAACAAGGGACACACCTAGACGATACTGGAGGATACGGCAAATTAGGTGAGGAAGGATTAGGGACCGGTTTTGGTTGGACAGAACATCGATGAGAGTTTCTAAAATAAGTCTAGACATGTAAAACGTGTGGTTTCTCGTCTGAATAGCTTGAAGGATGTACATATGTTTATTGTACAAAAGAGTGGTGTTTTGGGTGCCAAGGACGTTATTGATGATCCAACGCCAAAAGAGATATTAGTTCTCAAAAAGGCTATTCGATTTAAGGACGTCATCATTTATCCGAATATTATTAGCAAGAAGGCCTAAATGAGTAAAGTCATAATCGAAAGTGAAACGTGGGGTGCAGTACCCGATTTGACTAGAGGACTCCCAAGGATTGCTTCAATGTCGGACCCGTCAATGGTAAATCGGATTCCATGAAAGAAAATTGATTTTCTATCTCAAATTTTCCTTAGATAATTGATTTTCCAAGGATTTTCCATGAAGGAAAATTTATTTTCCTAGAAAACTTTGGACCTTCTTTAAACCCTAACACATTTTTCTCTCGGCATCTCTTTCTCTTCTTCTCTACCAAACTTGCCTCCATTTTCATTTTTCTTCATATCTTTTCCATTTTTCTCTTTACCCCACCACCATTCATAACCAAAACTTTCTAAAGTCATCACTACAATCACCATCACTAAACAATCACGCCGCCAAAACTTTAACCACGCCGCAGTAGGGTCTTGGTGCGCTGCGGCCCTATTTTGTCTGATCAAGCTCAAATTTTTTTGAGCAAGCTCCTCTTGTCTTCCTCATTGTTTTAATGGCACCTAGAGTACGATCTATCTTTCTAGAAACGGCATTTGCCTACATCTTCGGCACTATTATCGAAGCATGGTTCGACAAAGAGATCATTGAATGTGGATGGAGTTCCCTCCTTTATGATGGCAATGAACCATTTAATGAGGAGGCCGTTCATACCTTTTACCGTTCCTTAGTTTCTTCCTCGCCTTCGATTCCTTCCATCCAAATCAATTTTAATGGAATCTGATTTACCATTGACGGGTCCGACATTGAAGCAATCATTGGGATCCCTCTAGTCGAATCGGGTACGTGCACCCCATATTTCACTTTCGATTATTACTTTACTTGTTTAGGCCTTCTTGCCAACAATATTCATATAGAGGATGGCACCCTTAAATCGAGTAGCCTTTTTGAGAACCAATATCTTTGTTGGCGTTGGATCACCAATAACGTCCTTGGCACAAAAAACACCTATTTTGTACAACAAATATGTGTACATCCTTCACGCCATTCAGACGAGAGACCGCACATTTTGCATGTTTAGACTTATTTTGGAAACTCTCATTGATGCTCTGTCCAACCATAACCGGTCCCTAATCCTTCCTCACCTAATTTGCCGCATCCTCCAACGTTGTCTAATCCTGTCCCTTGCTGGTTTGACACCACAAGGTCGCCTTATCCGTATCAAAGAATTTTTGGGGGGCTGTGCCATCAAAACTTGTGTCCAAGGTTTTTGGAGGCTAGAATTTCTTCGGGAGCAAAAGCATGACAGTCCACATGGGTATGGAAAAGCAGGAGAAGAATTTGATGTGCCTGCAGAGGAAGAAAACCGCACTCCGAGTCCGGATTTTGACGATGACAGTGGTTCGCACAAATCCCTCAGAAGGGACATCGTACGACCTTTTCTAAAGTTTTCAAAGGTTTGAAAAAGGTAAACAATCACTACAAGGAAATTCAAGACGGTCAGTAGGACATTAAGAATGGTTAGCAGACCATCATTGAGCAGCAACGTCAGCTGTTAGCCTACCATGAGGAGAGGCGTGCATGTGTTTGTGCTAGAGTTGCACCCGGTTCTGAGTCAGAATAGAGTGTTTGGATGTTTGTTTGTAGGATGTGTGTGCTAGTTTGTTTTTGGTGTGTTTATTTGTAGGTGTGTTTGGGAGTGATGGCTATGTTTTCATTTGTAGTAGTTTCTTTTGTTTGAATTTTGCTTGGTGTGCTTTACATCCTGTTCGGAACACTCATTTTGGTTGTATCCACAACTTTTGTGACGTAACGAAATTTGTTTCAGGTGTACTCTACCCTGTTTCTTTCTCTACTCTTTATTCATTGAGGACAATGTTGTGTTCATGTTTGGGGGTATGGGAGCTCATTTAATTTTTAATTTTTGTTATCTGTACATATTTAAAATACCTTCATCAAAATTTTTATATGTACTGTCATCTTATGAATTTTTAAAACCAGGCTCATGTCCAATTTGTGTCTACAAATTCTTATTCCTCAACGAAATAGAGTATTTTGAAAATAAAATTCACGATACTTTTGATTGTAGCGAAAAAATTATTTTGGAATAAGATTTGTCTTCTTCACTATCTAGAATGATAGGGAAAACTTGAAAATACTGAACTTTGATCTCCTTGTCCTTTGGTTGGCTGGTTAGAAGAAAAACAGAATTGTGGATAACACAACTTGGACAACAACCATAGGATTAGACTGGGTACCTTCGAAATGACTACCTGCTTTTAGAAAAAGAACACTAGAAAAATAGTGAAAAGTGAAAACGTTGAAAAGAAAAGCAGAAAAGTATGAGAAAAATGTCAAAGATGGTTAGATGGTTAGAACTGCAATGAGAAAAAAAAAGTCTAATGAGACCAAATAGTACGATAGGGTGAAAGTCGTCAATGGTAAAAACGTGAGTACATTAGAATATCACAGATAGAGCCCCTTAGAGGTATTAAAGTGAACATCCACACATTTTACAACCCCAGACAGGGGGCTCAGTTTCAAGTTAGAATTTAGGCAGACCCAACCATCTTAACCGTTAAGAAGGGAAACCTTGTTCCAGAAAATATATTTTACAATCAAAAAAATTTGTGCACACTCAAGATATTTCTGAAAGTGAGGAACATAAAGAACTTTGACTCAAAATGGACTTTTGACTCGATTTTAAAGACTCATGAAGAATTTTTTGTAGAAATCGGGATATAAAGATTTATGAAGAATTTTTTGTGGAATGATAAGCATGGAGGTAGGAAATACCATTTGGTTAAGTGGAAGTTGATTAGCACCCCAAAGAGGAATGGTGGTTTGGAGAGTAGAGAACTGAGGTTAATTAATAGAGCCCCCTTCTAGGCAAGTGATTATGGAGGTTTGAAGAAGAAAGGGAACACTTTCTTGAGTTGATAGGTGATCCGTAAAGAGAACAATTTTTCTTGGGACTTGAAGTTTAGGAGAAATTTCAATGATTGGGAGATAATTGAGATAACATCTCTTCTAAATATCTTAAATGAAGTTCAAATCAGAGAGAATGACCAAGATAGGTGGGAATGGGTCAAGACTAAGGACAGGAGATTCACTGTACGTTCTTTCTACAAAGTCTTGAGTCCTAGTTCGGAGAGTATTTTTCCTACTTCTCTTATCTGGTTATCTCTTGTTCCCTCTAAGGTATCTTTCTTCGTTTGGCTTGCCTCCCTAGGGAGGATTCTTACTTTGGACAATCTAATATCTCGTGGGTGGATTCACTCCAAAATTTTGTCCCCTTCGTATGAATGATGGCAAATCTTTGAACTACACTCTTCTTCACTGCTCTTTTTCTAGTACTATTTGGAAATCATTTCTTTCATTGTTTCATAAGTTTTGGGTTTTTCCCAACAATTTTCCCTTGATGCTTGAAGGGCGGGCTTACAACATCTTCTCTAATAGAAGACATCTTTGGGCTATTCTTCCAGCGGCCATTGCTTGGTGTCTTTGGAAAGAGAGAAACAACATAGTGTTCCAAGGAAAGGAGAGCAAATTGCATACGGTGTACATGGAGATTTTAGGGCTGCTATTTTTTTAGGCTAAGTTAAGCAAGGATTTCGCCGGGATCTCTTTCAAAGACTTCATTTTTAGATGGGATAGCTTGTGTAACTTATAGTCTTTTCTTTTGTTTTTGTTGTATTGCTTTTATGCTTGGGGCCTTCCTCGGCCTCCATTGTTTCATTTTTCTCCTTTTGGTTTTTATAAAATTTTACACTTACCAAAAAAACTCAAACAAATCAAACAATGTTCGCAGATCAGAAACACTATTCGAGTAAATAAATTAGATAGAAAAGTGGGGAAAAAAATAACAAAATTTAACACCTGATCGAGATTTCCGAATTCGATATCGTGGCACTGAAGTATATCTACATAATCGAGCTTCAACCTGGCCAAGCTCTCATCAATGCTTCTTGTCACCCTCTCCGCACTGAAATCAAACCCCTCGGTGTAACGCCCACACTTCGTCGACACAATAAACTCGCTTCTGGGGACTTCTAGAGCTTTAAGAGTCTTCCCAAGCATCGTCTCTGATAATGTTCCACCATAATATCTAAAAAAACACAGTAATTAAAAGATCTGTAAATTGGGGGAGATCAAGACTCAAGAGAGAGAACATTACAGAATTGTAATTCTAGGGTTTGATGAACAAACGGAGAAGTATCGAAGAAATTGATGCCGAGACGGAAAGCTTCGCGAACGGAGGCAATGGCGTCTGCTTCAGAGACGGGGCCGAAGACATTGCCAAGTGGAGAGGCACCGAAGCCAACGCAGCTGAGCTTGAGACCAGTGTTTCCTAACTCACGAAGCTCGATCTTCGAGTTTGTAGTCGCCATCGTTTCTAGGGTTTTAAGGGTTCGAGTTGCAGAGATCCTCTTTGACACCAATGGCGACCAAATGAATTTCTTGCAAAGCGTGAGAGCTGAGAGGATAGAGGGGAGCGCGCGATTACGAATGTTTCAGAACCAAAATGTGAAACTCCAAAAAATATGTTAAAAGAAATGAATCGGGACCCAGACCGATGTCTACGTGGCAAGATTTAGTTGGTGTTTTAAACTTATTGGACTCCTAAACAAACCGTGCAAGCGGAAGCAGAAGCCGATCCTCTGTAGCACACGATCCTGAAGCAAGCCTCACACTTTGAACGGTTGGAAAAACGACACGTCAGCGTCATCACTTAAAATCTGGGGAGACCAGTAGCCGTTCATTTTTAAAGTCTAGGATCTCAATAAAAAAAAAAAAACATGTTGCTTAAATTTTTTTTGAGTTGTGCTGGGGTGACAATGGATTTACTGTGATTCTCACAATTCTGACTTAGAGTTGCCTATATAACCATAGATGGTTTTTACTCGTATCTTGAAGAAAGACATCTAAGGTTATGTGCACATTTCACGTCAGACTTATGAGAATCGCAATAAATACCTTGCATCATTCCAGCATTTTTCTTTTTTATTTTTTATAATCAGATGTAAGTTATGGTGACAAGCGACTGAGAGGTTAATTTTTTTTTTTTTTAAAATACACGTCTCCCATCTTTTGAAAGTGTGTGTTAGAGTTGCTACAGGAACATGTACTGCAGGATCTGCTTCTTGTGCAAGCAGCCCTATGGATTTTAAATCCAACTAAAACATGCCACATAGGCACTGTATGTTACTATAAGAACATGGCACTGTTCTGGATCGTGACTCGAGAAATTAGGGTGTGTATGATTGCACATGAAAATTATTATTAAACTCACCTACAAATATTACTAAGGGTTATAAGATCCAATGGCATAGGGTTGTCGTAGAGGACACAATTGCATGAACTTAGAAAAAAAATGTTATTCTACATTGTTAAATTTTGGAATTTGTGAAAGTTTGGTAGCTATCTATTTTTAAAAGCTTGGATCTAGTACAAAAGAATTGTTATTTATTTATTTTTTTAATATGAGTTTTTCTATGAAATTTAGAGGGCTACGATGTTGAATTGCCAATGTGATAATTCATTTGAATACCTCAAACATAAGAAGAGAAAATTACTTAATAGACCATTTGTGCGAGCTCCAACTTTTGAGTGTTAGACTGGTAGTTCATTTGGTAAAATTTTTTTTTTATCTAAATGACTGCAATCTCATCTCTTCTTATACTATTTTTGGATCAGAGTATACAAACTACTCTTTTTTTGGTCTTATCATGTATCGAAATCGAAGAAATGAAAATACAAAAACAAAATAATAAAATTGAATTATCGGGTAAACTGACTATGCAACTATAGGATCTGGCTTACTGTTCCAACATGTAAACAAGTGTAGGTATTACGTTAACAATCAACTAATCCAAAAGACTAATCTTTTTGAGAAGGGGAGAACTATGAATGTAAGAGGGTCATGAGACTTAGTATGACACACTTCAAGAGTTCGAGAAAAATGTACACTCAACACTCCCCTTCGCCTATAAGGGTGGAATGAATTGAACATGTGATCTATACAAACCTAGAGTGTTGATACCATGTTAACCAATCGACTACTACTACTATAAAAATAAAAAATAAAAAAGAAAAAAAGAAAAAAGAAAAAAAGAGAAGACCCAATCTTTTGTATTAGAGGGAGAAATATGAATAGAGTTGTATTGGAGTGACCTCATGATTGGACCTCATATCGCACATCTTGATGTGAAAGTGGATAGGAACCATAAATGCTTTTTCATTCGTATTTCGAGGAAAGTATATGTGGTTCCCATATATTTTCGCATCAGGGTGTGCAATGTGAGGTCCAATCTTGAGGTCAATGTAGCATTATTCTTATGAAGATAAGAGGGTTGTAGGACTTAACTGAGGTATGACACACCTAGAGTGGAGAAAAATATGCAATCTAATACTCCCCCCACCCATAAGGGTGAGAAGAATCGAATACATGACCTATATGAACCTAACGCTCTGGTACCATGTTGACCAACTAACCACTCAAAAGAAAAAGGAAAAAAACCGATATTTTAGAGAAGGAGAGAACTATGAATATAAGAGGGTTGTGGGACTTGATTGGGGTATGATACACCTGAGAGTGGAGGAAAATATACACTCAACATACTAGGCACTGAGGCAGATGGCCTTGGATCCTTCCATAAAAAATCAAAGAAGAGTTCGGTGTAATTGGAGCTAGAAAGGGGGGACAAAGTCCTAGTGGTGGTGTTGATATGGGTTATCTGAGTGATTCAATCAATAAATACATAATGTTACGGTATTCTTTGAACTAAAAGATCAGAGCAGAGAAGATGCCAACTTAGCTAGGTTGATAAAGGCATGTGTAGTGTTGATTGATCTAGATGGTGAAGACGGTACAGAACTTTCTAACTAGCATATCCATTGTTCAATGAAATGTCTCAAAGAGTTGTATACACACACGAATAGTACAACTATATAGCTAGCGGTTTTGCTAAGCATGGCCCTGACCAAGAAGTGTGCACTGTGCAGTGAATGTGCTAAGCATAGCTATGTACATGAAGCATTATTGTCCTTACTTTTGTTGCATGAATGCCTTTGATATGAAGCCCTCACAGTTCATTCTCTGTACTGTACTTCCCTCAGTTCTTGTACGAAAATGCTAGATCATAATTTAGTTTTGCATATTCATGCTTAGATTATTCAAATTGGTTTTAGATATATCGCTGGCCTAAATGTGAGCTGATTAGTGATCCAAGAAGGATTTCAACTGCCTGAAAGCAAACAACCAAGTATGCGGGCTTCAATCATATCTGGACTTGTTCATAATGGGCATCAACAAGAAGCTCGACTGTTGTTTGAATATATGTTGGGTACCATTGTCAGACCAATTTGTTAGTGTAACTAGTGGTACATGGCTTGTTGCAGCATTTGAGCTAGGTACATTGCTCCCTGGAAACTTGGGTTTGAGCTCAATAACTTTGTAATCAACTCTCTTAATGTCTGTTATAAAGAAATGTGGGAAGTTCAATCTAGACATATTGCTATTTGATGCAACTTTGGAAGAGAGTATTCTTCTTAACACAATGTTTATTGGTTATCTCAGAACCTTTTTTATGTAAAGTAGAAAGATGAATATTTTGCAATGTTTTACACCTTTCCCAGCCTTTTGAATTCTTTTGGGAGACTCACAGAACTTAAAATTTCAATCAAGTTATATTGCAATGTGATTTAACATTGGAAGGGATAGTGTTCTTCTTGACTTCATTTTTGTTAGTTAGTCATAGAACTTACTGTGAGAAGGCCTCACAACTTTTTATGGAAATGTGGAAAGACAAATATTAAACTTGGAATGTTTTACACCTTTGCTAGATTTTTGAGTGCTTTTGGGAACTGTACTTAATGATGAAGACAGTTGGTTTCAGATGGAAATAACATTATTGTAGCCAGCTTTGATCTGATTGTCAAGAGGTACAGCATGTTGTGGGCATCAATGATCATGGGGTTTTCTTCAGGAGTGGAATAGGGGGCAGATGGGTTGTAGCTGTTCAAGCAGTTGGTGAGGGAAGAAGGTGAGAGACGGATCACATATTATATATTGCTTTTTGGACTGCTTCGGGTGCTCTATTGTTTCATTGATTGCTTGTAACCATGCATGGTACCTTGATGGAAGGTTATAGTTCTTCAAAATGATGAGAAAATGTGTTTGTTTAGCCAATGTTGTAGAGAATTTTACTGCTTATCCCGACTGTTTTGGACTTCAAACGAAGCATCCATCTTTCCTGATAATGGGAGTTTGCTTGATTTTCCTTTTAGGATTATTTTCATATTGTTTCTTAGTTATTGTATACTGTTGTTAAGTTTGGTAAGATTGTTATTTATTTTTGTGTAGAAATTGCTTCCTGAAGTATGAGAAATGTAAATTCTAGACAACCCCCGAGGCACAATACTTTCGACTTTCGTAGTCATCATTAGGTGAATACCGAACAAAAATTATTTCGGAAAACACCTTCTCTTGCTTCACTATATAAACTTCCATCCAAAGTGAGAATGGCAGTTGAACACATTATTTGGACTTTATCAATCACCTTATTGGAGGAGGACTTCAACCAAGCAAGCTCTTCATGTGAACTGGCCCTGGCTCAGTATAATTTGGAGGAAGGAGTCACTCTCAATCCCCTCAAAATTCGAGACCTGGAAAAACTAGTATTTTATTTGTCAAATACCTATTTGCCAAGTGGGGTGTGATACAAGCGCGGATGATAATCATGCCACTTCTAGATAATAGAAACAATTTGAAGTATAATATATGAAATTGAATTCTAAGATTTCTTTAAGAACATATTATATGCCATCGATTTTTATGAATTATTAATTGTTAACGTTTTAAACACGCTAAGTTTTTTGAAAACAAATGACCATATCCCATTTGATTGGGTCATTGCAAGGACAATTCATTTGAGCTTCGCTTTATTTCCCTATCCTTGACACATCAACGATTTGACTTCTCACTTAGGCTTTTGTTGGATATGAGTGTCTTTTATCTGAAGCTTCTATTCTTATTAGTGCAATTTTACGGACGAGTTTTCTTAACCATGCTTCCATTTAATGACAATCATGAAGCTCTTGTAAATAAAATAGAAATCTTTTGTTTCTATTATTGTACTAAGTAAATTGGAGTTTGGGTTTTGATAAGAATGCATTTTTTGTTTGTTTGGCAACTTGAGCATATTTCAATGGTATTCATAGTATGTTGCGGACGGGACTGGGATCTGTGACACATTAACTATATATGAAGGTTCTTGGCTTCTCGCAACTTGTGTGCGTGTATCCCTGTGTTGTGTGAATAGATTCAAAGTCTAAACCCTCTTTTAGGTTTGTTATCAGTTGCCTAGTTTTTATTATTATAAAGGGAGACAGCCCAACATCTCTATGATTACACATGTACTTAATACATCTTGGACTAAAAAAAACAAGCAAAATCTTTAAAGATTGGGGGAAACCTGAACATGAGTATTCAAGAATTCATTTGTGCATTCTTTGCTCTAATGTCCAATGTACCCTCTGTATGTCTCTTTCCTACACTGACCTACAATGCCTATAGCAACAACTAGAAATCAAATTTAGAAAGTTGGGTACCCTATAGGGAGAATCTGTTCCATATTAATTCTTTACTTATCTCAAATGTCCATTTGTTTGCACATTTAGAATATAATATAACCCTCCCAACTACTTGGTTTCCTCAGAAATGAAAAGATTTGTGTAGATCAATAATCCAATAAAAGATCTAATATTATCTCTAGTCTGCGACAGTATCTAATAGTTTATTTCCCCTTGAACTAAAATTCTTTGTTTGCTCTGTCTTTGGAATCAGTTTGTATTTGTACCCTTATCAGATCATCATCAACATCATAAGAAAAAGCAAAGCCTCCAAATATTTGACAGACCCTCATCCAGACTTAAACATTCTCATACTTGATAGTCAAGCATTTTTACACCAGTCATTAATTGTTTTCCAAGAATGATCATATTTATATATGTATGTATGTCAATAATCTTTATTTATGTTAAGAGTCGTGATAATCTGACGCCCCCCTCTGACCTAGGCCCCCATCACAGAACCATGGATGATTTGCCTCGGGAAACACAAGAAAAAGACTTATGATTATGCATATCCCGAGGCAAATGATCTTTGGTTCTGTGATGGGGGTATATGTCAGTGGGGGCGTCTGAAAATCATTGTTCTTATATTAATTTGAGGTTGTTCTCCATTCTACATACTTAGGGCACGGGCACACGTGTGCTTGTTCAGACATTGTAGATATGATTTAAAAAATAATAATTTATGATATATATTTTCTTTTTGATAAGTAAATTTTATTTTATGATACAGGTAGAGATGCAAGTTTTTTGTTTTTTTAGTTCGGCCTAATTGAATATGTTATGTTTTGTAGGATAAAATTAAGCCCTCTTGACACTGGGAATCCAAAACAAAATCTCAAAGAAGCTTGGAGATAACACCTAATTGGAGATCATGTTCTCCAAACCCATTTGTCTCATGTGGTTACCAATCATATAAAAGATTCTATCCCTCTTGCAAACCAAAATCCTAATTAAAGGGTTCTCCTCTCCAGCACGTAGGGATTATTTGCAAATAAAAAAAAATGGATTCTAATCTTTTTACACAGAACAAATTTTGATGATTCTTTTGGTCAAAAAGGTGCTTTTCTTTTTTGAATTATTTGCAAATAATATGTTTTATATGTATACAACTCGCGAAAACGTTGAATTATTTTCCAAAATATTTAGAAATTTTGTTCCATATACTATATTTTTCTTTATGAAAATTTCATGGGTAACAGGTGTAATTTGCGTACTCGGTAAATTACATTATTCACAAAAGACCACCAAAATTGGATTAGAAAAAGGAACCAACTCAGCCAACGTTTTATTGGGGATGTGTTATATAGCTGGGATCCAAATAAATATACATTAACTAAGAGTGGTGATAAAATCACCCGTAACACGTACACAGTTGACATGACAAGTGCATAGAGTCATAGATTTTTTTTCGGGATACACAAGGAAAAAGATATACGGAAGGAAAATAAATACGATTCTGTGTACTTGCCACGTCAACCATGTATAGAGTATGTGTCAGCACGTCATTTTATCATAAATCATTAACAAAGTTCAATACATTTCGTTTTAAATTGATTTTGTTTTGTTTTTTTTTCTTTTGGATTTTGATGAAACCATCAACATAGTGGCCAACGCCTCCCTCCAACAAGATAGAGGTCTTTAGTTCAAGACCCCTCGTTGGCTACCCACTAGGATTTATCCCGATTTATTTGATATGTGTGATATTTCATATACCAGAGGGATTTGGGCGAGATACAGTGTTCTAAGAGACAGAGACATTTTTCTTTGAGATTTAACTCCAACAAACTTCTTCATCAATTCACATACAAATCTACCCAAATACACAAAAATTATAAGAAACAAACATCTTAGAGGATTTGTTGATGGGGTTTATCACAAATTTGGACCACATTGTGGGTTCCAAATCCAGGATTTCTCAATGAATAATTATCTAGAAATAGAAACACTCCAATCAATTAGAGGAAACTTTAATTGAGGTGTAAAAAGTAAAAGTTAGGGATCGATGGCAACTCTCTTAGATTAGGAGACTTTATATTTCAAGAAAATATTTTATTCTTAGAAAGATAAGATCTAATTTTACTAATTAATGCCTTGGGATACCCATTAAATCTTCTTGGATCAATCAATGATACATGTTTTTGTGCCACATGTTTAATATGATTTTATCCCATACAAATATACAATTACTATTATTAATATTTTTTGTTAAGCAGGAAAGGGGTTAGTGGTTAAAGGAGGTGAAAGTGTGCGGCCTTAACAGGATTTGAACCTAGGTCATCGGATCAACCCTCTCAACTTAACAAGTGGCACTTTCAAATTCAAAAATATTATATAGTGGTTGGCCATGACATGAACAGACTACACCCATAAAGTCTTGGCATACCATTATTATAGACCATATTTTTCTAAAGAGAGATTCTATTGCCACACCAACTTTTGCTAATATCATTTCAATTCATATGTAAACCACTAAAGAATTAACACAGTTGGGGTGGCATTATCAATTGCTTGTGTGGCAATAGAAGCTCTCTTCTCTAAAACAATATTCAAACAAGAGATGGGTTCTATGGACCAAAGGATCATTTATCTCTATGAACCACATGTTAATGTGGTGTCCAATTACACCATCAGGTGCCACATGTATGTAAAGCATAGAATTTTAGGAACTCTACAAAAAAAAAAAAAAAATAGAATTTAAAAAAGAGATTTTTTTCACCATTGGATTTCAATTTTAAATCTAAGAGTTCAAAGAGCGTCCATTTTTAAAATCAAAATCCAATGCCAAAAAATGCTTATTTTGGGAGGATTTTTTTTTTTCAAACCCAATCTAGACGACAAACAAGAGGCTAAGTTGTCATTTGGACTAATGCAACCGTCCATGTGATCGAAATGTGAACCTTGGTCCCTGATCTACATGATCCCTTGGTTTAGGCAACCTTTCCCTTCAAACAATATTGTTTTTGAAGTTTAAAACTTTTGAAATGCTAATACAACTTTGACACATACCATCATATAACGACTGGCAGTTTCAAAAGCTGCAGCTGTTATGGATAGTAAAACAAATGGGTCAATTTTGTTGACTCAAGAAATTTTGAATGATCCTAACCGTGTAAGAATTACATTCAATAGTAGAGATTTTATCTTGATGATACCTATTCTGATACTAATTTTCTAAATGGTCAAAATCATCTGTTATTTCTTGAGTTAAACGGAGCCCAACTCAAAATAAAAATATACTTTCTAACAAGCCTTGCCCCATTAACTTCAAAATAACCCTTGAGTGTAGATTACTTGCATCTTGAGAAAAAACATGTACAATGCTAAGCACATATTATTTTTTACGTCACTTTAGCATTTTACTTTAGTTATAAAAGATCGGGCGTTTTCATATTCACCAGTGATAAAGACAATTTTTTTCTTTTAAAACTACAAGTTGCTCAACAGGAATCTTAAAAAAAGAAAATTATTGTAGCCCTCCTAACAACTAGGAATTTTGATAAATTTAAGAGAAAGAAAACCCATGAAATAAAGGTTTATGTGCCCTTGGTTTGGTCCACGAAGCCCTGTCAATCTGTCACACCCTCCTCAACAGATGGTAGCAGTACCAATGTGTACTTTTATTTTTGCTAAGGCAAGCGAGGTTAGTATCACATGAAACATGTGACTTCGAGAGTGTGATATTATTGAAATTTAGGGGTTAAATAAAAAACATTATCTGTTGTGTGATGAGTCTGTGAGGTGCCATAAGTGCCATTAAATAATTTTGTGTTCCTATTTTTTATGTAATGATGTAAATGACAGCTACATTTTTATTTAAAGCAAAGTTCTTTTGTCTTTATGCCGAGGAAATATTAAATTAGAAGTAGAAAGGTTCTATTTAATCTTAAGACGTGATTTTTTATAGGAAAAATTTCTTAAAGGATCTTAGTGGAGGTATTTCTTTCTAATTAATTTCTAAATTTAAGAATTTTTCTTAATAGTTCATTTAGTAAATTTTTTTTTCTACTCAGGCCTTGAATCTCACTCTTCACATTAATTTCTCCCAATTGAAACATTGAATATGCCCACTAACCCTTCAGACTTATCATTTGCATCTAATTAAATTTCTTTTATTTATGATATCCCAATCAAATTTTAAAGATTTCATTTCAATGTAAAAGATTTGAGAAGGAAGAATAAGTGATTTTCAAAGATTTATTTTAAGTATTTTGAAAACGTATGTAAAAAATTAAGATTTTTTCAATTTTTTTAACTTCATTTTCGGATGAAAATTGATTAATTAAAGTTCTTTTGATTTGAAATTATCTAAGACAAGTCGTTATATCAAGATTTGTTGGAATAGTATCAGACTGTTCACACGTGTGAAAAAGGATGTTAGAGAATTAACTATAAAAGAAGAGTCTCCTATTACCCATATTATTGGTCATTTAAGAAAGGAAAATGCTGGATTGACACAGGGTATTTACTGCGATTCTCACAAGTCTGACGTGGGATGTGCACATAACCATAGATGTGTTTCTTCCGTGGGTGAGCTTTCTTCTCTCATGTTCTTATAAAATCTTGGGTTTTAGCTCTATTTTCTTCCTTTAAAAGGAATGGAAATTTTGGAATTCTATGAAATTTGAATTAATTCTGATTTTGGGTCTATAAAAAAATGAAATGGCTTTTGGATCTTATTGAGTTTCCTGATGAAATTTCACTCTTTTGAACGTCAAAAACTGTTGGATTTTCTTCCTTATCTAATGGGTTTGTCTTGGAATTCTTCAGTTGAATCTATAGAAATTCTTTATTAGTTGTATAACAATTTATGGTTTCAGTTGATTTAATTGAAATTCGAGTTTCATTGATTTCCATTCTTCTTTAATTATATAATGGCCTCTTTCCAGGAACTTATCATCAAGTTCTTGTTCTACACGATTGAGAAACCAAACAAGCATTAATGGAGGCCTCGTCAATCACATGGTTATCTGAAATGGTATATCTATTATATTATTGCTACTATATATATATATAATTCATCATCAACTGCAGACACTCAATAACAAGTTTTTATTTTTTTATTTTAAGCCAGAAGTACATATGTAAGTGTTTTCTGGTTCAATTTACAGGGAATGGAGGACCCATCCTTCATCCATCAATGAAAGGTGAGCTTTCTCACCTCAAAACAAATGGTAGATTCGCTACTTGGAGAGGAATTCCAACACTCTCTCACCACTGATAGCTTCTTCTCTTACCCACCCTTCAACCCAAGAAGCAGCAAGACCACCACCACCACCACCACTAACTATGAGAAACTCACAAAGCAATTCAAGACTGAAAGTTGGAACTCTTGCACTACCCAACTCATATCGACCCCTGAAAGTTCTTCTCCTCCCAACATTCTTTCTTTTGATAATCCAAATTCGACCAATCTTCAGCAGTTCTATGAGAATGTAATTGGTGCTGTGAGGCCTAAGAAGAAGGCTGTGTCTGATGGAAACATGGCTTCTTCCCCCTTTGATATTAGGAATTGTCAAGGTTTCTATAGTAACCAGAATAATAATAATAAAGAGAATAAGAGTGCAAGCACCTTGGCTACTAAGTCGACTTCTTGTACTCGAGATCACATAATGGGGGAGAGGAAGCGGCGAGAGAAGCATAACCAGATGTTTAAAGCTCTATCAGCCATTGTCCCCGGAATAAAGAAGGTAGGCCTATGGAAATCGGTCTTCGTTAATGGATTTAAATTTGGCCAAATTACAATTTTATGTGAGTTAAATATGACGAAATTCTTAGTTTTGTGTTCATTTTAATTCCCAAAACATGAAGTGCAAGATCACAGATATTTCAGAGTGACTATCTCATTGATATAAGGTAGCAAGATCACTGATATTTATTTGAAAAGTGATAATCTTACTGGTTTATAAAGTGATGATCTTGCTAAAAAGTAGTGAACCTGTGAGATCGTCACTTTTACAATCAGAGTGACAATCTCGCTAAAAATAGCGAAACCTACGAGATAGTCACTTTAAACCTGCAAAATAGTTACTTCAAAACCTCCAAATTTATTATCGTTCATGTTTTGGCAATTTAACAGTGAGCCGAAATTATAATTTCGTCAAAAGTTGATCACGTTTTGATAAATATCTCTAATTACTATAATGTGGTCAGTCAAAATTTTTTGGGGCAGAGAAAGATAGGAATTTCCAACAAGGGTGTTGTTTGATCATTTGTATCCTTATTGCATGCAGATGGACAAGATTTCTGTTCTTGAAGATGCTATAACCTACATGAAACAACTCCAAGAGAGAGTGAAAATACTTGAAGAACAAACCACAAAGAAGAGCATGGAGTCTATGATCAATATCAAGAAATCACAACTCTTTGCGGATGATGAGACTACATCGTCCTCAGATGAGGTCTTCAATGATAGATACGATGAACTTCTTCCCCAAATGGAAGTAAGAGTTTCCAATAAGAACCTCTTAATAAGAATTCATTGTGACTTTGAGAAACACAAAGGAATTCTCTTGAAAATACATGCCAAAATTGAGAAACTCCATCTAACTGTCGTTAATTCGTGTGTCATGCCATTTGGGAATTCCGCTCTCGAGATAACAGTAGTAGCTCAGGTAATTTCTCTGATTCTTTCTTATGATCTTAACTTGTGTGAAAGAAAGAGAGAGATCTTCTGTCTTTGTCTTCTATTTTATTTTAAAAAGGAGATCAATATATTAAAGACTTTAGCTCCTTTTATTTATTTATTTTGGCTTCAAACCATATAAATTTTAACACCCATTTGGATTATATTACAGATGGACGAAGAATTCTGCATGACAGTGAAGGATCTGGTGAAGAATCTACGGTCAGAGTTTCGTGGGTTCATGATGTGTGAGAAAGAAGAACTCATTGAACCCCAATTAAGTTCAGTTGGGTGTCTAGAAGAACTGAAATGAAACAATGCATTCTGCCTCAATGTTTCCTGTTTTAAAATCTATGTGAAGAATCTCCACCTTCTTTTTAGTCCATCTCATCTGACCTCTGAACCCCCACCTTGATTGCCCCCCTTTTTGCTGCGTGGTTGGTTGAGTGATTCTGTCACTAGTTGTTTGCGTGGTTGTAAGAAGAACAGTTGTTTGTTGTTTGTTTAGAATCTGCAAATTTTTGTTTTTATTTGTGTTCTCTTTTGTGAATTGTGATGCAATAGTTTTGGATGAAACTTTGTTTTTTTGAATAATACATTGACTCAAAAAAAAAAAAAAAAAAAAATCTCAAATACACTCAAAAATACCACGTGGAATGTGCACAGAATAATAGATTTGTTTCTTGTGTATCTCGAGGAAAATCTTTAGAGAATGAGCATTTCAAATCAAACTGCAACTGATCAATCTTCAAAATGAAGATTTCATTTAGAATGAATGCACATGGCTTCATTTCGGACCAATCTTCAAAATGAAGAGAGAATTTTTTAAGCCAAATCTCTACATGGTTTTCCTTTTTTAAATGAGTAGTGATGAATGCACGTGATTTTGGTATGCGACTGATGTGCCAAGGGTACAAAACCATGGATCTTTTTCTTCAGGATACACAGAAAAAAGATGTCCAGTATTGTGTCCTTGCCATGTCAGCCACGTATCAAAACCGTATGCATTCATCATTATTGTTTTTAAATACCTATTATATCACTGTTTTTTTTCACAAATGTCAATTTTAAGTTTTAACCTTCTTTTTTTTTTATAGAACATGCTTTAAATATCATTTTTTCTCCTGTCTCTTGTATTCTTCTTCTAATATTGTGAGTGAGTGAATAGTGTTTTTGAAGAAAAAAATAGTTATTTGAAGATGGAGCTAGTTTGATGCTCAAAAGTGATTCAGGGTCTTCAAAATGAACATGCCAATTTGAAGACAAACTTTGAAGCCTAGGTTTGGAATTGGTCAAAGTGCCAATCATTTGGTCCTTCAACAAATAATGATAATATATTAGACTTAAAAAAAAACACTCAAAATTCACTCAACTGCAAAAAAGTGTAGATATTTTTCCTTGTGTATCCTCAAGAAAAAATTTATGGCTATGTGCATATGCCATGTAATTTGAGTGACGTTTGAGTGTCTTTTTGAGTCAGATTGTCATGACTCATAATAAAATATATGATTTTTTTTAATAGAAAAGCCAATCTAAGATTTCGCAGTCATGAATTGAAAGAGTATCTATGTGGGTATTTTTTAAATTGGGAGCTCCTTAATACATGTTACGTCTTATGATTGTTCAATTGAAATTATGTGAAATCCTAAATTGACTTTTCTGTGCGCAAAAAATTTCCCATAAATATATGCATAGAAGCTGGGTCTTTAACATGATTATTACTAAGTAATAATTTGGGGGTGGGTGTAAGGTTTAAAATGGGTTAGATCCGATTTGAATATGTGATGTCCATATCTAGATCCTTTTTTAAAATATAGAACAATATTCAAATATGACTTGGATTCTACCATTCAAGGTCACATCCTAAATTTTATTTATTTATTAAAATTAAATACAACACAAACCGAACCCGAACCAAATTGCTTGTTTTGAAATTTTAATAAGTTATCAAGGCTAAATTTACTCATTCAAAATTTTGGGAAAGATTTGTGTGGGATCAGGATGCAACTTCAAAATATATCTTTATGATAAGGTCCCAATAATTTCACTTTGGGACCTTAATTTCATCAAGATTATCAAAGTTTGAATACTAGTTCCTTAAAAATAATAATAAATTATATTAAATCCCAAATTAATGTAGCTAACAATAATGTGTTACCAATTTCAGGTGAAAAGGGCACAATCGGAAACCAACAAAACAGATAACAATTACTGTTACAACATGTGAGCAAAGAGGAAGCAGCCAGCCAAATGTCAACTAATTTGAGTGCCACGTCACCGCGCCGTGGCTAGGCAAGACTGTGCCGCGATCATCTCGAGGAATCTATCCTCGAGATTCGCACAAAACTTCCAATTGCTTCGATGGTTGTAACTGATTGGGTCATTCGAATCAAATCATCCACCAAATCGACCCAATTACCCGAATACGAATGTTATAAATTGGAAGGTTAATTTCAGAGAGGGAAGCTCTCTTCTTTTGTATTTTTTTTAGTTTCTTTCTTTAGAAGTCTCTGTAATTTTCCTTTGGGAGATTTTTTGAGTGTAGTGAGAACATCAAGAGTGATTCATTAGCACCTATTGTAACTCTTTTAAGAGACTATCAAAGAAGGAATCACATTGCAGCATTGTTCCACATTATCTTCTCCATCTATTATTCTCTTGCTTTTATTACTGTTGCAATATGACCCTTGCGATGATCTGCTATACTCTCCTTAGAGAGGTCAAGAATGCCGGAGCAATTTCATCTTACTTATGTTGTTTTAATTCTTTCTTTTTGTTTTACAAGTTAATTTTGAGAATCCTCTTAGGATAAAATCAGCAAACTTATACATTCAAATCAAGCTTAGATGATTGTTACTTAGATAAGCTCAAGAACAATCATGCTATGTGAAGAATTGAAGTATAAGTCAGCTAATCTTATTTAAGTTGGGATTCTCATGAATACTCTTTCATTACCATCAATGTTTAATTCGATTTATCTTTCGATCCACGAGCAATGACTTGCTACGTGGATTGAATTATAAATAGACTAAATCACCATTTTGGATGAATTACAAAGGTTGAATTGACCTCTCCAAGCTCTTTTCCTTATATCTTCAATCTCTGTTATTAGTTTTAATTTCAATTACAAATTAGTTGCTACTTTCTTCTCTATTTTTTTTTACAAATCAATTTCGTTTTTAAAGAATCTGTTTTCTAACCTGTTTTGTCCTTTTTATCCGAATGAGTTTTTGAATCCAAACTATCCCTGTGGAACGAATTTGACTTATCCAAAGTCTTATTTTACATCTCTATCTCTGCATTTATATATCAAGTTTTTACAACCGATCACTTTATATATATGGTATTGGATTCTTCAAGAATCTAAATTTAAATCCTTCAAATTTGAAAAATATATTTTTATATAAATGGAAAAAAAAATCACACTTTGAATATTTCCTATTTTATTTTATTTTTTAGTATAATAATTTTTATCATTTTTTTCTAAAAAAAAAGTATATTATTTAGGAGCCCCTTGTAAAGTGTCAGAATCACAATAGTATGATATTGTCTGTTTTGGGTCGAAGTTCGTATGATTTTAAAATGCGTTATACTATGTAAGGTCTGGTTTGTCTTCATATACTAAGATTTGAATGTTTTTTTATTCGATGTGGGACTAATTGCACTCGTCCCTACTATTCCACCTTGTCACATGACGGTTCAATTTCGATACTTTGGTCTCCGTAGCCCTTTCCATGTCTAGCTAATGGTGCATCGACGGGGTCGTGACAATCTCCCCTCTAAACAAGAAGAGTCATCTTCAGTTCTGATATCATTTGTAATGCCCCAGACTCACAAAGATACAATATTATTCGTTTTGGGCTGAAGCCCTCACGGTTTGAAAATGCGTTGTATTATATAGGGTCTGATTTATCTTTATAGATCATGATCTGAATGTTTTCCTATCTAATGTGGGACTAATCGCACTCCTTTATGTCATTCCATCTTACCACGTAACGGCTCCACTTTAACCCTTTGGTTTTCGTAGACCTTTTCACGTCTAGCCAGTGGTGCATCGACGAGACCATGACACCCTTACATTTCTCTGTATTAACACCATTTATACCCCAAGCTCAGGGGTTCAAGCCTTGATTTAGGGTCAAAATCTTGATTCCATGTTCATAGATTAAAGAAATAAGAGAACCTCTCTTATTTGTGGATGAAAGAGTGAGAGAGAGAACATGAGAACAAAATTTTGAAATTATAACTTAAAAGTAGTGGGAGTTGTAAACATGCCCCAAATCTAAACGAGATTTGATCTCACCTACGCAAGCAGAAGCACCAGAGATCGTCTTGCTAAATTCCATTCGAGAGATGCGATATCAAGTTTGTAAAATCTTAATTGAAAGATGCAAGAGTAGTCTTCAAAAAAGAATATGAAGGCTTGAATTTGAGAGGGAAATAGAGAATATGAATGAAGGGTTCAAGTTTCAAAGATGCTATAAATGTAATAGGATGAATCTTAGGATAAAAATCAACATAACATTAGGATTCAAATTGGATTTATAGAATGATGAACTTGTATCCTACCTGAATTCGAGTTGGGTCAAAAGACCTTAAATCATATTCAACCCATTTTTTTATTTGGGTCCACTCCAACAATCCAAACCCGCTAAAATTAATTTTCGGACCACTCAAATATGGGATAAAATCCGACTCATTTTAAGCCAATGCATGGGTGTTGAGGTTTCTATGAGAAGGAATCCAAGGCTACTTGGGCCGCGTTTCATTGGTTTGTGATTGTGAAGAAGACCTTCAATCCTGTCCTGACTACTCATTATGGTAAAAATGGAAGCGGTATGCGTCCTGCCTCCATCTACACACGTACTCGCATGAGGACTGATTTTTTTTGCTCACAAAATATTTGTTCGCAGTGCTAACAGACTCTTCAGTACGTGTCACTCACGTCAAGCATGTAAGGGTAATTTTGTAACCAAGAAGGGTAGCTTTGTGAATTAAGGATGCCATTCAATACACACGGGTTCATGTGATTGGTGGATATCTGTGAGCAAAAAAACAATTTCCACTATGGGGTGGTTGCTTTTGTTTACTTTTGGCAATTGAAGGATACAGAAAAAGTCATCATTCGTAAGGAAAAAAAAACAGACAATTAGATGGACTGAAGGAGGAAAAGATGCCTAACCAAATTAGGTATGTTTCCTTTGCAACAATGAAGAACCCCATTGCCACGTTATATAAACTTATCCTTTGCAGCACATTCATTGTTTGGTTAAATCTCCCAAGAGTTTTCTATGCTTTTATTTCAACTCTAGATATTGTTTATGATTATGAAAAACCATTATCATATTATAAACATATGTACATACTTCTCCTACAACTCCATATATAGTTAGCGGTTTTGCCAAGTATGGTCATTATCAGAAATCTTGCAACTCATTTGTTACTGAACTTTCCCTTTGTTGCATCAATAGCTTTGATATATATGAATATGATGCCCTCAAAAGTTCATTCTTTGTACTATTCTCAATTCTTGCACAAAAAGTGACAGATCATACCTTTCTTTTTCACAAGTGAACACTCATTCATAAACAAAGAAAAATAGTACATAGAGGAAAAAATAGGAGCCCTCCCTAGAGGCTCAGAAGTCCTACTAGAGAACAGACTAAACGAAAGGAAATGAAGCTAAACAAAACAAAACAAATATGTCAAGGCGACAGCCTGAAAGCCTTAAAGAGGTTAAACCTATCAACCCTCACCAAACAACATTAAGTCCCACTTGAATACAAAATCCTAAAAATGTTTAAAGAGATGAAGTAAGGTTTTTCTAGAAAATCTGATCTTATTTTCCAGATCAGTGATCATGTTTATTTATAAGTACACAAAATAGCTTACAACATAGCTACAAGATAACTACATGACACATGGCTTATTCATAAGGACTACAACATGACACGTGGCATATTCACAAGGACTACAACAGAGACATGGGTTGGTTACATGTAGTGGTTACCACAATGTGAAAAAGTCCAAATTTGACGGCCTTGGGCCGTCAAATTTCATAAAATTCGACGGACCAAGAGGTCGAATTGGCATTGAATTTTTCATTGTCAAATTTTTTTTTTCCGACAGGCCGAAACTGTCAAATTATGAAGGATGGGAGAAATTCGACAGCTCTAAGCCATCAAATCTGGGAACATCAAGAATTTCGACGGTCTTAGACTGTCAAAATTCAGTTTCTAAATTCGTGGGCTTTGGCCCATCAAATTCTTTGTCGAATTTTCCAGTTTTCACGTAGTGTACAGACTGCATACAGTTTGTGTGGTGTAGGGTTATGGTGTATGCAGATGTTGTATTATCCTTGTATATCTTAGACCATAAATGGAGATTCTCCTTCACAGATAGAATGGTGTTTGGAAGTCCCTCCTCAATCCCTCAAAAGTTTTTATGTTCCACTCTTTCCATATACTCCAAGCTCGAGCAAAATGACAAAAGGGAGCATCATCCGAAGAGCATTCCATCAAGGGCCAAGGGACCATCAATATGACAAGATCGAGTTGGAGAGAGTCCAACACATGTTAAAGATATAGAGAAAAAAAGTAGTGTTGGACGATTGAGGTTACTAGGGAATGAGTGACAAGTTGATTTACACACGACATAAAAATTAAACATAATGACATTGTGGGCTATGAGATGATTTCTTGTTACAATTTTGTTTAAAGTGCCATACCAAGAAAAAAAAAAATGCCACTTTAAATGAGACCATGGTTCCCTAAACAGCCAATCCATGGTGGAAATTGAGAATAAAAACGCATGAAAAATAGCTCTTCACTAAGAAAATACATTTTTACACATCTTCCAAACCAAAAGATCTTCATCCTCAAGGGAAATAGGGCAACTCAGTTATAAAGATTTCTTTTGAAGTAAAGGTCTCATGAGGGGTCTCACTTCCCAACCAATTATAAATACAAAACTTGATTTTTCTGGAAGGAGTGTATGAAAAGGGTAGGAAATTGGATTCTCGAGGGATCAACTCCTATCTACATGTCCTCCCAAAGGCATATTTTTCTCCCTCCCTCAACCTTAAAACGAGCCACTTTTCTGAAGTTCTCAATCCCATTTTAATACTTTTTCAGAGGCCATAACCACCTCTTAACTCTTTTAGACTCCCAGCTTAAATTCTCACTTTCAAACTTTTCATTGATGCTTTGTCCCCAATAATCTCGCTCTTTCGATAATCTCAAGAGCCATTTACCAAGGAAAGCTCTGTTCATTAGACAAAGCCTCCTCATTCTTAACCCTCTTCTCGGTTTGGGGAACCACCTTTTATCTCAACACACTAGATGATACTAATTAGGAGATACCACAGAATCGCTCCCCCAAAAATATCTAAACAGCTTTTCTCCACTGAAACGAGCATTGCGAATGGAGACATGAAATAGATAGGGATGCTAGCCAACTACTTTTCAACAAGATTGGCCTTCCCTCTTTAGACAGGGATCTTGCTTCATAAGTGGATAGCCTTTTGTTCTTCAAAAAAGGGGTCCCAAACGGTATGCTAGATCGTAATTTGGTTTCGCCTATTCGCACTTGAATGATTCAAAATGGGGTTTAAAGAAATCTCTTTCTATATATACAGTGCGCTTGTTAGTCTACATGCAAAATTTTAGGTGCTTGTTGACGTAAGGAGTATTTCAACAGCATAAAAGAAAAGACCACGTAGGTGGACTCATCATAACTGGATTTCTCCACATTGGGCATGGAAGACTAATGGTGTTTGAAGATACCCAATTTCTCACCTTTTTAGTGTAATTAGTGTATGCACCTGATCTGTTGCAACATTTGAGCTAGGTACCTTGCTACATCAAAACGTGGGTTTGAGCTGAGTAACTTGATAATAAGCTCTCTGCACTCTTCTTGATTGTTATCCAAAATGTGGGTTTTATCAAGATATATTGCTATTTGATACAACTTTGGAAGGGATACCAATTTTTCTAACTACACTGGTTATTCCAAAGAACTTACTATGTGAGAGGCCTTAACTTTTCATGAAAAATATTTTGCAGTGTTTTATACCATTGCATTTTGAATGCTTTTGAGGGTCTCACAGTTCCTAGTGATGAAGATAGATGCCTTCTCTGACAGTTAAGATTGTTTCAGACAGAAATGTGTTTCTGGCCAGCTCTCTGATAATATGTGCTTAAAAATTTCATTTTAATGCTTTATTGACTGCTTTGAGTGCTTTATTGTTTTATCAACTGCTTGTAACCATGCTGGGTACCTTGATGAATGGTTTTAGTTTTTCAAATCAATGATAAAATGCGTTTGTTTGGCCAATGTTATGTAAGGAATTTACTGCTTATCCCAGATGATTTGGACTCCAAACTATGCATCCATCTTTCCTGCATATGGTAGTTTTCTTGATTTTCATTCTGAGATTAATTTCATAATGTTTCTTATCTATTTGATACAAGTGTTATGTTTGGTAAGATTATTTTCATTGTGTAAAGGCTTACTCTTTGAAGTACAAGAGATGAAAATCCTGGAAGCAGATGACCATTCTACGCCGTACCAGTGAATTAGGAAATGGTAAGAGGACTTCCATTATCATCATGAGATGTAACAGAATTTACATCCGAAAACACCTGTGCTCATTCTTCACTATATTAACATGTATACCGATCATATGAAAACAAACTATATTAACTCTCACCAGAGTAGCTGTTTGTTTGTATTAGTTTAATGGAGAATATGGGTGTGAAACGAGCAAGGATGATAACCACGTCACATCAAGATAGAAAAATGAATTCTAAAATTTATTAAGTGGGTATTAGATATGCCATAGATTTTTATGAATTATTAATCGCTAACGGTTTAAACACGTAAGTGTTTGAAAAAAATAATCTCTATTCCATTCTATGGGGAGGACAATTCATTTGAGCTTTGCTCAAAGTCTCTATTCTGGCACGTCAGTGATTTGACTTTTCACTAGTGCATTTGTCGAATATGAGCGTCTTTATCTGAAGCTTTGATTACTACTATTGTATTTTGTTGGTGAGTGTTCTTGATTGATACTTTCACTTCACGGCATATATGAAGCTCCAATAAAGCTAATATAAATTTTTTGTTGTATTACTATGCTACATAAAAGTTTTGTTCTGGTTTCGATATGATGAGGCCTTTTTTTTTTGTTAAGTAATTTGAACAGACCTTTCAGCTGTAATCATTTAGATGTCTAAACCAAGTGTCTCAGACCATATTTCTTTGGTTTATCCTTCTCCGTTCTCAAAGTTATCCAGAGTATACAAATGTATTGTATTTGAAGAAATGGTAGGGGCGGATTAGTAAGTGACACATATAATCTATGAAGGTTCTTGCAATTTGTGTGTATATACTTGCATGTGTGTATGTCTATGTTGCGTTTTTGCTTGTGTGATATGGAATAGATTTAGAGTCTAAACCCTCTTTTCATTTTCTTATTAGGAGGCTAAATTATTTTTAGGGAGACAGTCCAAAATCTCTATGATTGGTTACCTGTGTATGTCTATTTTTTTGGGTCTTATCGTGGGTATCCCCACCCTTCGGGTGAGACTAATCCCACGGTCACACGCACCGCCCCCTCAGGAAGTCCTACTTGCATTTGGTTGATTCGAGGGTCAAACGGGCCCTGGAGGGTGGCCCCAAGGAATCCATTGCTTCGTGGGGTTTCAACCACTTGACCTACCCTTCCTGAGGAGCTTATCAAGGATCAACTTGGGGTTGGTTACCCATGTACTTATTAACACTACTTGGACTAAAATAATCTGATGCAAAATCTTTCAAGATTTAGGGGAAACCTAAGTTTGACTACATATATTTAAGGACCCATTTGTAGTTTGTTTGGTCTAACGTTCAAAAAACAAAGTTAGTGTAAATATAATAGAAACCATTGTTTGTATTATTGTACTAAGTATATTTTAGTTTGGGATACGATTTTTATGCACCTTTTTTATTTCATTAATTGAGCAATTTTAACATACCTCAGATCAACGATCATTTCGATTGGTAAAATTTCAGACCATTTATATTCACTAAGCCTATCCCTTCTCCGAGATAACTCTGCTCCAAATATATATATGGGAGCTGTTCGGCAGCCCTAAAGTTTGCCAAGTTTGGTGCCAAACATTTTTTGTAAATCACTTTTGATGGGGTTAGAAGTTTTGGAATAGGCTGATTTTTTGTGAGGGTGATCTCTACGGTGAAGAGATCATCCTCACAAAAAATCAGCTCATTTTGAAACTTCTTACCCCAGTTTACAAGTTGAAAAATTGTGGACCGTCCATTTTTTGAAAACCATTTTTGATGGGGTTAGAAGTTTTGGAATGGGCTGATTTTTGGTGATGATGATCTCCTCACCGTAAAGATCATCCTCACCAAAAATCAGCCCATTCCAAAACCTCTAACCCATGTTTTGAAAAATGTTTTGCCAAAATGTTTGTTGCTGAACATTTCCCTATATGTATATAGGGGGGCGTTCAATGGCAAACTTTTTGACAAAACATTTTTCAAAACATGGGTTAGAGGTTTTGGAATGGGCTGATTTTTGATGAGGATGATCTCTACGGTGAGGAGATCATCATCACCAAAAATCAGCCCATTCCAAAACTTCTAACCCCATAAAAAACAGTTTACAAAAAATGGACGGTCCACGATTTTTCAGCTTGTAAACATGGGTTAGAAGTTTTGGAATGGGCTGATGTTTGGAGAGGATGATCTCCTCACCGTAGAGATCATCCATACCAAAAATCAACCCATTCCAAAACTTCTAACTCATGTTTTGAAAAATGTTTTGCCAAAAAGTTTGCCATTGAACGCTACCCATATATATATCCGTACTTTTGCTACTTGTATATGTACTTCATGTGTATCTCTATGTTGTGTGCCTGTGTGTGTAATATGGAATACAATCACCCTCTTAGATTTGTCATCAGTTGGCTCGATATTTTTCAGGGAGACAGCCCAACATCTCTATGATTACCCATGTACTTATTCACTTCTTGGACTAAAAAAATCTGAGGCAAAATCTTTCAAGATTGAGGGAAAGCTAAGGTTGAGTACTTAATTTCAAGTTGTATATGAATCTTTGGTCTTATGTCCAATGCAACCCTTCCCCCTATGACTCTTTCCTACATTGTCCAACAATACCCTGAAACCACTACTAGAAACCAAAGTACTAAGTAGTTCTTTTAATAGGTAAACCAGAATACAAAGTTTGGTGCCCTATTTAAATATATAGGACGAATCTTTTCCATATTAATACCTTATTTATACGAAAATGCCCCCTTATTTTGCCATTTAATTAATTATAATATAACCCTCCCAACAACTTTTGTTTCCTCAGGGATCAGAAAATTTGTGTAGATCACCAATCTAACACTAGATCTAATATTATATCCAGTTTGCAACAATATCTAATAGTTAATGTGCCCTTAAATGATCTTAGGAAAGGCAGAGCTCCAGTCTCTCTCAGCATTTGGGTTAGTCTGCATTTGCAAACCCTTATTGGATCATCATCATCATCATCAAAGGCATGAAGCAGCAGCAAATCCTTACCCCAAATGTATCGCAAGCCTTAATCCGGTCTTAAAACTAAAAGATTTTCATATTTGGTACCGCTTAGCTTTTTTGGAGATTCTTTGTCTGATTTAAGGCATTAACAATTTTTTAGAATAGAGACTAGTGGTTGAGAAATTACATTATTTACTCTTTTTGACCCTTTTAACTATGATCAATCAGTTTCTACGGTTATGAGAAAATAAAGTTAAACACAATTTGATCTTTCTAGGTAAACAACTTATGATCATGGTTTCAAAACTCGTCTGAGACTGAGACGTATCACCCGATTTCGTCTTGGTATCAGGCATGGATGAGACGGATGGACAAGTCAAATTTTAAGATGAGATATTAAATCCCATGTTCATTTTTTATTTTTTTTGAACTAGACTTCTCCAACATATCGAAAAACTCGTCTGAGATAACTCAGTATCTGGCATGGACGAGGCGAGAAGCAAAACCAAGTTTTAAAACTATGCTTATGATTGGTTGTTGTATGTATGTATGTATACATGCATGGGCTTGTTCTCCATTCTACATACTTGGGGGGAGGGGGGCTGCACACGTGTGCGTGCACATACGGGAAAGAGAGAAGTTTTTTTTTTTTTTTTAATTAGATGTATAATTGAATAAGTTATATTTGGTATGATTTAAAAATTAAGTCCTTCGACAATGAAATTTTGAGGAAACGCCCTGTTAGTTGGATATCACGTACTCCAAACCCTCAACTGCATCATTGAACCTCAGGCCCCGTTTGGTTTCCAGCATTCCTCCTAATTATTGACTAAAATGCAGTAGTCCCAAATTCATTCTTAACTTTGGCCTAAAAAGGAAATAAAAATTTAAGGATTATTATATTCAAGGTTTTTATTATTTTAATCATTTGCCAAAAATGTGTTTTACTCGGGATTAAGACACCTGTTGCTAGTCTTAATGTAGTTTTATTTCCAAGAAAAACATTTGCCTCCAACCCATGGTCGAGGCTATCCATCAAATAAACAGCTTAAATATGTAACTCTAGAAAAGTTGTACTAATCTCTAACCCTAAAAACCCTTCAAGATTTTTTGGTACTGACTTGGACGTTGGAAGGTCTTTGATTTAGGAACACCCAGGAGTTTGGGAGAGGATTATTATGTGAAAAAGGGGGTAAATGCAATGCTAAGGTCTGTCAAATTTGCTTGGATTTTGTCAAATTCGTTGAAACTTGACATTAAATTTACCCCGTTCATGAAGTGTAGTCAATATTCAAGGAGCAGAAAATCTTGAAAAATCCCAGCCAATTCTGGGCCCTTGAGATGGATTACAGTATTTTTGGTATCCACATAAACTATGAGGGTTCTCCCAACTTGTGTATGTGTACTTACATGCGTTTGTATGCGTACTTCCAGGTGTGTATCTCTGTGTTGTGCGCCTGTATGTGATGTGAATAGATTCAAAGTCTAAACCCTTTCTTAGGTTTGTTATCAGTTGCCTAATTTTTATATATTTTTTTTGGAGGGAGACAGCCCAATATCTCTATGATTACACATGTACTTATACTTAATTAATACCTCTTGGACTTAAAAAAGAAAACTGGAGCAAAATCTTTCATGATTGATGGAAACATGAGCATGAGTATTATTCAAGAATTCATTTGTAGATTCTTTGCTCTAATGTCCAATGTACCCTCCCTATGTCTCTTTGCTGCACTGACCTACAATGTCTGTAGCAATAACTAGAAGCCAAAGTAAAAAAAAAAAAAAGGCTGGGTAACTCATGGGTGGCGCTATTTGCAGACACCTAAAATGCTCATTGTACCTATTAAATGTCAAAATTTTAAAGAATAAAATAAAATAATGATTTTACTCTTATGAATGTACTCTTTAAATCCATTGTAACCGGACCCATCGATTTAAAATCCCACTTTAATAACTATCCAAATCTCTTCTTCTCTCTCTCTCTCTCTGCCAAACATTTTTCAAAACATGGGTTTGAATCTTTGGAATGAGCCGAATTTTTGTGAGGATGATCTCTATGGTGAAGAGATCATCCTCACCAAAAATCAGCCTATTCCAAAACTTCTAACCCCATCAAAAGTGATTTACAAAAATTGAACAGTCCACGATTCTTTAATTTGTAAACTAGGATTAGAAATTTCAAAATGAGTTGATTTTTGGAAAGGATGATCTGCTCATCATAGAGATCATCCTCACAAAAAATCAGTTCATTTCAAAACTTCTAACCCATGTTTTGAAAAATATTTGGCACAATGTTTGGCAAAATTTAGGGCTGTTGGACCGCTCCCATATATATATGGGTAGCGTTCAAGGGCAAACTTTTTAGCAAACTTTTTGGCAAAACATTTTTCAAAACATGGGTTAAAGGTTTTGGAATGGGCTGATTTTTGGTGAGGATGATCTCTACGGTGAGGAGATCATCCTCACCAAAAATCAGCCCATTCCAAAACTTCTAACCCATGTTTACCAGTTGAAAAATCGTGGACCGTCCATTTTTTGTAAATTATTTTTGATGGAGTTAGAAGTTTTGGAATGGGCTGATTTTTGGTGAGGATGATCTCTACACCGAGGAGATCATCCTCACCAAAAATCAGCCCATTCCAAAACTTCTAACTCATGTTTTGAAAAATGTTTTGCCAAAAAGTTTGCTAAAAAGTTTGCCATTGAACGCCCCC
This sequence comes from Akebia trifoliata, assembly GCF_017979445.1. Taxonomy (NCBI): domain Eukaryota; kingdom Viridiplantae; phylum Streptophyta; class Magnoliopsida; order Ranunculales; family Lardizabalaceae; genus Akebia; species Akebia trifoliata. The sequence goes on along the minus strand of NC_141376.1, from coordinate 9,557,144 downwards.
CCTGTATATATATATATATTTTGAAATGAGCTGATTTTTTGTGAGGATGATCTCTATGATGAGGAGATCATCCTCTCCAAAATCAACTCATTTTGAAATTTCTAACCCTAGTTTACATATTAAAGAATTGTGGACCGTCCAATTTTTATAAATCACTTTTGATGAGGTTAGAAATTTTGGAATAGGCTTATTTTTGGTGAGGATGATCTCTTCACCGTAGAGATCATCCTCACAAAAAATCAGCTCATTCCAAAGCTTCTAACTCATGTTTTGAAAAATGTTTGGTAAACTTTAGGATCGCTAAACCGCTCTAAAGTTTACCAAACATTGTGCCAAATATTTTTCAAAACATCGGTTAGAAGCTTTGGAATGAGTTGATTTCTGTGAAGATGATCTCTACGGTAAAGAGATCATCCTCTTCAAAAATCAGCTAATTTTGAAATTTCTAACCCTAATTTACAAATTGAAGAATCGTGGACCATCCAATTTTTGTAAATCACTTTTGATGGGGTTAGAAGTTTTGGAATATGATGATTTTTGGTGAGGATGATCTCCTCATCATAGAGATCATCCTCACAAAAAATTAGTCAATTTTAAAACTTCTAACCCATGTTTTGAAAAATGTTTGGCAAACTTTAGGGCCGCTGAACCACTCCCCATATATATATATAGAGGAATACTTACGTTGAAGACCTTATAAAGACATTAACATTCTCTAACACTTTTTTTTAAGAGTCGTGTTGGAGTGACATAAGATTTACTGTGATTATCATATTTCTGAAGTGGATATGCATACATAACCGTAGATGATTTTTACTCGTATCACGAGGAAACACACTATGGTTATGTGCACATCCCACATCGGACTTGTGAGAATCGCAGTAAATACTTTTTGTCATTTCAACATTTTCCTTTTTTTAATAATACCTCTACTTCATTTTGTTATTTAGTGAAAAAAGACAATGATATATTAATTTTTTTACATAATAAATACTTATTTATGTAATAAATATTTGTCTCTTTCATGATAAATGTTAAGGACATTTAATCTTTAGAATTAAATGTCTTGTTCTAATATATGATTTGACAATCAATACAAACAAATATTTATTGTGTAAAAGATCAATATACCCCTATTTCTTTTCATTAAAAGACATAATGAATATGAGTATTATTAGAAAAATAAAGTGTTGGAGAATGTTAACGTCCAAGACCTTCTTGGACGTTAACATTCCCCATATATATATATATATATATATATATATATATAATGGACTTATTATTAAAGTTCTAATCAAAGTGTTTTGTCTTATACAAACTAAAAGTTTCGGAATGCATTGATTTTTTTTTTTTTTGTGAGAATGACCTTTATGGTAGGGAGATCATCATCACAAAAAATCAGTCAATTTTGAAACTTCTAACCCCAATTTATAAGTTGAAGGATTGTAAATTGTTATATTTTAATGTTAATTTATAAATCACTTTTGATAGGGTTAGAAGTTTCGAAATGAGCTAATTTTTTGTGAGGATGATCTCCTCACCATAGAGATCATCATCATAAAAGATCAACTCATTCTAAAACTTTTAACCCATATAAGACAAAATTTTGGCTAGGAATTTAATTGTGTAACCCAACCCATATATATATATATATATATATGCACAGTGTTCGTTAAATAAAATTATAGACAACGTTCTAGACAAAGATTTGTCTTATATGAAAAAAAAAGTTTAGGAATGGACTGATTTTTTGTGAGAATGATTTTCTCACTATAGGGATCATCCTATCAAAAAAATCAAATAATTCCGAAACATTTAGCCTATGCAGGGCAAAACACTTTGTCTACGTAACTCAACTTGTGAGTTTGTGAAAAGTAAAATCAATGGAGTTTAGTTTTTTAGGTTATTTATTTATTTATTTTTTGTGTGAAATCAAACATGTTTTTTGGAGCTTCCTATTTCGTTGAAAAGCATTCATGATAAATGAGTAAATTAATATCTAGAAAAAAAGAGAGACTAATTTCATTTAGCTGCATTATCTCTTGGAGAGAACAAATACGATTTAGAAAGAAAGATAATTAACTATGGTCTTAAGATATGCAAGCAGTGTGTATATTGCTCACAAATTGTTTTCGTGCTTACGTGTAGCATGCTTTGGCTAATCCATTATTTATTTTAAATTGAAATTTGAATTAAAAAATACTTTGTACCATTATAACAAACTATATTTTTCTGAAAAAATGCTCAAATAATAGCATTTTTCGATTTGAAAGCTAATAGCCTAAGACAACTTTGTCACAACATTATAACGGCTGCTAGTTTCAGTGGCAGCAACAATTGGACGGTAAAACATGAAGGTATCCTATAAACCAGCGTTTCCGTTTCAGTCACGCTGTTATATTAAACAATGATCAGGACTTGGTATTTTTCTACTACTTTTGTGTCCTAGCCAAGTTGGTCAACAGGAATCTAAAGTGTTTCTTCGTGCTTCATGGGAATTAAGAAAAAATGGAAGAAAGTTACAATAGTCCCCTTAACAATTTGGGCTTTTGATAAATCTAAGAGCTGTATTCTATATGATGGGTAACGTTACAAGTTGGCACCTTTAAGAGCCAATGGTCAATAATCTTTACTAGTACAACGAGAGAAGGTGGAATAGAAGTTGATCAAAATTTGAATGATCATGAATGCCTCTATTTTTATATTTAAATTTAATATAATCATGGTCATTTTTTTTTTGTTAATAACTTTCTATTTTCAAAAATAAAATATTTTACATAAGTAAAAAAAGTATTTACTAATTTATAAAATAGTAAACATGTTTTCACTTTATTCTTAATAAGTACTTAAAAAGGTTTGTTTTATGTAGGTAAAATTCCTTATCTCATCCCCCGACTCGAATCTTGATGAAGTTCTCATCCATTGTACCTACAACAAGTCTTGGTGTTGGGAAGGGTTTCCTAATTAAGAACCTCTAACGATTAAGTCAGAGTCTGTTTAGATACACAAAAAAATATTTTTTCTTTTTTTCTTTTTGATCGATAAACAGTGACTACACTATGTGAAAACTGAAAAATTCTATAGGAAAATAAGACAGATCAAAGCCCATGAATTTTAGAAACCAAAATTTGATGGCTTAGGGTCGTCATAATTTGTGATGTTCCCTACATTCGATGACCTAGAACCATTAAATTTCTCCCATCCTCCATTAATTTGATGGTTTGGATCCACTGGAAGAAAAAATTCAACAACGAAAAAATTGACACCATGATCCATCAAATTTTATGAAATTTTGATGACCTTGGACCATCAAATATGAGTTTTTTTCACGTTGTGCTATGAAGGGCCCCATTCTATATTATTAATAAAAATAGGTTATCGTCGAATGAAAATACAAGATTGATTCTTAAGAATGATTAAAAACAAATCAGATGGAAGATAATCATGGAAAAAAAGAGAGTAGGGTCTTCTGTAAAAACTGATTTATTGAGTATTTTTCAATAAATATTACATGAATCCTGATAGGATATTCATAGGGATTACATCAACCAAAATAAGGAAATTAGCCAAACATAAATATTCTAATTTATTAAAACTTCCTAATGTAAAACATCCTAATTGATATTGCTACATATATTATTCTCCAACATTATCTTCTTTTGAGATGAGATACATTGATATGAAACAATGTATCTCATGTATCATTATATGTTGCATATAGTTCTTTAACATCCTCCCGCAATTGCATGGTCTTTTGTAGAAGGAATATGTAATTGGCTTCTTTGAATAATTTATCTTGATTTTATTAATTGGAACGTTATTAGATCGTCAAAAATCCAATTCTACTTCTTGATGATCACCGCCTGTCAGTGAAGTCCATCATTATCGCATCCTGCATTTTTTTTTTAATAAGGAAAAACAATTAGATTGTAAGAGATAAATGTATAGACGTGGGAGATTTATAGAGAAATAAAAGATGTGATTTATTGAAGGAAACTATAATAATAATAAAGTAAAAAAAAATGGATTTAGGTTCAGAGATGGCGCCATTGCCATCGCCGAAGAATGACGCACCAGGATCAATGTGCTCAGTGGAGCTTTGAGCTTTGATACCATATAAAATTTGATTTATTAAGTATTCTTCGATAAATATTACATGAATCCTAATAGGATATTTATAGGGATTATATCAATCAAGACAAGGAAACTAACCTAACATAAATATTCTAATTTATTAAAACTTCCTAATGTAGAATATCCTAATTGATATACGTATATTATCTAACATTCTCTTCCTTTTGAGATGAGATACATTAATATGATATAATGTATCTCATGTATCATAATATGTTGTATCTAGTTCTCTAACAAGATTTTTACAAAAATTCGTTGGCGTGCCATCCCCAATAATGAACTTTATGTGCCTCACAACCAGATTTCTCACTTTTGTAATACCTTTCCAAGACCTGGATGCGTCCCTAAGAGGAATACATCTCCAAAGATCGCCATTCCCAATTTATCTAGCTCTCATTCAATTCGACTACAAGGCCTCATTTTTAACATTTTCAGAAGGCCAATAGTGTTGCAATCATGTATTCTTCTAATCGAAAGCCCACCTTCTTTTAAAAGTTGCTAAACTTTATTCCAACTATTCGGATGAAAAGAGGAACTCAAAGAAGGACCACTCCAAATGAAACGGTTAAGGATGGATTCAAATTATAAGATCACCCCCTTAAGAATGGAAAAGCAAGAAGACTAGTAGATTTGGAAGGACGAAAGAACAAATTTGATCAATTCTAATCTACCTGTAAAAGAAAGAAGATGGCTCCTTTAACCTTCAACTCATTTTTGAATGTTATTGATCAAAGACAAACAAAGATTCATAGTTAATCGACTAGAGAACATAGGGTGACCCAAGTACCGGTTTGAAGCAAGAAAGAGTATTGAGAATTGAGTTTTTATTAGTGCAAGAAGCACTAAAAAATGTTACTCTTCTCAATATTAATTTGCAATCCATAAATATAAAACAAATAGTCAAGGAGATCTTTAATATTCCGAGCTGAGCCAACTTAATAGAAAAAAGGAGAATATCATCCGCAAAAAATTTGATGAAAGATCAAAGGAAGACCTCTCCCCTTAACAAGGATGCAGGAAAAGGCCTCCATAACAATTGTACATAAATAGGGGGAGAGAGGATCCCCTTGTTTTACTTTTAAAAATTAAAAAATTAAAAAAATCTTATTTGGATTCATTTTAGAAAATTATTTTAAAAAAAATTAAAAAATCTTAACATTTTGAAAAGCAAAAGAAAACTATTTTTTGTACTCCAAAGTTCTTTTCTCTCTTTTCCTAACTATTTTCTACTGGCTACTTTCCATCAAAATGGGCTCTTAGCTAAATCCAATTGGACTCCCAAAACGCTTTCCTCTTAGATTTTTTTTTTTTTTTTTCTAAATCTATGAGGATTTTTTTCCATATTCTTGTAGCTCTCACCAATTAAAAAACCTCCTGATCTTTTCCACAATTAAATCAATCAATTTCATGTGGAACATCACTTCTTCCTTAATGTATTATATTGGATACATTTTTTTCCCCCTAATCTCGCGGAGTCTTGAACCAGTAAACTTTACTTAAATTTATAGACTTTAATATCAGTGTCGGCCACCCTCTAACCTAGTGCGACTGAGTTACTCAATCAGTCAAGCCCTCTTACTCATATTCCTGTTTTGTCAACCGAGTCATTCCTTTCACTCGGGTGGATTGATAAACAACTCTTCTGGGCACAAATAACTCATGTAGTAATGAATAAGTAAATGACCTATATTTTTTGAGTGCAATGATGGACCTACACCTTATAAAATAGTAACTTTTTTCCCCTCTTACATAAAATACTTTAATCTGAAAAATGATAGTTTACTATTTGGGAATTAAAATGAATAATCTATTAAAATTTGAAAATTTCAACTTTTACTCTACTAACTATTTGATAATTCCCTCGAAAAAAAAAATATTAAAAAAAAGAATGGTTAGGATGGTTGGGGGGAGAATTAAGATGATGGTGGTGGTTGTTGAAATTTGAAAGTCGTAAAGTGGTGATTCTATTATCACATGAAACATGTGATGTCGAGAGTGTGATATTACCGAAATACCCACAATAAGGGGTGTTAGATAAGAAAATTTGTTTATAATGTGATGAGTCTGTGAGGTGGCATAAATTTCATTAAATAATTTTATTGTTCTTGTTTTGTATGTAATAATGTAAATGACAGCTGCATCTTGTATTTCTTAAAGCAAATAAATTTTGTGTCCTTATCTTGGTAACAATAATGGAGTCAGTGCTGGGGTGACACAAAGGAGACACAAGGGTGACAAAAGCTCAAGTAGGTAGCCCATGCCAACACATTATTTTTATAACCTTCGGGTCTCCGTTTGAGTGATTCCAGCATGATTGAAACATCTACGGTTATGTGCGCATCTCCATGTCAGAATTGTGAGAATAGCAGTAATTCCTCACCTCAGCACTAGTGTATATAAAATTTCAACATGTAATCTGATGATGGGACACCATCCTCATCTTACTATCTGCGTTAACTCTCTCTATTATTACAATCCTCATGAGTCAATCAAAATGAACGTGTCTTTTAATTAAAAATGGGTTGGATTCGGTTCAGGTTGATTAGATCAGATTATTAATGGAACCAGCCCAGATACTGGGCACCCTACTTGTATGATGATTTTTCATTAGTTTTTCCACAAATTCTTTATTAGTAAAAACAAGAAAAAAATTACTACTTCTTGGGGAACACGTAGGGTTCAACTTGGTCCGGTTCAAATTATAAAATGAACCAAACAAGTAGGTTTGGCATGCTTTAGCGCAAAGTTCAGTTTTGTTCTAGATTGGAAAAATGAAGAAACAACCAATCCAATCCTCAATTCACAGCTGGTGTAGAACCAAATTAAATTGAGAACTGACCCCCTTATAAATGTTTCATACACGAAATCCTAGTCATTATTATCTTTAAAATTCAGTTGTCAAAAATTTAACTAAAAATTTAAGTAAAATACAATTTCAATGGGTTATTTATTTACTTATTAAAATATATGTGTTCGGAAGTAAGTTTGTACGATACAGGTAACTCAAGAATTGAAGTAAGTGATTCAATTCATTATTTTGATTTGATTTTAGATTCATTTTAATATCATTAATTCAATCTAATTTTGATTCTTATTTATGAGAATTGACTAGGGTACCCATAATTGAGCCCGACCCAAAGTTTTGGTATGCTTTGCGTACATATGAAATCAGAACTAACTCCTATAGGTCTGATTGGGTACTAGTAAAGTTCAATATTCATGCCCTACCTGACATGATTGTTCAGGTATTTTACAAGTACGAGTTCGAGTATATATATAAATATAATAAATTTTAAAATTAAAATAATTTACTTTAAAATTTAGTATAATTTTTAACTTTTTAAATTATATAAATAATTTAGTTTGTAAACTAAAGTTCAAATTTATAAATATATATAGATTTTTAAATGATTTTTATTTTTTTTTTAAATTTCAAGTTCTGAAACGATTTGGGTTTGGGTAATGGGTATTTTTGGGTTAATTACAGGTTCGGACTTATTTTGGGGAAGGGAAACCGAAACAGAACCAAATCAAGACGGGTATGGTTCGGGTATTTTTGGCTTATGGATACAGGTGCATTTTTTGGGTCGGATTTTGAGTGGATAACGGGTTTTTTTACAACCCTAAATTGACCTAGATCGGTTCGGTTTGGATTTGCTCCAATACCAAACGAAATGGAACGAAGTTGCACTTCTAGAATAAATAGGAACGCTGAGAAAAATAAGGCGGAGAGACACGTTAGAAGGGTAGTCTGGTCACACGTGTGAAAAAGGATCTCAGAGAACCAGCTATAAAAGAAAGAAAAGTCTACTGTTGCTCTTGTCCATCAGGCCAAAGTATTTTTCTTTAAGAAAATTAAGAAGCTCCGAGTCGTCTTCTTCTGTTGGTAAGTTCTTCTCTCCTACTCTATAAAATTAAATCTTGGGTTTTAGCTCCACTTCCTTTCTTTGAAGGAAAGAAAGTTTGGGAATTCTTTTAAATCTTGGCACCTGAAGCTTGTGTTATTTATTTATTTATTATTATTTAAATCTTGGCTTTAATTGATTTATTGAGATTTGAGCTCCATTGATTTCAATTCTTTTTTAGTTATATATTAATGGACTTCTTTTCAGGATCTTATCAAGTTCTTCTTAATCAGAAATCAAACCAGCTTTAATGGAGATCTCATCCATAACATGGTTATCCGAAATGGTAAAGGTTATTGTGTTCATCAACTATAGAAATCAAAATAATTAGTTTTATTTTATTCCTTAAAGAAAGTATTATATATAAGGGTTAAATTTCTGATTTAATTTACAGGGAATGGAGGACCCAACCTTCATCCATCAATGTGAGATGAGTTTTCTCACCACAAAACAAATAGCAGATTCATTTGGAGAGGAATTCCAACACTCATTCACCAGTACTGATAGCTTCTTCTCTTACCCACCATCCTTTAACCCAAGAAGCAACAAGACCACCAACACCAACTTCAGATGTTTACCAATGGAAGCCTTTCAGCCGATTAGCCCTGAGAAATCCACAAATAAATTCGAGACTGGAAGTTCTTCTACTCCCAGCATTCTTTATTTTGAGAATCCGACCAATCCTCAGAAGTTCTATGAGAATATAGCTGGTGCAGTGAAGCCTAAAGAAAAGGTTGTTTCTCATGGAAACACGACCTTCGGAACGTCTTGTGAGAATAACCAGAATAATAGAGGGAATAAGAGGGCAAGCGCCTTGGCTACTAAGTCGCCTTCTTCCGCTCAAGATCACATAATTGCGGAGAGGAAGAGACGAGAGAGGCATGCCCAGATGTTCATGGCTCTATCAGCCATTGTCCCCGGCTTAAAGAAGGTACCCTTTCTACGATTTATTTTTGAGGCCTATGGAAATCGGTCTGCAATGGATTTAAATTTGAGTAAATTCTAAAAATACGGGGCAACTTTTGTTAAAATTTCCATTCCAGTACAGTGTTCATTTTAATTATGAAAACATGCATAGCGTTATACATTTGGGGTCCAACTCAAAACCAATTGGTAACGAGTGGAAAGTCCCAAAAACTTGAAAGGAGAGAGACAAGGTAATAACTGTCCGAGGTGTGACTAAACTCAACAGAGCGAGATCACAGGATTTTAAAGTGATGATCTCCCTGATAATAAAAAAAAAATAGTGAGATCATTGGTATTTATTCTAAAAGTGACGATCTCGCTAAAAAAAACTTGTTTTGAGAATTAAAATGAACAGTGTACTGAAATGGGAATTTTCTCATATTCAGCACATGAAATGGTAATTTACCCTTTTAACTTTTATGCTGTTTGTCTTTAAAGTCAAATATTCGAATTAAAGGGAATTCATTCAAGGGTTTGTGACAAAAGATTTAAATTTAAAAAAATAAAAAAAAGATTTAAATTTCAAAACAGTATAAATGAGAGAGAGATATTTGGGACAGATTAATGAGCCTGTTACAAGTGATGAAATCAAGGGGATTGTTACGCATTTTGATTTTAAAAAAGAGAGATTAATCAAGCCGCTGTTATCTATCTGATGGAAAGTTATGGCTTACATCCCACTGAACTAATCAAGAGAAATAACACTTATATAAATTTATTTATTGGAAACATAATGAAAATGACAAATTTTAGCATGTTATATACCATCATGTGATCAGTTTGAATTATTATTATTTTTTTGGAGACATTTACAAAAACGTGAACAACTTTTTACGAATTTATGATTTCAGCTCATTGTTCATTTTAATTACCAAAACGTGAATGGGCAATGAATTCGATGGTTTTAAAGTGACTATTTCACAGGTTTAAAGTGATAATTTCATGACGATTTTGCTTTTAACCTGTGAAATTGTCACTTTAAACCTGCAAAATAGTCACTTTAAAATCGCTGAATTCGTTGCCCGCTCACATTTTGGTAATTAAAATGGAAAGTGGGCCAGAATCGTAAATTTGTCAAAAGTTGATCATGAAATAGTAATTTATCCAAAAAAAATTAGAGAAAGAGGAATTTTCAACAAGTTTGAACATTTTTATTTTTATTCTTATTGCAGATGGATAAGGTTTCTGTTCTTGAAGATGCTATAACTTACATGAAACAGCTCCAAGAGAGAGTGAAAACACTTGAGGAACAAATAACAAAGAAGACCATGGAATCTAAGATCAACGTCAAGAAATTGCAACTCTCCCCGGATGATGACACGTCTTCCTCCGATAAGAACTTTACTAACAGATACCATGAGATTCTTCCTGATATGGAAGTAAGAGTTTCCGATAAGAATGTCTTAATAAGAATTCACTGTGAGAAACATAAAGGAATTCTCTTGAAAATACATGCCGAAATTGAGAAGCTTCATCTAATTGTTGTCAATTCCAGGGCCATGGAATTTGGGAATTCCACTCTGGACATAACGTTAGTAGCTCAGGTAATTTCTGATTCTTTCTTATGATCATTGCTTGTGTATTTTTTTAAGAAAATTCCAAAAACATACAGAGCTTCTACTAAAATTTCCATTTCAGTACAATGTCCATTTTAATTCCAAAAACATGCATATCAAGATCGTAATTATTTACTCTAGTTTTTAAGTGATGATCTGGCTGAAAAATGAATCAGGTATATATTTACCGACGAGATCACTAAAAGTGACCATCTCAAAAGATGTTTTGGAATTAAAATGAACAGTGTACTTGAATGGGAAATTTTTCATAGGGTGAATTACCATTTCTTGAGCTGAATTTAAAGAATTTACCATTCCGGTTCACTGTTCATTTTAATTACTAAAACATGAATGGTAACAAATTCGGAGGTTTTAAAGTGACTACTTCATAGGTTTAAAATGGCTATTTCGTAGGTTTAAAATGATTACTGTTCATGTTTTGGTAATTAAAATGGACAGTGAGTGGGAATCATAAATTTGTCAAAAGCTAATCACGTTTTTGTAAATATCTCTTTCCACACTTGAAATGATAGTTTACCCTATTTTTTAACTGAAAGAAAGATAAAATAATTTTTGTGTCTATGTTCTTTTATTTGTTGTGAGATCAATGTTGAAGTCTTTAGTTCTCGGTTTTTTGCTCTTCAAACCCATTAAAACCAATATCAATTTCTTGCAGATGGACGTTGAATTTTGCATGACAATTAAAGATCTGGTAAAGAATCTGCAGTCAACACTTCGTCCTTTTATGTAAGAAAGAAGAAGATACTTAGGGTATGTTTGATTGCATATGAAAAATAGGGTGGAAAATCAATTTTAAAGGAAAATGACATTTTTCAAGTGTTTGATTGCACATGAAAATGGAAATTCATTTTCCACCCCAATCAAAAAGCCTACCAAAACATGGATTTCACTTTTCTACCCATATGGGTGGGAAAGTGAAATCCACCTATATTTTTCATTCTCAATTCTTTCCCACTCATATCTTCTTATTCCCTACCACCATCACCACCACTACCATCACACTAATCTCATTGTCATCACCATTGTCGTCACCATCATCACCATCTCTGGCCACCTTCTCTCTCTCTTCTTTATCTTCTTCTCCATCCCTCACCTCTACCGACACCACTACTACCGCGTTCTCCCCTCATCTTCCTCATCATCTTCTTCCTCACTTACCTTCGCCGCCACCACCACCACCATGTTCTCCCTTTTTCTTCCTCATTATTTTCTTCTTCACTTACCTCTGTCGTTGTCGTTACCATCGTCACATCCTCCCCTCTCCCTTTTCCTCCTCATCTTTTTCTTCCTCTCCCCCTTCTCTCATCTTCTTCCTCTTTCTCCTCCTCTCATTATTCTTCTTCTTTTTTCTCATAATGTTTCCATGATTTTGTCCAAGTAAATCAAGCAATGGAATTTTATTTTCCAACCCTAACTATTTTCCACTACTATTTTTTTCATGGATTTCAAATTCCATGGAAAGTCACTTTCCATGCAATCAGACATACTCTTAACTCCTAGTTTAATTGGTGTACAAAATAATCTTTCTTTTTGGCTTCTTCTTTTTTAGGAGTTTCCAATGAAATAAGATGATGCAATTTGTCTTAGTCTCTTGTTTTAAAATGATTTCTGTTGAAGTATGAACCAGTCTACCACCTTTATATTTTTTGTTCTTATTAGTAAGCAGTGGCTATGAAGGGCCCCACCACCTTTAATACACCTTGTTTGGTTGCAAAGTTAGTTTTGCATTTTTTTTTAAAATTGTGATTGTTACTTTTTGTTTTTGTAGTTTATACCTTGGGCCTTTTTTTCGTGGTGGTCGTGGAAGAGATAAAAAAGGAGTTGTGATAATCTGACATTTTTTTTTTTCAGACGTTCCAATCACATAATCGTAGATCTTTTTGCATCGGGATACACAAGAAAAGATGTATGGTTTAATGGTTGTCAAATCAAGGAACGTATGGGGGACTTCTGAAAAAAGAGCATCAGATTATCATTAGTCTAAAAAAGAAACTGGATCAGACTCAGGGTGGAGGATTGAAGCCCTCCTCTCACACCTCAACACATGCCACATAAGTCAAAATCCAAGAAATTAATGCCTAAAATATTTTCTTTTGAAAATATCCTTGGATTGTGGATGCATACGACATGGACTCAGAGAAAAAAACAAGCCAAGCTTTGCTTTGTATTCTCTTGTGACGCAATTATAAGTTGGAAAATGTTGAAGTGACATTGACATCGTTTCACACGTTATGGATGTATATGTATATATATAGGGTAGCGTTCGATAGCTAATGTTGGGAGCCAAAATTTGTCCTATATGACTTAAATTTTTTGGAATGGGCTGATTTTTTTGTGAGGATGATCTCTATGGTGAGGAGATCTTCATCACAAAAAATCACTCCTATTTGAAACTTCTAAACCACTTTTGATGGGGTTAGAAGTTTTAGATTGGGTTGATTTTTTGCAAGGATAATCTCCTCACCATAAATAATCGTCCTCACAAAAAATCAACCCATTTTAAAACTTCTAACCCATATAGGACAAAGGCGTTGACTCCCTAACATTGGTTGTTGAACACCAACCCTATATACATATATGCTTTTCATCAAAATACGAGTCAAAATCACCTATGTGTGAAACAATGTCAATTTCAATGTCACTGTAGCACGACCCTTATAAGTTAGATATTGAAATAAAAAACCAACTTTTGTTGAATGTGTGTGATGTTGTCTTCATGTATCCTCCTGAGTTTTAATCATTTGGGGTTTTAGTAATGAATTAACATGGTAGAAGTAGGAGTTTAAAACACATCAAGCTCCTAATTGAGCTGCTTGCTACATGACATGCAGCTTGATGCATTTAGTCTACAACCAAAATGTGCCACGTAGACACTTTATATTGTTATTGTAAAGAGGCATCACTTTGGGTTGTGACTCTTAGTAATAAATACATTGGGCTTCATGCCATGTGGAAAACGGCTTGATTAGGAGTCCAATGTTTTAAACTCAAAAGTGAAGGTCTTGAGTTTGAGTCGCTCCTCTTGGATTTATCCAAAAGGAAGAGGGGATTCTCTGACTTTGCTTGTAAAAAAGTCTGTGAAATCTCAAATTGTTTGTTTTTTTTAGAAGGAAAAGGTCTCATTAGGGGCAAGGGTTGAGGGGGAGAGGGGGAGGGATAGGTCTACTAGGGGAGCAGATCCTCTGTGATACGTGTTCCCTGCAATTCCATGTAGTGGAATATGACGGTTGAGGGAGTCACGTCACACATCCACAATATCCCCTTGTTAAAAAATTGGATGTCACATACCGTCTATTTTAAAAGCATTCATCAAACTTAAAAAATGTCTTTTTTTTTTTTTTTTTTCAATTATTATTTTTAAATATGATCTACAAAGGATCCGTATGAGTCTGTAGTGTTAGATTTTGTTTTCAAGTAGTAAATCTTTATCCCTTAATCACTAAAGGGAACTGCGGGGAACACAACTGTAGAGGATCCACTACCTTTACTAGGAGGAGTCAAAGTGACTTGGGTTGACAGTCATTACCTAGAGAAGAAAATTTTGAATCCTCTTTACATAATAGTGAAACATTTTCCTTACCCACTTACTTAGGTTTTAAGCCTTTCCTCTTTAGATGTCATAAAAAAAAAACTCAGGTCTGAGTTTCACCTTACCCACTTAGTTAGATTTTTTCTTTTGAGCTTGATCCAAGGTTTTGAAAATGAATCGTTCCCAAACTTCCACCTAATTTTAAAATTAAAATTAAAATTCAACGATGAAAAATCACTTTTTTTTCTTTCAAGGTTCATATAATTTTGTCCTCTAGAACTCTGAAATCAGATAGTGTTGTATATCACAAGGTGAGGCCAAGGACTCTTGCTAAGGGTGAAATCCTTACTCGGTAAGGTTAGTGGAACTCTACTTGATATGGTAAAATGAAAGTGGCATGCTTCTATCCGTCCGTACGTATTATGTGGTGTTGCTGATTTACGTTTTTTCTGCTTTGGCAAGTGAAGGATAAAGACAAAGCCACCAGTCTTTTAAGGAAAATGACGTTAGAGGGAAGGAAGAAAAGATGCCTTCCCAAATTAGGTATGTTTCCTTTGCAGGAATATTGTATACACATTAAATAAACTTATCCCGTTCTGAACATCCATTATTCGGTGAAATGTCCCAAAGGGTTAGAGGTTTTTCCAAGGAGTCGTGATAATATGATGCCCCCCTTTGAAACACGCCCCCATAACAGAACTGTAGATCATTGGCCTCGAGATACACAATAAAAAGAGTTATGGTGATGCTTATTCCGAGTCAAATGATGTGCGGTTCTGTGATGGGGGCCTAGGAAATCATTACACTTTTCGAAGCATGCATTTCCATTTCCAGGAATCTTGCAACTCTATTGTTAGTGAAGTTACTAGGCATGGCTATGCACACGAAGCATCAAGCTTCCTTTCGTTGCATGAATAGCTTTGATATGAAGCCCTCAAAGTTCATTCTCTTTATTGCCCTCAACTTTTTTTTTTTATACAAATAGTGATAGATCATTTATGTATATATAAGTGAAAATTCATTCATAAACAAAGAAAAATGTGTACATAGAGGCAAAATATAGGAGCTCCTCCTAGAGGTTGAGAAGTTCTACTAGAGAACGGACTAAAGGAAAGGAAATGGAGCTAAACAAAGCAAAATTAATATGACCAGGGAATAGCCTTAAAGCCTCAAAGAGGTTAAAACTATCAATTATTCTCACCAGGCAATATCAAGTCCCACTTGAATACAAAATCCTTAAAAAAGAACCAGAGCTTTCCTTATACATCTTAGACTAGAAAAAGAGATTTGCCTTCACTGCTAAAATGGTGATTGAAAGCTCCTCTTCAATCCCATCAAAGGCTCTTTTGTTCCACTCTTTCCAAATATTCTACGCTCGAGCAAAATACCAAAAGGGAGCATCTCTCTAAAGAACATTCCCTCAAGGGCCAAGAGCATAGTAAGACTGAAAAGGACTGAGTTGGGTAGAGTCCAACACCTGTTAAAGATATAGAAAAAGATATGCCATATGGCTGAGGCCACTTGGAATTGAATGCCAAGGTGATTTAACGATTCCCATTTACATGTAACGTAGATGTCAACCATAATGACATTGCGGGTTATGAGATGAGTTTCATTAAAATTTTGTAGCGAACATAAAAGATGACTTTAGACAATAGGGAAATCGTAAATGGATAACAACATTCTCGCTGGTCATTGAGATTTCTTTTGAAGTTAAGGTTTCATGGAGAGTATTAAAAATTTTGATTCTCAAGGGAACATCTCCTATCCACACATTCACCACCCCCCCCCCCCCCCCCCCCAAAAAAAAGGACTTTGCACCCTCCTGACATTGTCAATCCCATTCTAAATATTTTTTTCAAACTAGAACTACCAAATGCACTTCTAGCTCTTCTAGACGGCTCTATTCATTTACAAAGCCTCCTAATTCCCATCCCTCTTCTTGGTATAGGGAACAATCTTTATTCCAACTCACTCGATGATACTTAAGAGAAACCACAGAGTTGCTTCATTGGAAATTCCTGAATTTTTTTTCTCTAGTGAAATTGGCATTGGTAATAGAGAATATATAGAGGTGCTAGTCAACTACTTCACAACAAGACAAGCCATCCGTATTTGGATAGGGATGACGTAGTAGAAGCGTGTGAATCAATAGATTTAATTGATAAATAAGTAATAGCTTAAAATAAAATAAAAAAACATAAAATTAAAAAGTAATTAAGAGAGAAAAGATAATTGAATTGATTGATTATTTTTTGTTAATTTTCATATTTGGAGATCCTTATATAGATAACTCCATCATAACAATTTAGAATCCTACTAAAATACTAAAAATTAACATTTTTTTTATCAGTAAGATGAGGCTATGAAGGGCCTCTCCTTTTTATTAAAGCTGCTAACCCCGAAAATAACAATAATTTATATCCTCCAAGAGGGTATTTAACAAATTCACCGGGGTATTAGAAGAATTAAAAAGACAAGGAGATACATTTAGCACTCATCTTCTCGCTAACCAGTTTGCCGCTTCATTAGCTTCTCGCCACTCAAATTCCAACATGATTGAGTTGAAACCTCTCATAGCATACTTGATATCTCTAATAAGGCTAATTAGTCTCCAGGGAGTGCTCCATTCTTCCTTTATTCCCTTGATAGCCATTAACGAATCTGAATTTATAAGAATGTCCATATACCCTAGCCCCCCAAGATGCTGCAAGCCATTTAGAATTGCTTCCATTTCGATTGCAATAATATTTGTATAACTTGAATGACTCAGTCCAACAGTAATCAATTCACCCGTAGAGTTTCTAGCAATAAACCCAAAGCCTACCCCTATCTCTGTCAAGGACCCATCGGTATTCAGCTTTACTACTCCCATTGGAGGACATGTCCATCAAAAAATAAAGAGCTCTCTAGTTTTCAACATACCAGTACAGCCCCACCTCTGAATTAAGCTTAAACATTTAGCCTTATCCGTCTTCATCTCTTCGATTTTGCCACACACATCAGCCATAATTAAACGGTTAAGTTGCTGCTAATTCATTTCTTTCTCGTCAAAAATTCGATGGTTACGTTCACGCCATAAATGATATATTGTAGAGTAAAAAAAAATTAATATTCCTAACTTATCTATAACATAACACTAACTTTCCAATTATATTAGAACTCAAATTTTGGACATTTCTAATCACTTTTAATTATAACAAAAATAATAAAAATGAATTTCAAATAAATTAGAAACTAACAAGGAATTGTACTCCTAACATAACTATGAAAATAGAAATCTTACTAGAACTAGAAATAGAAATCCTACTAAAACTCTAACTAGAATTATAGATGTCCTACATCAAGGGATCTTGTTCCCTAAAATGATAGTTTTCTGTTCATTTTTTCAAAAAATGGTGTGCTAGGTCATAATTTGGTTTCACATGTTTGCGCTCGAATTATTCAAATGGGGTTTAAAGAAATTTCTTTCTAAACATGCTCTTGTTAATCTACATGCAAAATTTGAGTGACTGTTCATGTAAAGAGGATTTCAACAGCATGAAAGAAAAAGAATAGGACCGAGTGTGTGAACTTCTATCATATATAACTGGATTTCTCTTTAATGGGCATTGAAGAGAATCTCTAATGTTGTTTGAAGACACGCAATTTCTCACCTTTGTTAGCATAATTTGTATGTGCCCATGGTCGGTTGTAATATTTGAGCTAGGTACATTGCTTCATGGTTTGAGCTCAATAACTTGGTAATCAGATTTCTTATTGATTGTTATCCAAAATGTGGGAACTTCAATCAAGATATATTGATGTTTGATGCAACTTTGGAGGGGATGGTATTCTTTCTTACTACGTGTTTACTTGTTATCCTTAGAACTTACTATGTGAGAAGGCCTTAACTTTTTATGGATTTGTGGAAAGAAAAATATTTTGCGATGTTTTACACCATTGCATTTTGAATGCTTTTGGGGGTCTTATAGTTCCTAGGATGCTTTTGTCATCCTTGATCTTACTGTCGAGAGGAATAGTATGTGGTGTACCTCAATGATTATGGGCTACGTTATAGCCAGATTAGCAGTGAAAGAAGGGCAGATGGTTGCAGTTATTTAAGAAGTTCTCAAGGTAAGAAGGTACAATACCCGACCATATATTCTTTAATGATCTATTGACGACTGCTTGTAACCATTCAGGGTTCAAATCAATGATAAAATGTGTTCTGATTAGCCAATGTTGCGTAAGGAATTTTACTGCTTATTCCAACCGATTTGGACTCCAAAACTATGCATCCAGCTTTCCTGTCTATGGAAATTTGCTTGATTTTCCTTTTTAAGGGATTGTTTTCATAATGTTTCTTAGCAATTTGGTAGAAGTGTTAAGGTAGGTAAAATTATTTTTGTTGTTTAAATGCTTGCTCTTTGAAGTATGAGAGAAGGAAATCCTAGAAGCAGATGACCATTCCCGTTACTGTCGAGTTAGAAAATTGAAAGAGGACATTGTGTGAGATACCCTTGAGTATTCATGTTTCTTTTTTCTTTTTTCATGACAAATTCCCTTGACTTTCTTACAAACAAGAACTCAAGATTTTGGACTTTCATAACATCATGAGATGAATATGAACAGAATTTACATCCGAAAACAGCTACTCACTCTGCACTATATTAAAATTCATACCAATCAGGAAAAAACAAATCATAATAGCATTCACTGAGAATAGCTGTTTCCTTTTGTTATTTGGACTTTCTCAATTAATTTAATGAAAAAAATACTTCCACCAAGCAAGCCCTTCATGTGAACTGGCTAATTATAATTCAGAGGGAGTAGCCATCACTCTCAACCCCAACAAAATTATTAACCTGAAAAAAACTTGTTTGTTTGTTAAACACCTATTTGCAATGTGGGTGCAATACCATCAAGGTCAATAACCACGTCACGTCTAGTTAATATAAACAATTTGAAGGTTAGTATAAAAACTGAATTATAATTTTTTTAAGGAGGGTATTAGGTAAGCCATGGGTTTTTATGAATTATTAATTGCTAACGGTTTGAACACGCAAGTATTTTGAAAAAAATAATTGCTAATCCAGTTGATTGGGGAGACAATTCATTTAAGCTTTGCTACTCTGGCACGTCAGTGATTTGACTTCTTACTAGTGTATTTGTCGGATACGAGCGTCTTTATCCAATGCTTCAGTTATGGCTATTGAATTTTGTTGAACATGGATGTTCTTAACGGCTTCATGGCATACATGAAGCTCCTGTAAAGTTAATATAAAATTATTGTTGTATTATTATGCTACGTTAATTTTTGTTCTCTCTTTGACATGAGTGCGGCTATTTTTTTTTATTTTTTTTTTCCGTTAAGTAATTTGAGCAGAGCTTTCGGCAATAATTATTTAGATGTCTAAACCAAGTGTCAGATCATGTTTCATTAGTGTATCCTTCTCCCTCTTTCTATGACAGATGAGTGACGCATATAATCTATGAAGGTTCTTGCAACTTGTTTATGTATATTGCATCTGTATGTCTGTTGTGTCATATGGTTTAGATTTACATTCTAAACCTTCATTTAGGTTCCTTATTAGTAGGCCAACTTATTTTTAGAAAGACATCTATGCTTGATTGGTTACCCATGTACTTAATCATCTCTTGAACTAAAAAATCTGATGCAAAATCTTTCAAGATATAGGGGAAACCTAAGCTTGATTAAATATTTTCAAGAACTCATTTGTAGATTCTTTGGACTAATGTTCAAAGTAAATAGTCTAAATATAATAGAAACCATTGTTTGGTTAGTTCGGGTTCGATCTGAGTGCACCTTCTATTTTTCGTTTGGTTATTTGAACACACCTCTGATCCATAATCATTTAGTATCCAGAGTATGCATATGGATTGTTTTTGGAGAAAGGAGGGAAGGGGCATCAGTGTCAGGTATTTACTTCCATGCATGGCGTATCTTTGTGTGTTTGGCTGTGTATGCAATATGGAATACAGTCAAAACCTTCTTTTAGAGTTGTTACCAGCAATATTTTCAGAGTGACATTCCAATATCTCTACGATTACCCATGTACTTATCTGGATTATTGAACTATTATGAGTAATGCACGCATTTTAAGTTAAAAAAAATAAAACACTTCTTTTCTGCTTTTTCTTTTTTTTTTTTACGAATTTTTATAAAACTCAATAAAAAAAAATGCTACTGTAACTTGTTGTATGTTGCAAAGTGTAAACTTGTAAGTTGTGACGTATAACACAAGCCGACTTTGAAGCTGCTAGCTTCAAAATTTTGGAGAAATCCATCTTTTTAAGTGACAAATGACCTTTTATCTTTAAAAAAAATTAATAGTATGGCCTTCTACAATTATTTGAGATTACACCTTAATTTTTTAAATTGATGATTTGTCCTTTAACTTTGGTCTTTTTTTATAAAATCAATAGAACAATAACCTCAATGTCTTTATTATCTTCACCATCAGTATTATCATCACCACCATATCATCACCTCCTTCAACATCATCAATTTCATCCTCACTGTAGACACCCAAATTTGAATGGGCCCTCGACTCAAAGTGCCCAAAAATACGTGAAAACTGGAATGAGCCTCAAAGTCAAAATCCTAAAAAAGCTTGTTTTATTCAAATAAATGGTCTAAGGCCCCCTTTTGCTTGGCTCATGGGCTAAGAACTCCTCCTCCCTTTGTGCCATCACCACATCACCTCTCAACCCAATCTAATCCTACATATACTTTAATCTAACTAAATCCAACCCAACCCCTAAGTCCATTAACTCTAAATCATCTCACTTCTCAATCTAAGCCCAACAATCACAACCAATTAATAATGATCATCACAATGGGACACATGTCATCATCTCAACCCACCTTCCTAATCCATCTACCAATCCCATCACCTTTCTCTAAAAAGTTAATCTACCCACATCTCAACCTACACCCATGTCATAACCTACTCCATCGTTTTCTCTATATCCCTCATCACAAGCCACTCCCACACTCTTTCTCCCTAATCAATTCATTAAACGCACCCCCTCTACACCTCTTTGACACATGTCACCATGTCATCCACCTTCTCAAAAAAATCAACCACCATTCTCTTACACCACCATTCTTCTAATAAAAATATATTTCATTCAATTTACTTAACACAATCAAAATAGGTTGAAAGATCTAACCCATTTGAATCACAAGCTACCTATTTATACCTCCTTCCACAAATATCATTCCCCTAATATTAAATTTCACACATCTTACTCTTCAACCTCATGTCATTTTATACCTTTCCACCCTTTCACCCCATTTTACCCCTAAAAATCTATAAAAACCCCCCATTCTCACCACAAATCCTTTTCAAGACTTGAACCCTCTATCAAACCTTATAATTCTCTCAACCCCTCTCTCAATTCTCTTAACTTTCTATCTCTCTTTCTCTCTCTCTATCACACAATCTCATACTTACATCCATCAACTACTAAAACCTCTACTCTACAAGCATATCAAGACTAAGATCAAGTAGTTCATCTTGAAGATTAAGGAGAAGACTCAAAGAAAATCAAGTCAAAAAAGATAAAGTAAGAATTAAAAAAAAAAAATTAAACCCCTCTTCTCTCCCCTTCATAATTGTTCCATTCTACTTCTCCTTTCTCTTTCTTTTATTTTTGTTTTTCTTTTATATCAACTTTAAAATGTGATGCAAACCATCTTTTACTTCTGGTAGATTGACTTTGGCTCGATCAAAATGGTAGAGGTTGAAAATCCTTTTCAAAATATTTATTAAAATCCTTATAGTAATGCACACACCATAAAAGTTTAAGACTAAGGCTTTGGGCCCTTATCTAAATCTAGGGTAGATTAATAACCTTTATCCGTCCGAGAGTCACTACAAACAAAAATATTTTGAAACTAGTTTTCCAGTGTCCATTCATACCAGTTTTTAAAAACTACTGGTGGGGACTCCAAATTCAAGTAGTAGAGATCTTCGAAAATGAAAATCTCATGGCTATACTCATCATCACTATCATATTACCAAAATTTTGAAATGAGACAAATAATACACATGAAACATATTCCATATATTTTCAATTTATCGAATTTTAAATCGGATTTTTGCAATCCAAAATCCAATAGAACTGGAATTTTTCTCATATCAAAATTTTGTCATATTTCAAATTACTAACAAGGCTCTTAAGGACTATTTAGAAAGAAACCCCTCCCAAAGAATTTATTAAGTAATTTTATCTAAATATTTTGAGATGGGTTTAGATATAACAATAAGATTCATATCATTATCTTTAAATTGACATTTTTCTTAGTGCTTTTATTTATTAATAGTGTTGATTTCAAAATCTCTCTCTTTGTGTTTGGGTAGATAGGTGTTTCAAATGTTTTTTTGTTTGGAAAATGCTGGAATGACATAGGGTATTTATTGCAATTTGATAAGGTCCCAATTATTCGATTTTGGGACCGTAATTACATTAAGATTATCATCATATAATTGTTAGTTCCCATAAATAATTATAAAATTAAATTATTTATCTAAATTAATAGAGCTAATGGGATATTATTGCTAAATGCAGATAAATAAAGCGCACGTGAAAATTGCCAAACGATTAACAAAGTCGGTTACAATGTGAGTGCAAAAAGGAGAAAAATGATCGAAAATGAACTGTAAAAGGCGCCATGTCACCTCACCGCTGTTGGGCTTGGGTGCTCCGTGGTGATCTCAAGGAATTTGTCCTCGAGATTTGCATGAGATGTTCGAGAAGCTTTGGTTGTTGTAATAGAATGGTTCATTCGAATCAAATCATCCGTCAAATCAACCCGAATACCCGAATACAAATGTTATAAATCGAAAAGTTGATTTCAAAGAGGGGGCTCTCTTCTTCTATAATTTTCTGATTTTTCTTTCTTTAATTCTCTGTAATTTTCTTCTTTGAGAAAGCTTTTGATTGTAGTGAGAACAACAAGAGTGATTTCATCCTTTATTTCTTATTGTAACTCTTTTGAAGATCCATTCAAGAAGGAATCAAGTTGCATCTTCATCTTTGATAAGGTCCCAATAATCTCACTTTGGGACCGTAATTTCACCAAGATTACCATCATATAAATACTAGTTCCCTTAAAATAATAATAAATTTTATTAAATCCCAAATTAATGTGGCTAACAATAGTTTGTTACTAATTTCAGGTAAAAATGGCACATTCAAAAACCAACAAACGGTGTAACAATTACTGTTACAACATGCGAGCAAAAAGGAAGCATCCGGCAAAATCTCGAGGATTTTGAGCGCCACGTCACCGCGCCGCGGCTAGCCAAGACCTCGCCGCGATCATTTCGAGGAATTTGTCTTCGAGATTTTTACAGAAGCTTCGGTGGTTGTAACTGATTGGGTCATTTGAGTCGAATTATCCGCCAAACCACCCCGAATACGAACATTATAAATTGGGAGGTTGATTTTAGATAAGGGGGCTCTTCTCCTCTTCTCTTCTTCCATAATTTCTGATTTTTCTTTATTTCTTCTCTGTAATTTTTCCTTTGGGTGAGCTTTTGAGTGTAGTGAAAACATCAAGAGTAAGCCATTGGTTATATTGTAACTCTTTTGAGAGATTATCAAAAAAAGAATCAAGTTGCATTTCTATTTTACATTTTCTTTCCATCTATCTTCTTGCTTTTAGTATTGTTGCAATATGATCCTTGCGATGATCGGCTAGATTGTCATTAGAGAAGTCAAGAATGCCGGAGCAAGTTCACTCCATTAATGTTATTTTAATTCATTACTTCTGTTTTTTATGCTAATTTTATGAATCTCTTCATGATAAGATCTTCCAATTTAGACTTCCATTTCAAGCTTTGATGAGTTTTACTTAGATAAGCTCAAGAACATTCATGCTCTGTGATGAATGGAAGCATAAGTCGGATAATCTTGCATAAACAAGAGCCTTCATGAAGACTTTTGGGTTCCAATCAATGGTTACATCGAATCATCTTTCGATCCACGAGCAATGACTTGCTACGTGGATTGAGTTATGTTTTAGAATTAATTAGCATTTTTGGGTAACTTGCAAAGGTAATCTTGAATTCTCTAAACTCTTTTCCTTATACCTTCAATCTCTATTGTTAGTTTAATTT
Source organism: Akebia trifoliata (assembly GCF_017979445.1). Classification (NCBI taxonomy): domain Eukaryota; kingdom Viridiplantae; phylum Streptophyta; class Magnoliopsida; order Ranunculales; family Lardizabalaceae; genus Akebia; species Akebia trifoliata. Next base: position 9,532,900 of record NC_141376.1, on the reverse strand, counting down.
CATTTACAAATTAGTTGCTACTTTCTTCTCTGTTTTGTTTTTACAAATCAATTTATTTTAAGAAAAATCTATTTTCTAATTCTGTTTTAGGTCTTTTATCCGATTAAATCTTTGAATCTTCATTGTCCCTGTGGAACGAATTCGACTTGCCCAAAGTTTTAGTTCACATCTTAATCTCTACATTTATTTAGCAAGTTTTACAATCGATCAATCTTCTTCACCCATCTTCTCCTTTCTTTTATTATTTTCTGCAATTATAATCCTTGCAATGAGTGGCTAGAATCTCCTTAGAGAGTTCAATAATGCCAGAGCAAGTCCATCCATTTAATGTAGTTTAAATTCATTATTCTTGCTTGTCATGTTAATCATTCTATAAATTCTCCTTTGATTAGATCCCTTAGCTTATGTTTATGATTCAAGCTTTGATAGCCATTACTTAGATAAGTTCAAGAATGTATATGCTCTGTGAAGAATTGAAATATAGGTTAAGCAATCTTAATTAAATCAATATTTTTATGAATGATCCTTGGTTACATTCAATGATTAAACGACTCCACTTTCCGATCCATGAGCAATGACTTGCTACATGGATTGAGTTAAATTCAGAATTAATTTACATTATGGATGGTTTGTGAAGGCTACATTGAACTCTCTAATATCCCTTTCTTTTATCTTCAACCCCTAATTTCTGTTTTGATTTCAATTTACAAGTTGATTTTCATCACATTTGTGCAACAAATCTGGTTTGTTTTTAAATTAATTTGTTTCAAAACTCTGTTATGGTTTTAATCCGAATGAATCTTTAAATCTTCATTGTCCCTGTGGAACGAATTCGACTTACTCAAAGTCTTATTTTACATCTCTATCTCTGCATTTACACAGCAAGTTTTGCAATCGATCACAATTCTCACAAATTTGATGTAGGATGTGCACATAACCATAGATATATTTTCTCGCGATACGAGTAAAAACCATCTACAGTTATTTATGCATCTCCACGTCAGAATTGTCAAAATTACAAAAAATCTTATCTGTTTGTGTAGGATGTTCTGACTTACTTGTGATGGGACACACATCATGTATTCTTCTAATAATTTGGGGTTTTATAAAATAACCCATGCCTCAGTCCTCACTGGAGGACAACTGTCATTCTTTTTGAGATTTGAGAGAAGATATCAGCACGAGTACTATTGTTCAATCCAAATTGAAATATAAAAAAAAAAAAAAAAAATTATTAGTAACATTAACCCAGACTGTCCAGTGTAGGAATGAATCATCTATGCATGATGAATCATCAAGTAACAAACAGTCACGTTCTCACATTCATCATATCCCATTTATTTGGTATTTTATTGAGAGTTGCTATTGACACCCCAACTTTTACTTTTAACACTGATTAAAATTAAAAATATAAATCAATGATTGAGAAGAAATAAAAGTTGGGGTGGCAGTAGAATCTCTCTATTAGATTTGGGATTTTATATGGCCTAATCCTAATTGTATACAACAGCTTGTTTGAATGTGTTATAATGTTGAAATAATAACTTTAACACAAACTTCTGTAATGTTTGAAAGGTGTGTTTTAAGTTAGAAATAGCGTGCAATAGATAATTTAAAAAATTGGAGTGTAATAAGTAAAGGTTGGGATGCCAATAGCTGCTCTCATTTTATTAACTTAACACACCATTCATGCATCGAAAATTAAATACAACACCAACTTTGAAAATTGCACCCAGATGCAAGATGGGTCGTCTGGTTGAGCACTACAGTCCGGTCAAGGAAGAGGTTTTATGACGTTTTAACCCCACATTCGAATTGGTCCATGTGTCGTGGACATGCATACATAATCGTAGATGGTTTTTATTTGTATCACGATAAAACACATCTATGGTTATGTGCACATCCCATGTCAGACTTGTGAGAATCGCAGTAAGTATTTTTTGTCATTTCAGCATTTTCCAAAGGAAAATATTGGAGGACTTTGTTTTTCATTGTGATTTTCACTACATTGATGTGATAGCCATAAATATGTTACTTCAAGATATGAGTAAAAATTATCTACGTTCCACTTTGACTTCGACTATTGTTACTTCTTCGACCCGACCCCGGGATCCCGAATTCTTTTAACAGACAGAGACTGCCTCCACTTCCCTTAATTAGCTTGTTGAGGAACGTGCTTGACTATATAGGGCAGCCCCAGTTCCAGTATTGGAGGAAGCACATGGCATGGAAAGCATGGTAAGTAGGACAGCAAATCCTTAAGAAAGCTATCTCGCCGGACCATCCAGTCCGGGGGCAGAGATTCACATGTGTTTGTATCCATTCCTGCCCAGCTCAGCCTTCCTTCCCTATAAAGTTCAGTATCTAGGTCTTAAAATTTCGTCGACAATTTCATTGCCTCTTGTTTTATACTCCATCCAACCAATTAATTACCTAGAAAGGCCCGGTAGGATTTTCAATGAATCCGTTAAGAGAAATTTGTCGAAACTTCATTACACCTGCTTTTTCCTAGTTCTGATTCCCCCGGAATTCCACTTCATAGGATGAGAAGCCCGGGGAATACATCTCATATTACATTGACCCTTGCAACCGGGCTTTAAGCTTTCCCGACCCGGGTATATAGAATCAAGGATATGAAATAGAAATCTCCCCAAATCAAAGAATGAAAATGAAATTCGCCTCGCTAAGAGAATCGTTATATCCGCCTCTGACGATCCATAAGACGATTCGTTGAGATTCTCCGAATTAAGGGGATAAACCAATCGGAATGGAAGGAGCTGAGGCCGAAGGACAGGAATAAATAGAAGAATGGCTTTGTTTCATTCTTCTGGAGGGTGGGGCCAAGAAGATGATTCTCCTTTTATGAGATTCTCAAGACCACTACTTTATTACGACGATTGGGCAGACAGAGATTTTATTTATTGGAACTCAATGCCTCCCGAGGGGTAGAGTCAGTATCCGCAATTGAACTAGTTGATTCAGCATCGGCAAGGAGGGCAGATTCAGTTGATTCTGTTAATTCTTCCTCTCCCGACCACTACTTGCATTTCGGCTTTCCTTGACTAAGCCTACTGACTCTTGCAGATCCTGATCTCTCTCCCAATGAATGGCTAGCCGAGCTGTTCGTTCACTGTCTCTCCTTCCCCTCGTACGGTACGGCATTAGCTTTCTTTTTCATAGGTGTAGTTCCGTTGCTTCTTCGCCCTATCTAGCTACTGGCTAGCGACTTCAACCTATTAGTCGAGTGCAGGCCTTACCTTTTGCTCCCTGTCCGCCTTTACTGTCATTGGTTCGGAACGTGACTCCGCAAACTACTGATGCGGATGCCACTCGACCTGACGAGAGCTAAGTAGGTCATACGGGGTGCTTGCTTTGGGCGGTGCTTTCTAGCTCAACTAGATCACATTCACCTTTGCTTACTTCAATCTAGTGTTCTGAAGCCAGTGCAGTGGTCAAACCATATTCCTAGCTTACGAGTAACAGTAGGAACATCTATTAGTCCGTATCGTGGGTCTACTTGTTACAAAAGGCGAACATCCCCATTCCAAATCACATAGGTCCTCAGGCGGGCATCGAAGGGGGGACGAAAAGAGTCTATTTACCTTTACAATATTCCGGAATGTATCACGGCCCTATCTATGAATCTTTTGATTAAAAAAAAAAAAAAAAGAGTGGAGCATCTCTCCGGGGCCCGGGGAACAAATAGGCGTGGGGAAGAGGGAGAGGGGGGGCTACGAGCCCTCTCCCGTTGCTGTTCCCGGACCACCCATCTGATCTACGACCACCCTCTAACAAGCCCAATGGACAAGGCTTGTTTATTGATTCTTGACTTGCGCCAGTCATCCCCCTGGTCGCCAATGTTGACAATGAAAATGGTCAAGATACTGACGTGCATGGAATGCCCTGTAGCTGACATTGAAGAAGAATCCATGAACAGAAGACTTTACGAGGATGTACTGCCCATCACCGACTTCACAAAGGGTCAAATTTCCGAAGAATGCAATTCTTTCTGAGTTCAAAGAGTCCACGCGAATCAGTAACCTGACGTTAGCGCGGATCAACTTGATCAATCAACTCCATTTGGCTGGCCTGGCCCTCTGATTCGAATTAGTGTGGATCGGCTCTGTGATTCGCGCGAAGGCGATTCGCCTCTTACGCGTTAACACGAAGAGTCTTTCAATCGGGCGGCGGAATATCGACGACGATTCAGAGACTCGAAGACCTAAACTTAAGACAGGATGTGAAACAGATTCGATGACTCAAATCCCACATGCTCCTACTTGGTGAATCTGGCGACTTGGCGAGTGCGCGAATGGGTTAATGGGCGAGTGGCCGATAGTTCAACTCGGCGATTGGATGATCCAGACAACTTGGTGCTGACTGTGCGACTGGGAACGCGAAGCGACATCTAAAGTTACATGAAACTCGAACATCTACTTTGCTGCAGTTGTAACTGAATCTTAAAGCAAAGGATTATGCCGGCATCCTTTGCCCAACACAACATTAGGGCCGTCCAGATTTGGAAGGATCACTACTCCCGAGATACTGCCGCTTTTTCATTAGGACTCAGCCGTTAGAAAACCTGCAAAAGAAAACGCACGGAAACGGCTGATTCAGTCACAAGCACGACCAGTATTGTCGGGCATGCGTTACAGGAAAGTGAAGGCGACCCCATATTCTCAACATGACAAAACCGACCAATGAAATAAAGAAAATCAGAATGGAAAAGGGATCGATCGGTGACTGGAGCAAAGGGCAGGACTTGAGTGCTGCAAATGAGCGACTAACTCCCCTCTGATCCTAAGAGGAGAGAAGCTTTAGCCCCATGGGAGTTAGTTTGTTCCAGTTAATAAGCCAGATGTAGAGTGACCTTACTGGGACTTCTAGCTCAATACAATAAGTTGGTGGGTTCGCTTTGCTCCATTCGTGCCTAAAGGCATTCAGAGGAAAGCAAAGCCATAGTGAGACTTGTTAGCGTGAGGGCAGGGGTTGCAGCGATTGCGATATCTGATATTGTTTTTGTTGAATAGAATTCATTTTCCTTTGATTGCGCACTTGTTCGAGCCGTATCTTGGGCTTTCGGGCCACTGCCACCCCCTTCCTACACTAGTGCGCCAAAATCTCTATTTGATATTATCTTATATAAGTAAGATTCGATTTCAGAGTCGTCGCTAGAGTGCTCAATCGTCATTCAGAGAGGAAACCACCGCCCGTAGGTTCGTTTGTCGTTGGGGCTAACTTTCTTCTTTTGTTTCCTTTCCCATGTCTTTCTTGGTTGGACAACCCAACCGGCTCCGCTCGGGCAAGTCTCTCTATTTTCTCTTTGGGGAGCAGAGCAGTCAAAGAATGAACCAAACCAAATGATTGTTCTAGAATGGCTATTCCTCACAATCGCTCCTTGTGATGCAGCGGAACCATGGCAATTAGGATCTCAAGACGCAGCAACACCTATGATGCAAGGAATAATTGACTTACATCACGATATCTTTTTCTTCCTCATTCTGATTTTGGTTTTCGTATCATGGATGTTGGTTCGCGCTTTATGGTTGTGGTGGATCCACCACATGCGTAATGATTCGACTTCACATTCGTCTTCTTCTTCTTCTTCATCTTCTTCTTCTTCAAATAAGAAAAGAAAGGAGAAGGAGGAGTGTTTACGAAATCTTGCCTTGAAAGAGGTGGACGAGTATCTTACGAGATATAGGCAAAATATCATTGCCGAGTTCCCCGGAGCTCACCCTTATTTGGAGTCGTGGAAAGAGCAAAACACTTCTGCAACTTGGACTGCCATGAAACTGCTCCCCCTGCAAAAGTGAATAAATACCTAGAAGTGGATTTCCTGCTGTCGACATCACCAGCCATGTATGCATCTGTGTACCCTTCCAACACAGGTTTTGCACTTCCAAAGCATAAGCATAGTTTGGATGTGCCCTTGAGATACCTTAGAATCCACTTCACCGCTGTCCTTTGTTCTTTGCCAGGGTTGGCAAGAAATCTACTCACCACGCCAACTGCATGTGCGATGTCCGGCCTCGTACACACCATGGCGTACATCAAACTCCCTACTGCTGAGGCATAGGGAACGTCTTTCATGTCTTTCTTTTCCTTCTCATTTGAAGGACTCTGCTTCACACTCAACTTAAAGTGACCTGCAAGTGGCGTACTAACCGGCTTTGCATTCTTCATATTGAACAGGTTGAAAGTTCAATAGTTATACTTTTCCTGTGATAGCCACAACTTCTTTGCTTTCCTATCACGTGTTATTTTCATGCCCAAAATCAGTTGTGCTGGCCCCAACACTTGACGGGATCCACACTCCTTGTGATGTCCTTTTCCAAATCCACAATGTCTCTGGCAACTTGGACTAACGTTTCCATGGGAAACTCCGGGTTTTGCAGCAAGAGTTTGGATCCGACCCGCTGAATTTATTGCTCGGACTCGTTGGAGTCGGCCTCTGGTTGCTGCCGAGGCGGCTCCAGGTCAATCCTGGGATTTTTGGGATTGGCCCCTCCCGCGGGAGGGGGATCCAGATCGGGATCGGGATGGGCCTCCCCCACATGAATAGAATGTTCCTGTGGTGGGACATTGAGATCGATGTCCAACCGAGGTACAGGTCTTGAGCTAGAGGAGCTCGCAGCACCTCCTCCTCCGGGTAGTACATTGAGGGACTCAGCAAAGTCCCCAATGGGGAAGCCTACCGTCCAACAATCCCAACCCCCAACCTTGCTAACAAGATCAAAACAATCCTGAGAAACTGGACAAGCCGCGCAGTGCAAAAAAATCTTTTTCTTTTTTTAATTCCTATTAAATTAATAAGAAAACGTAAAAATGGATTAATAATCATTCTTTCTCTTTGGTACAAATACCCGCAGACGAGAACTTGATTTAAATAAAAGATTTTTTACTTTCTTATCCGTATCTTTTTCAAAGAAAGCAAGGGAGCCCCTTTTTTGAGGCTAAGGTTTGGGAGGAGAAGTAAGGGAACATTGGATCCATGTCTCCCGAGGCGGACCTCAGTACATATGGCAGAACACACCCGAGAGTAAGTCTTTAGATAGACGAAAGACTGAGTGAGGACTGGATGTATCCCAAACCTAGTTGAGAAAGAAACTGAAAGAGAACCTAGCTCAACTAGGATTCTTTCTCCTGGGCAACCAATCCCAAGAAGTGAAACGAACGATGCCATGGTTCCCGAGAAAGGCCGGCCCTCCCTTTCTCAGTATATATGGCCAGCTGCTCTCTTTGAAGTCATACGTTTTTTGGGCTCGGGGACCCACCCCAAAAGCTGAGGGTCCCCGGGCCGATCGACAATCGAATCTAAACCTATTTTGATTAGAAGTGACTTCCCCAACATTCTTGGATGTAGCATCCGCCAGTGAGACTGCTCATTTCTCGAGGTAGACTAGGGCGGGGAATGAGTGTGAAGCTAGAATCCAAGAGAAATGATCAAATAGATCAAAAGGGCGCTAAGTTGAGGGAATATAGACATGTAGAAGGCTGAAAGCTAAAAAGAGAGAGAATCAAAGGGAGGGCTTATTTAAGGAAGGAAAGGATTTTTCTTTTCGGTAGAAATGATAGTTAGGAAGAAGGCTTCCAACTAGGGAATGGACTGAGAGAAAGGAGGTGAGATGTAGGCTAAGAGGGGGAGAGGGAAAGGTTGACTGCTCTCAAGCAAGAGTAGAGCGAAGTGGAAGGATTTTGGAAAAGGAGTCGTCGTAGCGTAGGTCTATATAGGCACCAAGGATATGCAATAGAAGAGAGGAGATGAAAGAACTTTACCGAAGGTGAAGGAGATGAGATCACTTTGTTCCGATAGGGACGAAGGGTCAATGTAATATGAGAAAGGGTCCGCAGGAGAAAGAGGTTCCGATAGGGACGAAGGGTCAATGTAATATGAGAGAAAGGTTGCATTCCCGGGTTCAACAGCACTCCTTCTATTGGTGGCATTATAACTTCCCTCCCCTTCTGCAATTGGTATGGCTCCCCTCCAATAGAGGAACCGGTCATCATAAACAAGAGAAGATGGACAGATAGACAATTGAGGTCTGAACCGGAGTCGACGCATGCAGTGACGCGAATCACCTGGTCACCGATCTTCAAGGTGACGGGAACATTCCATCTCTGAGAGATGTGAAAGGATTTGACGGCGGTCTGATCCAAAAACAAAAGAGTTCCTTACATTCCTATTTTAGGAGCTGAAGCTCCCTTTGTCGGTTATGAATTTGGCAGGTCTTGGGCTGGATGGCTCCAGGGCGCCTTGAACTGCTCTCTTCTCTAAAGGCACCGATCCATCTCTCGCTGCGCATTGAAGGCCTCTTCACTCTCCTTTCACATCACAGGCAGACAGTCAGCCATACAAAAGAGGGAGCGGGGGGACGAAGACGCTGAGTTCTATAGGGTCTCTCATATTACATTGACCCTTGCTTTTTCTCTCGTTAGGCACACGGGAGGCCAGGCGTACGATAGACATCTTTCGGGCGTCTTTCTTGGGCGGCTAAGAAAGACAACTATTTCATTCTGAGCCTTCCACTTCCGCCCTCGATGAATCTCTTTCAGATCCTTGAATCTCTAAATCTTCCTTCCGATGCGGACGGGTAACTGAGATAGCACAGGCTTCAGGCAGGGAACTCGTTAGGAAGGCTACTTGGAAAAGATCATGTTTCTTTCAAGTTGTAAGTCGGAAGCTTGGTTTCAGTAAGGGCACTCGTCTGTTGGCTTTTGGAAACTCTCTCTTTTCGGTGGAAGCCCGTGTGCAAGGTCTCACTTGACTTTTCCATCCTTGTGCTTAGGGCGGTAGTCAAGTCAAGCCAAGCTAAAAGTAGTGAAAGTCTGCAAGTGCGGTACTCTTTCTTTGTTTGAAAGCTCTTTCCTGATCTGTCTGCTGAACGTCTTTCCGACTCGCTTGGAGTTCCGACTTACGCAACCGCAAGAGAAAGCCAAAAGCAAACTTCATAGGGGTAACAAATCCTCTCTAGCCCATTTTTCCTATAGCTATTTGTAGCTCTTGTGAACGGTTGAAGTTTTGTCATATCATCAACATGAATACATCCAATATTTTAAATTTAGAAGTTTAATGACCGTCCATTTTAAAAACTTGATAAGTTAGATTTTTTTTTTTAATGTATATATATATTTAAAATATGATCTAAATCATGATTCATGAGTTCAAGAGGATTGAGTTGTTATTTTCCTTCAATATGATGTTTTATGCATGGTTTATAATTTCGTTATGTTTTGTATGAATTGTTTAAGATTTGCAAGGTTTTGAAATGAAACGAGTACAGAATTGAAACATTTCAAGTTTTTTTTTTTTTTTTTTCTTGAAAAAAAAAAGTGGGAGATCCAACAGAAATACATATAAAAAGGGTGAAGAGAGGGAAAAGTGAAAGTAGAGATAGAGAGAGAGAAGCGAGAAAAATACCTGGATCGTCGGAGTCGCACAAATTCAGGTTAGATTCTTCCCTTCTTCTCTTTCTTCTTCTTCTTCTGGTTTCCTTTGGTTCCTTTTAGTATTTGAGATTTGAGAAATCTGTATTCTCAAATGGATAACATTTGCTTGACTTCGGTCTTCTCTTAAAGATTGACTTATTTAAGTAGATTTCCTTCACATTTTGTAATTGAGGTGTCCCTGTGTTTTTAAAGAATACATGCTCCATGACCTAGGTCTCTTCTAAAAAACTTCTTAGATATTCCTGTTAATTTATTGGAATGTCTTATGTGTCTTAGAATTTTTTGATAATGTTTTAATCTCATTTTGATTTTGACTAAAATCAAAATAACAAAAAAAAAAAAAAGAATTTTTATACCATGGTCCTTTGAAATGTAGAGCAAGAGCTACATAAAAAAGGGCTACGGAACATTTGATCCCCTTCAAAATCGGGATATAATTTTCCTTGTAGTGAATTTTAAATGATAGAGGGTGAAATGTTGAAAAGAAAAACCGACTCATCACGTGTGCATGGATCATGGTGTTTGGTCCTGGAATATAAATAAAAAATAAAAAATAAAAAATAAAAAAATCTGACTCTGATAAAAGGTTTTGGCTGGAATCTTATATCGCATTTCTTGACATGGTAGTGAACCATAGATATTTTTTCACTCGTATTTGGATGATAAGCATATATACTTTTCGTACACTCATGTACTTGAGGTTCAGCTGAGGTGACTTCAGCCTTATTCTTTTGAAAATGGACGGACCCATGGTGGCGTTGAAATCCACGCTAGGGAATGCAGCGAATAAGGCACTGGAGAGGATCCGCTCCCTCCAAAATCGCACTGACTGTGGGTGAATCAAAGCTGACTTAGATTGACACGTGTTCTTTCATTATCAGAAAGTTTTGTGTGTCCTCAAGCTATCCACTCAAAACTCAAACTTAAAGCAAGGATGCTGCTTTAATTTGCTTTTGACTTTGGCAACTGAAAGATAAAAGAGAAATTTGCACTATTTATAGAAAAAAAAAAGACATTACAGAGGAGGAACAAATGCCTTACCAACCTAGGTACATTTCATTTTTCTTTGCAATAACGATTGCCAAAGTACATGCATGAATATACTTTTCCTGTTCTACACATCCATTGTATGGTGAAATGTCCCAAAGAGTTGTGTTTGATTTCTAGATGTAATTTGTGAAGAACCATAATCATCTGTGTATATGTGGCCTAGAAGTTTTGCCAAGCATGTCCATGACCAAGAACCTGCAACTCTATCGTCAGTAAACTCCCTAAGCATGGCCATGCCACCTTGAAGCATCAAAGTCCTTTCGTTGCGTGAATTGCTTTGATATGAAGCCGTTAAAGTTCATTCTCTATACAGTACAGCCCTCAATTCTTGTACAAAAGTGACATATCACATACACACACATATTTATATATTTTGATAAATGAAAATGAATTGGTGAACAAAGAAAAATGTTACATAGAGGAAAAAATAGGAGCTGTCCCCTAGCGATTAAGAAGACCTACTAGAGAATGAGCTAAAGAAAAGGAAAGGGGGCCTAAACGAAATGAATACGACACGGGGATAGCCCAAAGCCTCTAAAGAGGTTTAAAAAAAACATATCAACTCTTTCAATAAAACATCAAGTCCATCATGAATACAAAAGAAGATATTCAACTTGACAGCTAGAATGATGTTTGGAAACTCCTCCTCAATCTCATCAAAGGTTCTTGTATTCTTCTTTTTTTCCATATACTCCAGCATACAACAAAAGGGAGCATCCTCCAAAGAATATTCTTTCAAGGCGAATGGCTCAAGACTGAGTAGGGGATAGTCCAACACATCTTCAAGATATTGAAAAAGTCATGCCAGATGGCTAAGTCTGTTGGGGATTGAATGAGAAGGTGGTTTACTAATTCCCCGCTGAATTTGCACCTTACACAAAAGACAGCCATAATGAGCCTGTAGGTTATGAGACAATTTACCATAAGAATTCTTTCTAAAGTGGTGGACCAAACAAGAAATGGCATTTTAGATGGGATTGTGGTTCTCCAGAGGGCCAATCCAGGGAATGGTGGAGATTGAGAACTGCAAAGCATGACAAAATAGCTCGGCTGAGAAGATACCCATTTTATACTTTCTTCAAACCAAAATATCTTCATCCTCAAGGGAGATAGGGCAATCATAAATAGATAACAACAATCTCTCTTAGAACTCAACTTCTCAATCATTAAGCTTTATTCTAAAGCAAAGGCTCCATGGGGGACCAGTTCCCAACCAACTATAGTAGCTTTACAAAGCTTGATTTTATTTTATTCATCCCCAATCCATATCCTTCAAAAGACGAACTTTTCTCTCTTCCCCAACCTTAGAACGGAATCCTTTTCTGTAGTTCTCACTCTTTTTGAATATTTTTCTAGAGACCACAACCAAATGCACCTCTATGTTCTCTAGACTTCTCCCTAAATCCGCTCCTTAGTTTTTCACTGATCAGTTGTCCCCTAAGAGAATCCTGATATTTGATTTTTGTTATATCTCCAAAACCATTTACCAAGGGATTTGTTCATTATATGAATCCTCCTAGTTTCTAATCCTTCTCTCAATTCAGGGACACAAACTTTATCCCAACTCACTAGATGATACTATGGATTTGCTCCACAAAAAAAACCTAAAAGCTCTTTTCTATGCCTTTCTCCACAAAACCTGGCAATGGAAATAAATAGAGAAGCTTGCCAAACAGCTTTTCAACCAGATGAGTACTCTACCCCTTTGGACATGAATCTTGCTTTCCAAGAGGATAGCTTACTAGATCCCAGATGGTATCCTTGATCCTAATGTGATTTCACATGTTCTCCCTCGAATTATTCAAAATAGATTTTAAAGAAAATCTCTTTCTAGAAAGTGCACTTGTTTCTATATGCAAAATGTGAAGTGATTGTTGATGCAAGGAGGGTTCAAAAACATGAAAGAAAATGGCCATGTATGTGGACTTCTTGGTTTTTTCTAGGGAGCAAGGTGGTTAGTAGTCAACATGAAAATGCATTCAATGAGATATGAATCTAGGTTGTGGGATCAACACTCCACATGCCTTTACCAACTTAGCTAAGTTGGCACCTTCATGTATGTGGACTTCAATTGCATCTGGATTTGTCCGTAATGGGCAAGGAAGAGGAACTCTAATGTTGTTTGAATATGCCCAGTGTATCACTTTTGTTAGTCTAATCAGTGTATGCACATGACCTGTTGCAGCATTTGAACTAGGTACATTGCTGCATGAAAACTTGGTAATCATCTTGGTGATTATTGTCCAAAATGTGGGAAGTTCAAACTAGATATACTGCTATTTATGCAACTTTGGAAGGGGTGGCATTTTTGTTAACTCCACTTTTGTAGGTTATTCTCACAACTTAACATGTAAAGAGGCCTCAACTTTTTATGGAATGTGGGAAGATGAATATTTGCGAAGTTCAACAATTTTGGTAGATGTTTGAATGGTTTTAGGGGCCTCACACTACTTAATATTGAAGATAGATATGTTATCTGATAATTAAGATGGGTTCAGACAGAAATGTGCCTCTGATCAGCTCTAATAATCTATAATCAAACGTTTGGCAGAAGTGAGGAAGCTCATTTCATCCTTGATCCGACCATTGGGAGGATAGTACGTTGTGGACCTTAATAATCATGGAGTATGTTATAGGAGTGGAAGAGGGGCAGATGGTTGTAGCTATTTAAGAAGTTGATGAGGGAAGAAGGTATACAGACCCGATCACATATTCTTCACTGTTTTATTGACTGCTTCGAGTGCTTTATTTATTTTTTGATTGCTTGTAAGTTGTAACCATGTGAGTTTCCTCAATAGATCGAGGATTATAATTCTTCAAAACAATGAGAAAATGGGTTTGTTTAGTCAATGTTTTAAGGAATTTGACTGCTTATCTCAACTGATTAGGACTTCAATCTATGTATCCTCTTTCCTGTTAGCTATTTGATAAGTTTGGTAAGATTGTTTTCATCATGTAAAAACTTTCTCCTTGAAGTATGAGGTGTGAATTGTACAAGCGGATGACAGTTCTACCCCTTACCGACAAATCAGAAAATGGAAAAAGGACGTCATGTGGGTTACCTTCAAATGTTCTTGTTTTTTTCTTCCTGGATAAATTCCCTTGCATAATCTTATAAAAAATTCCACAAATACTTTGGACTTTCATAATCATCAGTGGATGAATATGTTGAGTTTAATCCCATATCGGACTCCTTATAAACTCCTAGGCCTTTCCACTCATTGCCAATTGGTTTTGAGTTGGACCCCCAAATTTATCATGGTATCAAAGTGGGTCTTTCTCTCCTCCACGTCACCCAGTTCATATCTCCACGTGCTTTGGCCCAATCCAGCCCACACGTGCAGGGGCATGTTGAGCTTAGTCTCACATCGGACACTCATTGCCTTGTCTCTCTCCTTATAAGCTCCTGGTCCTCTCCACTCATTGCCAATTGGTTTTGAGTTGGACCCCCAAATTTATTTATCAAAATACTGCACAAAATTTACATTAGAAAACACCTGCTCTTACTTCACTATTTTTAGCTCCATACCCATCGGAAAAAAAATGAAATTATACTAAAACATCCATATGGGATAGCTGTTTCCTTATATTATTCTGACTTTCTCAATCACTGTTTTTTTTTTTCCTTTATGATTGGTAGACTTTTTCAATCACCATAATGAGATACCTCAACCAAGAAAGTCCTTTTGTGTGAAGGTTATATGCAATTCAGATCAAGTAGTCACCCTCAATCGCCACAAATTTGAGACCTGAAAAAACTAGTAGTTTATTCGTCTAACACCATTGGTCATGTGGGTGTGATGTGAACAACGATGATAATGAAGTCACTTCTAGATAATAGAAACAATTTGAAATTTATACATATGAAATCTTAATTCTAAAATTTATTAAGAGCATATAGATATGCCATTGATTGCTATGAATTATTAATTTCTAACGTTTTAAAGACTGAAGTGTTTTGAAACAAAAAATATCGCAATGCCATTTGATTGGGAGAACAATATTTTGAGCTCCGCTTGAAGTCACTCTCCGACACGTCAGTGATTTGACTTCTCACTTGTGCATTTGTCACTTGTGAGCTTCTTTTTCGGAAGGCCGGACTTTTCTAACCTCGAACAACACACCTTTCAGCAATAGTCATTCATCTTTCTAAAATTATAATTAGTGAAAATTTTACCATATTTAGTCCGGGTATCCTTCTCCCATCTCTCTATGACAAACATGAATCAACTGCAACGAATTCCTAACAGTTCGGTATCCAGAGTATGTGTATTAATTGTATATGGTGAAAGGAGGGGAAGGGCGTCAGTGTTGCATAAGCCTATGGAGGTTCTTGTAACTTGTGTATATGTATTTCCATATGTGTATCTCTATGTTGTGTGTAACATGTAATAGATATAATCAAACCCTATTACTTTTCTTATGATCAGTTGCCTATAATTTATTTTTTTAGTGAGACAGCTCAACATCTTTATGATTACCCATGTACTTGTTCACCTCAATTGGACTTAAAAATTCTCAAGCACAATCTTTCAAGATTGAGGGAAACCTAATCTTCACTACTTATTTGGAAGAAATCATTTGCAGATTTTTTGGTCTAATGTCCAATGGCACCTTCCCTATATCCTATTGTGCTACAATACTAACCAACACTAGAAAACTGAAGTACAAAGTTAAGTACCCTATAGGATGAAACTTTCCATATTAATGCCCTTACTTGCCCATTATTAATTATAATATAACCTTCTCATAAACACAGATTGGTGTAGATCACCAATCTGACACAAACTCTATTATAATATCCAGTTTCCAATTATGCGAAATAGTTTATGTGCCCTTGACCAGGCCTAGTTCTGCATCTACATACCCTGATCAGATCATCCCCATCATCACGATCATAATAAGGAGAAGCACAGCAACAAAGCCTTATCCAAAATATCAGGCAGACCATAATCAGGTCTTAAAACTAAAACATTCTCATATTTGGTACAGCTAGCATTTTCCTTCGTTATGGGTCAGAACAAGAGATTAATATATCAACAACTTTACTCCCTTTGTGGAGATACTTGATCTGATGGAAGGCAATAGTGATAAATGAATAAGTATCTCTTGGAAAGAAAAAAATAATTAATACATCTGTAGAGTTCTATTTACAATAATCTTATGGTTAATGCAAGAAGTTTGTATTGCTCACATATCGTTTATGTGCTTAAATGGAGTATGTAAATGGCTAGCTCGTTATTTTATGAGTTACTGGGCATTATGCCTTAGAGTCTATTTTGAATCAGGAGCATTTTAATTTGTTGAGTTATTTCACAGTTCTGTCTTTTCAACATCCTAATGATCAATCAAATTTTATTTTTATTGTATGATCTTTCGCCGAAAAAATAAATAAAAATCTGATGCTTTAAAATTTATTTTGTGATACTGGGAAGGAATACAAGTTTTTTATTAGTCGAAATTGAATATGTTGTATTTTCTAGGATAAAATTGAGCCCTCTTGACACGGAATCCAAAACAAAATCTGTAAGAAATTATTGAAGGAACACCTAGTCGGATAATAATTTTCACTAAACCCTTTGTATATTTGAACTTAGGTCTCATTTGGTTACCAAACAGATCAAAGATTCCACCCTCTTACAAAACAAAATCCGCACCATAGGCCATTGCGTTCTCTCCATTACATAATAATAATAAACTTGATGATTCTTATATTACTTTTTTTGAATTATTTACAAACAAAGAGTATAACTCATGATTAATACACTTGGTCCAAAAGTATGTGAAGCTTTTACGTATATTTGGAATGTTTGTCTATGTAATTTCTTTTGTATTTATTTGTTATTTTCTTGATAAGTAATCTTTACTGATTATTATGGTCTATATATGCGAGAAGGGTGATTATTGTTGACGAAATTAAGTCCACATTATTTATTTATTTTTAAATTATTGAAATGGTCTTGCATTTGATGAAGAGAAGAATAACCGAAGCCAAAACTTAGAATTAGAAAATAGATTTTGGGGAATGAATCCAACTCAATGTTGTTTGGGAGCCTCTTAATCTAACAAAATTGATCAAATCAATTTGTCAGGGAAACAATCAAATTCAAAAATGTGGAATATCACTCACTCTCAATGGTCCTTCACCTGGAAAGAACTTTGACAATTCTCAGTGAAATCTGCTTTCTCCGGTAACTCCTCACTCAACCACCTATATTTGCTAAAAAGATGAATTAACCTCTCACTTAACCCACCTATTTAATAGCTTAATCTAGAAAAATTACACATCTCCTCACCATAGAGATCATCCTCACAAAAAATCAGCCTATTCCAAACATTTTTACTCATATAAGACAAAACACGGTGTCGCAATGTGAGTCGTAGTAAGGGTCGTAGGAACCGACCCTATAGATAATTAGACCTAGTAACCCCTTCTCCAAGTTTTCACTTATTTCTAAGGTTTGGAAAATAAATAACAAAACACATTTCAAAGTTTATGTACTTCTCCCATGTGGTTTGTCACATCAATATTATATTAAATGAAAAGTCGTGGTAAAGTTAGATATTCCATTTTAAAATAATCTCTTAAATTAATTAGGAACAATGAATATGGAGGCTTATTTTTTATAACAATATTAACTAAAAAGTCTCCTGATGAGGACTATTGACACACTTCATTGATGTTCATCAAACATCAAGGACATTTTGGAATTTGGAGTATATTTTTATATTAAATGTTAGAAACATCCCCTTAATCAAGAAAACGTCTTCTAAGAAAGGCCCCGTTCAACAACTTTATAAAGTGGTTTCTTCTAAAAATATATCAAGTCAAAGAAATCACTAAATCAATTTATTTGATTATTAAAATTTATTTATTAAAAGCACTTCATAAATTCCATATAATCTTATTTGACTCGACTTGCTAATTTTTGAGTTGAATCAATTCAATGAATATTCAAGTCGAATTTGAAAATTATGTTATAATTGTATAAAATTATTTTTATATTTTAATAAATCTAATATAAGTATACTTAATCAGTTTGATGATGATGATCATGACCATATTCATCTCTATCATAGTCATTATCATTGTTGTAGTCATCATCTTCATTTATGTGAATTAAAGATTACTAGTTATTAGAAGAAAAAACAAGGAATTTTTTTTTTCGTTTAAATTTTTTTTTCATTGATCTATAAGGGATAACCATAGTCAAGGGACATGTCATTAATTTTAAAACATAGAAGTACCTCAAATATTCTCAAATAAACACATTAAAAATAGTTGAAAAGGTAATTCGAAGATTTTCACTTAAAAAATCCTTTTTAGATTAATATATTGATAAAGTGAGTACTAAAAGTTGATATTTTTTTAGAAGAGGTTCTTTGGTATGTATCTTTGAAAAATAGGACTTTGTAGTCATTGTCCCTTTAATATTTGAGATACTCCAATGATTTAAAACTAATAACATTCTTGGTCTTCTTTTATAGATTAATAAGAAATATTTAAAAGACCAAAAAACCTTCTGATTTTTCCTTGCAAAATCAATCATTTAAATTTCTTGGATGATATCGATGATAGTAATGATGATGATGAAGACGATCACCATTGATAAATTTCAGGGTCCAACTCAAAACCAATTGCCAATGAATGAAGAGGCTCAACAGCTTATAAGAAGGGAGACAAGGCAATAAGTGTCCAATGTGGGGCTAAACTCAACACACCACACACGTGTGGGCTGGACTAGGCCGAAACTTGTGGAGATATGAATTGATGACGTGGAGGAGAGAAAACCCGTTCTGATACCATGATAAATTTGGGAGTCCAACTAAAAACCAACTGACAATGAGTGGAGAGGCCCAAAAGCTTATAAGAAGAGATACAAGGTAATTTGTGTCCGATGTGAGACTAAACTCAACAATCATTATCACCACCTGCTCATTCCCATAATCATCATCATTCATTTTCATAATTTTCTTCATAAATTGATTATGATAGTCATCGTGACAACCACCATCATCATCTTAAATATTACCCTTTCAAACAATTTTAAATTTTTTCGATGAAATGGTTACTTATTCTAGAGGTGGCCCCTCCATGTTTTGGTGAAGATTTCCCATACATTTTAAATGATAAAAAATCCCTAGTTCTTTTCTTTCCAGACCTAATCATCGTCAATATTTTTTTAGAGTGTCCTAAACAATCCATATCCTCCATCAGTGGACTTTTTACCATGTACTTATTAAAAATGGGGCCTCTAGTCATTTTCCCAATTAATTATATATCAAAAAAATTAATTAATAATGTGTAAACACACTAGTATTTTCAAATGAAAAATTCATGGGTCATAATCATAATTCTTCGACTCGCTAACGATGTTCACAGTATCTAGTAGCATATCTGCTAAATCACCAAAAAAATAAGATACAAAAAGGAACATAATGGGATGGGCCAGGGCAGGGTATGATTGACACTATTGGAATTGGGCTTCAAATTCTTAGACCGAGCCCGGTCTTATCTAAATGCTGGACTGGGAAAAAGTAAAATACCCAAATCCAATTAAGCCTAGACCAACCCGGGAGTATTTGAGCCTGTTACGCAAAATATTCTTTATAATATAAGATTAGTTATAAATAAAACTCTAAAGTATTGGGCAAAAAACAAAAGAAAAAAACAAAACTATAAATTAAATTATTGGGTGAATTTTCTTTTCTAGGGGTCAGTACAGTTTTTTTTAAAGGTCAGTTTCCCTATAAATATATGGAATATGTTATAAAGAAGATGTTGTTGTTTTATTATTTAAAAAAAAAAAAAAAAAAATTTTAACAGTACTTTGTCCTAGCTAGCCAAGTTGGACAATGGTATCCATGGTGCTTTGTTCGTGGGATTTATTTAAACGAAAAATAAAAATTCCCACCTAACAATTTTGGTTTATGATAAATCTATTCTTTGAAACATATTTGATTAACAAATCCAAGACAATATCTGATAGTTTATGTTCAGATTTCAGAAGACTCTAAAATCATTATTAATCATTTTACAATTATTCACACCATGAGTACGATATAACACCGTCATCATGACAACACCAAAGATATAGAACACCTATGTTGATCATTTCTTTTCTGTTTCAAATATAGTGAATGCATTTTCTATTTTGGAACGACCAACCTTAACAAATCCTTTTACTTGAACTCATTTGATTCAATAGTGGGTTCATTAATTGCACATAATATCTTAAATGATAAGAAAAAAAAGTCTCTCACGATTGCTCGAAGAAATAAAACCTTTATTTTAATCCAACTCAATTGTAAGACTAGTAGTTTTATGTATTACTATTTTACAATTATTCACAGATGTTATAACAAATATCAAAATGGTAATTGTGAAAGGTTTCTTTTCCTTTGACTAAGTTCAATTTTTCCTAAAAAATTATTATGTGTCTGACTTTGGGGTTGTAGGGTTTGGTGCAGGTACACCCAAGAGCATTCAAGACGGTGATCAAGTATTTTTAATTGGTCAAGTTCTGATTTCGAGGCATTTGGTAAATCTGCAAACATTATAATAGGGTAAATTACCATTTCGTGAGCTGGATTTGACAAAATTACAATTCTGATTTTTTATTCATTTTAATTACCAAAACCTGTAGATGTGAAATTGCAGGTTTTCCGGTGATGAGGTCGCAGGTTTAAAGTGACAAACTCGCTATTTTTTCCCCAAATGACAATCTCGTTGATTTGTATAGTGACGATCTAGTTAAAAGTAATAAAACTTATGAAATAGTCACTTGATACCTACAAGACTGTCTCTTTAAACCTGCGAAATTATTAATTTAAAACCTTCCGTATTGTTGTCATTCATGTTTTGTTAATTAAAATGAACAGTGAGCCAAAACTGTAAATTCATAAAAAAATTAGTCACTTTTCGTAAATATCTCATTATAATATCAAAGGCTAGAACTATGATTGAAGACCTAAAAGCCTGGAATTTAGATTAGTCATAGAAACGAGTGTATGTGAACAACTCCTTAATTGGTTTAGTTTTAAAGATGTAAAACATTGGAATCAAATTTAGTCACAAAAAGACAGGAATATGTGACCAAGCACTTGGCCATGTTTTACAGAACGGTAATTTCGTACCATTGTTCAAGTTGTCGTGGCAGCACACTCTTCATGGAATGGAGATCAAATTTCTAGGTCATCAATTTCCACCAATATCCACTTCATTGGAGATCTTGAGAGCAATCAAACAAGTGGCTGGGATACGTATTCATGTATTTGTCAACACATGGACAATAAAATGGGAACTATTGTTTCTTTAATTTGTCGCCTTTAGAATAGTTCTGATGCCTTGATCAATCATTATCAATCTGAATGGGAACTATTGCTTCTTTAGGTGGTTGTTTTTAGAATAGTGTTTTAGCATTTAAGCTTCTGAAATCATTGATGTCAATTAGGTTAGACCAATTTGTTCCATTATTTTATGAATTTGGGTCCTACATATTCATGTATTAATAATTGTAGGGGAGATCATATTAGAAAATAGAATCGTGATAATTTGACTATCCCACAAGGCACACTCAATCGACTCTCCTAATATGAAAAGGTCGGGAATCGTAGATTTGTACATCTCAGGATACATAATTCCCTCGTGATATATATTTTTATTATATATCCTAAGATGTACGGATCTACCGTTCTTGACCTTGTTACATCAGGAACGTCGATTAAGTGTATCTCTTGGGGTAGTCAGATTATCACGACTCAAGAAAATATCATATCTTGAAGAGTTGATAGAAAACAATTTGGAGATCATGGAATGGTCATTGGGAGAAGTCGTGACTCGTGACGCGGAGAGGAATAAAAAGTGTGAGTTTGAGCAAATCATTTTAAATTTTCTAATATATAAATGTCACATGAAACATGTGAGTTTGAATGAAACATGTGAGTTTGAAGAGAGAGATCAATCGATTGTTAATGCAGTTATTGTTATTTTACTGAAAAATCTATAATTAGGATTTCACTTTATTTAGTGTGTACGTGATTCATGTTTTATGAGGAATATTTTGGAGGCCTATTATAAGCTAAACGACAGATATATACAGACATTAAAGAAAACCTTTTCTTGTCTTTTTCATGGATAAAGCAGTGGCCACCCAATACAATTCAAATATAATCTTGGATGTCATCACCACTCTCTCTCTCTCTCTCTCACTCTTTTTTATATATAAACCGGTAGTCAGGCCACATGCATAACAAAAATTAGTACTTATATAGGAATAATTTTTTTAATAATTTATTTAAATAATTATATTTAAAAAATTAGGTAGATAATTTAATTTATAACATTCTTTATAATTTAATATATTATAAAAATATTTTTATAATTTTAAATATTAGTTAGGATGATTTTCATTTTGCTTAATAATAAAGTTTAAAAAGGGAATCTACATCTCACCCTTATAATATTATAATGTTGAAAAGTAAAAGGATATATTTGCGATTTAAATAAATTAACTAATGTGATTATAGGAGTTGTGCCTCTGAAAATTGGGTGGTATCCACTCTAGTACTTTTTCTTTGCAGTTCCCTTTAGTGAATTTTAAATAATAGAGAATGGTATATTGAAAACAAGAACCAATACCTCAGCCATTTAAGGATCATGGCGTATATTAGATTTTAAATAAAAATAAAAAAGAAAAATAAATTTTCAAACCTGATCAATGACTTTGAAAATGGACGGTTTTTGAACACCATTGTTTTAATGAGTGAAGTTTTGTCTCTATTTGATGTGGCAATCCCTCAACCCGCAAAATCCATTGTGGGGAACTGGAGGGAAAAAGAACTATAAAAGATCTGCTCCCTTGAAATTTTATTTATTTTAAAACAAAAACCTCTAATAATATTTAAATGTTTTAAGGTGTATTTTTTGAAGAAATTTTTCTATCAACAACGTTCTATACTCCGCTTTCTCTCATTTAATAGTAAAAAAATAATCTACTTTATTATTTCACTTATAATAATATATTTTACAATTATGCCAATGTGACTTGGTCATGCTCCCACATTTTCTAAGGGTTGTTGGACCCTCATGGATTACCATGGTGGTTTTGACCATTAAGTTTTACAGTCTAGATTAGATTTTTCTTTTTAAAGTTTGAAAAAAAAGAAGAAAATTATTTTTACCTCTATGGAAGGTTTTGGAAAATGAATGAGCACCACCGAAACTTCTAAATTTAAAATTAAAATCCATTGATAAAACATAACCTCTTTTAAATATTTTTTTTCTTCTGAAAGCTCTTGGTATTTTGTCTACATCCACATGGAAATGCAAACATGTTTTGGGATGTGACATGAAGAGCGAATCCTCTATGGTGATTTTTTCCTATAGTTCCCTGCAGTACAGTTAGACGGTTGATATAGTGCCACGTGGTATAAAAACAAAATTCCTTTGATATTTGATATAAATGTTGGACTTCAATGACTTATTATTTTCAATCAATCCGATCAGGCTTAAAAGTTAATTCTTTCGTAATTTTGTTTTTTCAAATCTGACCCAAGTCATGATCATAAAATGGCTGAAGTGCTAGATTTTTCTTAAAGCATGCCCTCTCCACTACCCAAAGAGTATTGAAGGGAACTGCAGGAAAAAAATCACCGCGGAGGATCTGCTACCTGCAACATAGAGCATGGTCATGGAACTTTACTTACGATTAGGGAAAGTGTTTTTCTATATTTTAGGGTAGATTCTTGCCTCACTTTGGGATGTGACTACGTCTACACTTAAAATCTTTATACATTAAAATACTAAATGATTAAAACATTTGATGATCACAGTTATTATAGATTAAAATGAGTGTTTGTTTTGGAGAGCTACATCTAAGAAAGTCGAATTGATGATATACCCTTGGCCTAGTCTTTTGTGAGAGACTAATACAAAAACATATATAATGACTGCATTTTTTTTTCCCGAATGATCTATCGACACCCTTGTCTTCACCTTCTTGTTGAAGATGAATGATTTTTGGAGAAACAAAGTTCAAAGGTTGTCATCAACAAGGGTGTTTGATTTGTCCAGTCGGGTATCTTTGTTTTGTCTTTATTAGGTCAAAGAAAATTGAGCTAAGGTGGTAGGCCATCAGTTTGACTTTTCAAAACCAAGACCCCGGGATATCTCAAAATTTCACAAAAAAATTAAGAAACATGTGGGAAACATGGAAATTTGGCTCTTCAAATCATTGGTGGTCTTCGAAATATATTTTAATTGTGCCCATTTGTTGAATTAACTGAATTATAACAATGGTCATTGCCCTACATGTGCAAACTAGGCCATTTGGGATTTGATATTGGATTGCATCAATCTATAATCCATGAACAATCATTATGAAAGTGCAGAGTTTTCAATTGGGTAAAATGCATTTCATTTTGAATAAAACTAGGTATGGAACGTAACCATCATGTTCGACACTATTGGATTCAGGCTATACTTAATCTCTATTCTTGCACTATACATGTGCTTCCCCTTGAGGGTTATATATGGATAATATCCTGACTAGTATTCTCAACTTTTTCCGTGTAATCTCAACATAGGGAAATGTTCAGCACCCTAAGTTTTACCACACACTTTAACAAACGTTTTTTGTCCTACATGGGTTAGAAGTTTTGGAATGGGCTGATTTTTGGTGAGGATGATCTCTATGATTAGAAGATCATCCTCCCCAAAAATCAGCCCATTCCGAAATGTTTAGCCCCATGTTTACAAGTTGAAAAATTGTGGACCGTCCATTTTTTGTAAATTATTTTTGATGGGGTTAGAAGTTTTGGAATGAGCTGATTTTTGGTGAGGATGATCTCCTCACCATAGAGATCATCCTCACCAAAAATCAGCTCATTCCGAAACTTCTAACCCATGTAGGACAAAACGCGTTTGTTAAAGTGTGTGGTAAAACTTAGGGTGCCGAACGGGACCCCTCAACATAAACACTATTGTCGTGAAAAATGAATTAGTATATTTTGATACTACCAACTATGTTAGAAAGTTCTCTCTCTCACTCTTAATTTTCTAGTACCATTGTACATTAATATTGTTCATTTTGATCTGAAACTCGTACGACTTTAAATATGTTATATCACGTGGAGACCAATATTTTCCTTATAATTGTGGCACCCTAAAATTTGAATTTTGATACGACTCAGGACCTAGTTCAAGATCCTAATTTAAGGGTATGAAAGAAACTAAGAACTATTAATGAAATGCTATCTACAAATAACAAAATAGTTAAATTATATTTATACATTTAATGATGATGATGGTGGTGGTGATGACCATGATAATGATAATGTTGATGATGATCATCATTATGAGCATGATGATGACGAAGGACAATGGTGATAATAACGACATTTAAGTCATTCTTTAGTCAATTATAGTATAGCAACAAATATAACCAATAAAAAAATGAGTTGTGATGATAATCTGGCACTCTCACAATGTGAAAAAGGCCCAAATTTGATGGCCTAATACCATTGAATTTGTGAACATCAAGAATTTCGACAATTCTAAATCATCAAAATTCAACTTCTAAAATTCGTGGGTCTCAGCTTGTCGAATTTTTAATTTTAAAATAGGTTTTTTGTACGCTCGTTGTACACTCCTTTCACAAAATCTTAGATCCATTACTTCAGGGTATATAGGAATAAAGATTTATGGTTCTTTGAACTGCTACGTCAGAAAATGTACAAAATAGTGTTAGATTATCATGATTCTAAAAAGATAACTTCATTTGAATGACTTAATTCACGAAGAAAAAAGAGATTTTAAAATAGTAATTTCAATTATCAATAATATTATTTTTAAGTTATTTACAAAATTTGTATAATTCCCTGTACATATAAAGAGTCGTGATGAATTGACTAAAAACAGACACTCAAAATTTGCTTAACTAACATGGCATGTGCATAGAATCATAGATTTTTTTCTTCGGATACGCAAGAAAAATATCTATGGTTCTATTCAGTAGAGTGAATTTTGAGTCTTCTTTTTTTTTATATATATTAATTATATTTGTTGAAATAAGTGAGAATGAAAAATCTTTTTATAAATATGCTTTTTATTTTTTTATAGCCATGCTATGAATATGATTTGTTGATAGAAAGATAAGAGCAAGGGAAAGTTTAGGGAACCAGAGATCATGGGAGAATTAAGATGGTCGTTGAGATGAGGAATCTTAGAAAATCATTGGTAACGGGATTATTCACACTCGGTTATTTGGGTTGTTCATGACTTGTGACTGTGAGTTCGAGTAAACCATCCGTCGATCTTTTGAAAAAGATGTCACATGAAACACGTGAATTCTAGAAGTAAGAGAGAGAGAGAGACTAAAATAATTAAAATTAGGGGCTCAGCAATGTTAAACGTCATAAATGCTATAAATGTCATTAAATAATTTGGTGTTCTTATCTTGCCCACATCAGTGACTCGATTGAGTTGCCACCTGGTGAATCATTTTATCAGGACTTTTTGTATGAAATGATGTTACATGATGTTAAAAACAAATTTCTTTTGTCTTCATATACAGTAATTATAAGAACGAGTTGGATCCAACTTACGAGAAATTTCAACGTATTCAAACTTGTAATGGTTGAAACTTAAAATTAAAATATTTTATTGATAGACTGTTACTATCTGGATGGGTCACAAAAACTCTTGTTTAATTTCTTGACCTTGGATTTCATTGTCCTAATGAAGCTAAAAGCATCTTTTTTAACCATATTTGAAAATAAGTTGATGTGATACTAATACATTCATGTCTAAATTTAACAAAAGGAGCACAAATAATATTTAGAGAGATTTACCCAATAGACCTATCTATTGTAATTTTATTATAAAAACTCTTTTACTTTATCAAGTTTGTTATTGAATCAATTCTTATTTTATAAATCATATGTGCATGACTAATTTAGTACAAATTAGAATCTTACTAAGGACAGTTGGGGTCATATGAATTTATAAATTGACAATTAAACATCACAATCTACTAGATTTCATGAAAAAACTCATTTCAAAGAAAATAAAATTCAATGGTGAAAATTAATTCTTTTTTGAAAGTTCATAGAATTTCGTCTTTTATGACATTATTGCATCAGATTATGTTTTTGAATGCTACAAATTGAAGTGGTTACGATCCGCTTTAAGGTATGTTAAATAATAAATTAACCTCATCAATTTGAATTTTATGATATGAATTTCGAGTCCAAGTTGTGTTGGGTAATAAACTTGATAAAGGAAAGTTTGGTGGGCGAGACTAACTTCATAAAGTAAGGTTGATAAGTGCAAGGGAATTTTTGTAATAAAAATGTGATAGTTAAGTCTATTGGGTAAATTTCTCTATTATTAATTTTACAATGTGAACACAAATGTCTAATATTGTTTCGAAAACAACAAAAGAAAAGATATTACTCTACCCATATGAGTCAGATTAGAAGATGTCCTTTAAAGAATTGGCCCAATCCATTGAAACCCCGACCATCCCAAACCCCCACGTACCCGTTTAGATAATTCTTCATGAATTGCATCTAAAGAATTTTGTTTATTTAGAAATTCCCAACAAAGAACAACCACCATTACTGCTGAAAAATTAACATTTAGAAATGTGGAGTCATAATTTAAAAGTAGGTACATATTGGTCATGCTCCCATCCTTATTTTTGTGGGAGTTCAGAATAAATATATATATATAAAAAAATTAAAAATGAGGAGGGCAAGGAAGAATAAGAATTAAGAATATATTAGAGAGAGAGAGAGAGAGATCACTAGGATTGTTGGGTGGATTTCATTTATTCATGAAAAAAAAATTCAATTTTAATTAAAATTTTGGATAGAAGTCAAAAATTCATTTTTTATGAAAAAAAAAAAAAACAATCAAGCCATTAGAATTTAATTTGTCAAGAAAAATAGAAGAGTTACGATCCAAAACAGTATCTCATTCCTAAAACAAATTACGATGTCTACGTGACACATGTTTATTGGAAAACAAATGCATTGGACTGTGTGTCTGAATTGGTTAAGAGCCCAATATATCTTAAACTCCTTCCAAAACAAGTCACAATATAACGTAATTTGTTTTAGGAACGAAACACCATTTTGGATTCTAACTCAAAATATCACCCACCCAATTTTAATTCACAATCAAACAAATCCTTAAATCAATAATAGAAAGTTAGGGCATGTGTGGATACACCTCTCCGTGCAAGAGCAAAAGCTCAATCACTCCCCGCAAGAGCAAAAAACCTCTCCGCGGAAGAGCAGGTCTTTGAAGCTTCTCCACAAAGAGCAAAAAACCTCTCCCCGCAAGAGCAAAAATCTCTCCACACCAAAGCAAAAATCTATCCAAACGTTTGCTAGCTCCCCGCAAGAGCAAAAGTCGTCAAGAAGCTCTATCCAAACGCAGTGTTACTTTTCTTAAATGGGTCTTGTTAAGATGCATTTAATACCACCCCTCTACACTTATTTCACTTCCTAAAATGCCATCAAAATTATTTTTCCTACCAAAAACACCCTTAGATGCTTGTTCCAAGATGTTTTAAATGCTTCTTAACAACGTTAACAAAACCCTTCTTAATACAAATGTTTAAATCAATGATATAAAGCTACTTTTTATTTATTGATTTAAGGAATCGTGAGTCACAATCGTGTCCCATTCCTATAACAATGTTAAGTGTCTATTGGACTGCGTACACAGCTGAGTCATGTAGACACCGTTCTACATCCTAACTCTTATTTAAGTCTTTAAAATTCTGTGTTCAACATCCACTTCACATCTAATCAATTGCCGAGTGGAGGTACAGTCATAGACGTTTTCTCGTTAAATCAGTGTCTTAAAAATCAGACTGACGGTCCAACCGGGTCTCACCGGATTTCTTAGAAATTTCGGTCCCATTCATTAAGAACTGGTATTTATTTAAAAACCACTGATTTTTAAGATTTAACGGTTGAACCGTGTCTATGAACCGTGATTTTTAGCTGTGAGGAAAACTTAGTCAAAAAAATCTGCCACGTCAATATTTCTCTCTCGATATCTAAATCTTCTGAAATTCTAAGGTTAGTTTCCAAAACATACAATTTTTAAAGCAGCGTTCGGGGCGTGGCGAAACCCCTATATTTTCAATTAACTACGTGTCCCATTTGTCCTCACTCCCTCACCTCTCTCCCCATTAGCTCCCACACCCTCACCTCCAGCTAATTTTTGCCTTCACAGAAATTTGAGACACCCTTATATTTTCAATTAATTACATGCCCCATTTATTCACATTCCCTCACCTCTATCCCCATTTGCCCCCACATCCTCACCTTCCTCTAATTTTTGTCCCCACACAATTTTGAGATAATCTTATATTTTCAATTAATTACATGCCCATTTGTCCCCACTCTCTCATCTCTTTAATTTTTTATTAATGACATTGCCTCTTGACTGGGACTTCTCAAATATTTATTGAAAATGGCCTAACTATCATTTTCTTCAACTACTAATTAAAAACCTCTTAATTTTTCTCTAAAATCATTCATCTTCACTATATAATTAATCATAGTTTGCCCCCACCACAGTAAAATCCTGGCTCCGCCCCTGGCTTTCAACATTAAAGAGGGGTCATTAAGATGCATTAAATACACCACTAAAATTTATTTTATTGCTTAAAATGCCCTCAACAAAAAAAATCTATAAAAAATATCTTCAAACGAATATTTCAAAATTATTTTAAATGCATCTTTAACCTATGCTCTACGGGAACACATTAACAAATTGTCAAAACCAATTAAAGATTTGAGTGACTTAAAATGACATGTTGTTCTTAACTTCCTCTTTTTTGGGGATGTCATCATTTTTAGTGAAATTGCCATTATTAAAGAATATTTTATTTGATGGAATTTAATTTAATTTATTTATTGATCATATATTAATATTTTAAGTTTTTATTATAATTTTTTCATATATATATATATATAATATATATATATATATATATATATATATATATATATATATATGGGTCAGGTTCAAACGACAACCATTTCAACACACATATAGACAATGTGTTTTGTCTTATATGGGCAAAAATGTTTGGAATGGGCTGATTTTTTGTGAGGAGATCATCCTTGCCAAAAATCAGCTCATTATGAAACTTCTAGACCGTCCAATTTTTGTTGAAAAATTATAGACCGTCCAATTTTTGTAAATCAATTTTGATGGGGTTACAAGTTTTGGAATGGGATGATTTTTTGCCAGGATGATCCCCTCATCACAGAGATCATCCTCACAAAAAATCAGCCCATTCCAAACATTTTTGCCCATATAAGACAAACACGTTGTCTATATGTGTGTCGCAATGTGTGTTGCAGGAACCCGACCCTATATATATATATATATGGGTGGCATTCGAAGGCCCTAAAAAGAGCCAAACATTGTGGCAAACATATTTTCAATGTATGGGTTATAAGTTTCGAAATAAGCTGATTTTTGGTAAAGATGATTTCTATGATGAGTAAATCATCCTCACAAAAAATCAGCTCATTCTAAAAACTTCTAACTCCATCAAAATTGATTTACAAAAATAGGACAGTCCACCATTTTTCAACTTGTAAACTATGATCAGAAGTTTCATAATGGGCTGATTTTTTGTGATGATGATCACTATGGTAAAAAGATCATTCTCACAAAAAATCAGCTCATTCTGAAACTTCTAACCCCTATATATATATAGGGTCCCGTTCAGCAACAAACATTTTGGCAAAACATTTTTCAAAACATGGGTTAGAAGTTTTGGAATGGGCTGATTTTTGGTGAGGATGATCTCTACGGTGAGGAGATCATCCTCACCAAAAATCAACCCATTCCAAAACTTCTAGCCCAAGTTTACAAGTTGAAAATCGTGGACCGTCCATTTTTGATGGGGTTAGAAGTTTTGGAATGGGCTGATTTTTGGTGATGATGATCTCCTCGGTGAGGAGATCATCATCACCGAAAATCAACCCATTCCAAGACCTCTAACCCATGTTTTAAAAAATGTTTTGCCAAAATGTTTGTTGCTGAACATTTCCCATATATATATATGGGTCCCGTTTAGTAACAAACATTTTGGCAAAACATTTTTCAAACACATGGGTTAGAGGTCTTGGAATGGGCTGATTTTTGGTGAGGATGATCTCTACGGTGAGGAGATCATCCTCACCAAAAATCAGCCCATTCCAAAACTTCTAACCCTAGTTTATAAGTTGAAAAATCGTGGACCGTCCCTTTTTTGTAAACCATTTTTAATGGGGTTGGAAGTTTTGGAATGGGCTGATTTTTGGTGATGATGATCTCCTCATCGTAGAGATCATCCTCACCAAAAATCAGCCTATTCCAAAACCTCTAACCCATGTTTTGCCAAAATGTTTGTTGCTGAACATTTCCCTATATATATATATATATATGGAATGTGATTTGGAATTTGTTGGTTTTTTGTGCATATGATCTTCTTATCATAAATATCATTCTCAGAAAAAATCATCTTATTTAGAAACTTCTAACCTATACATTGAAAAATGTTTGACTCACTCTACAGCCTTCGAACGCCACCCTATATATTGTTCCAACCAAATTGAGCCTTGATCAGTCCAATTATTTAAGAAATTTTTTGATTGTTATTGGTCTTGTTTTTAAACCATTGTATTAAATTGATTAGGAAAGAGTGTTTCTTGGAGTATGATAGTTTGTACCCCCTCGCCCACAACATACACCCTTATCACAGAAATGTAGATCATTTATCTTGGGATACACATCCCGAGGCAAAGGATTTATGGTGTATATCCCAAAGCAAATGATCTATGATCGTGTGATGGGGTTGTAAGGGGGTGTCAGAGAATCATTATTCATAAACATTAGAAGTGAAGAGCTTAAGGATATGTTTGATTGCATGGAAAGTCATTTTTCATGGAATTTGAAATCTATAAAAAATTAGTTGTGGAAAATAGGTAGGTTTGGAAAATCAAATTCTATTGTTTGATTTCATTTGGATAAAATCATGAAAAAATATGAGAAAAAAGAAGAAGAGGAGAAGGAGGAAGAAGATGAGAGGAGGGGGAGAGGAAGAGGGAGGGGGAAGGATGTGGCGATGAAGGTGGCGGTGGCGACGACGGCGAAGATGGCGGCGGCGACAGAGGTAAGTGAGGAAGATGGGGGGAGAACGTGGTGGTGGTGGTGGCGGAGGAGGTGAAGGATGGAGAAGAAGAAAAAGAAGAAGAGAGAGAGAGAAGGTGGTCGGAGACGGAGTCGACGGCGACGACGATGGTGACGACGACGATGAGGTTAGTGTAATGGTGGTGGTGGTGGTAGGAAAAAATTGAGGATGGAAAATATGGGTGGATTTTATTTTCCCACCCATATGGGTAGGAAAGTGAAATCCATGATTTAGTGGACTTTTTGAATGGAGTTGAAAATGAATTTCCATTTTCATGTGCAATCAAACACTTAAAAAATGTCATTTTGCATGAAAATTGATTTTCCACCCTACTTTTCATGTGCAATCAAACATACCCTAAGTGATCTTGTGAATTCAAATGGTAAAAAGCTTTTACCGTCCAAAGGTCTGACTTTTATAAGAAAAATGTGACCCATGATCCCTCAACGATCCGTGTAAGTACGTCAACAGTCCGTGTACAGAAAAGCCAAGGAGAGAAAGATTGACTTCATTAGAATGTTCACACGTGTGAATTTTTTTTTTTAGAGAACTATAAAAGACGAGTCTTGTGTTGATCAGTTAAGGTAAGAAGCTCGATATAATCTTCTTCTGTTGGTAAGTTTTCTTCTCTCTTAAGCTCTTAAAATTTCCCCCGATCCATTAATTTCAATCTTGTTTAATTATGCAATGGCCTTCTTTTCAGTATGTTATCAAGTTGTTCTACCCTAAAAATCAAATTAAATCTGCATCAATGGAGAAGTTCCCAATCCCATGGTTATCAGAAATGGTAGGATTACTGAGAAATTTCAACTACTGGTTTTTATTTGATTTTATTTTTATAGAAACAAATATTAATACAGGCTTATTGTTCCGTGGTGCAATTTACAGGGAATGGAGGACCCCACCTTCTCCTATCATTGTGAGATGAACTCTCTTGAAGAGTTCACCAGACAACAAATGGCATCTGAACATGGAGAGGACTTCCATCAATCTTTCACCTCAGAGAGCTTCTCCTCTTACTCACCCTTCAACCCAAGAAGCAACAGTACCACCAACTTCAGCTGCTCATCTAAGGAGAGACCCACAAAGCAGCTTAAGACTAACAGTTGGAACTCATGCACCACCAAAAATGTATCGACCACAAAATCATCTTCTTCTCCCATCATTCTTTCTTTCGGTGACCCAAATTCGACGACCGATCCTCAGATGTCGTATGAGAATGTAGTTGGTGCTGTGAAGCCTAAGGAGAAGCCTTTGAATCAGAACTATGCATCCAAAGCTGGCCAGGGAAATAAAAGGGCTGGCACAGAGACTACTAAGTCGCCTTCTCATGTTCAAGATCACATAATCGCAGAGAGGAAGCGGCGAGAGAGACTAAACGAGCGGTTTATAGCTCTATCAGCCATTGTTCCAGGACTAAAGAAGGTACCCTTTCAATAATTTCTCATTTGAGGCATATTAAGTTTTTAAAAATAGTTTTACTAATTTTAATTACAAATATTTATCTTTTATTTTCCACAAAAATATTAGGGAGATTTAGACATGCCCCTTTATATTTTACTGAATATTAGTGATACCTCTGTATTTTAAAAATGATGACGTACATCAATCCCTTCTTCTCAATTTTCTACTTAGATTAAGAAAAAAAAAACTCAAATACCCTCATCTTTATCTTCTATCCAACTATGGTTCTTAATTCGGCATAAAACCTACTTGGCAACCACTCTAATGCTCATTACTAGGTGAATTCTTCTTAGACCCTAAGGGATCTTTGTGGGTATTCTCGAAAATAGCTCTTGGTGAACCTGTCAAATCAATATGCATGTCAGGTAGCTCGAGCCAACTTGTTAGAAATGGTGGACAAAATTGAAGTTTTTTTCCCAAACAATCATGTAGAGAGATAAGTCCAAGGTCAAAATAAGAAATGGATAAAACTTTCGGTCAAGTTGAGTAACTAGATACGGATTTGTAATATTTACGTACCAAATCAATTTTACCATCTGTGAAAAAGCTTTTGTTCTAAATTTACCTTTGGGTTTAATTTCCAAGTGTCAGTAAAAATCAAAGTGTTACGTAGGTAAATTGATGACTAAAATTTTATATATCCAGTAAAATTATCCGGACAAATAAATATTTCAAAATTAAATTTTAACAATTCTTATATGATAACACTCAAGTACTAAATGGGATTGGTAGAAGCTCTTTGCTTACATTCCATTGAACTAGTCCATTAAGAGGGAAAATTTATATCTTTATTGCAGATGGACAAGGCTTCTGTTCTCGGAGATGCTGTAAAGTACTTGAAACAACTCCAAGACAGAGTAAAGACACTTGAGGAACAAACCACAAAGAAAAACATGGAGTCTGTGGTCTTTGTCAAGAAATCGAAGCTCTGGGCCGATGAAAACACTTCTTCCTTTGATGAAAATTTCACTCATGACAACTTGGATGATCCACTCCCTGAAATTGAAGCAAGAGTTTCTGGTAAGAATGTTTTAATAAGAATTCAATGCGAGAAAAGAAAAGGAATTTTGACGAAAACACTTGTTGAAATTGAGAAGCTCCATCTAACTGTTATCAAATCCAACGCCATGCCATTTGGGGATTCTGTTCTTGACCTAACTTTTATGGCTCAGGTAATTTTTGTTTCTTTCCAATAGAGGATTAGATATGATGCATTGTCCGGTGAATGTAGATATAGCAAATCATGTTTTAATTATAAGATTATACTATAGAGGCGTTTTGAATAAAGCCATGAGATACACCAATCACTATTGGCTTATATTATTTCAATTGAGAAATAATATTTGATGATCCATAAGACTATAAAGGATTCTCCAATTAGGAAATTAATTAGATAATATCAAAATTATCTAATTAATTATTAGAGATATTTACAAAAAGTGATCAACTTTTGATGAATTTACGATTTCGGCTCACTATTCGTTTTAATTACCAAAACGTGAATGATAACGAATTTGAAGGTTTTTTAAATGACTATTTCAAAAGTTTAAAATGACAATTTCACTTTAAACTTGTGAAATTGACACTTTAAACTTATGAAATAGTTAGTTCGTTCTGATTTTATGTTTAACAAAAACGTGATTCTTAACGTTTTGGTAATTAAAATGAACAATGAGCCAGAATCGTAAATAACTCATTTTCAACTCACAAAATAGTAATTCACCCTAATTATTATTTCCTAATTGGATAATCCTGAATATTATTATAGATCATGAGATATAATTCTATTGTTTTAATAATATGCAAAAATCTCAAGTGTTGGATTTTGTTTTTAAATAATTAGGATCATGTGTTTTCTCATGAGTCGTTTAGTTGACGGTCCCAACCCATATACCAATAATTATTCAATTTATCTCATTCAAATTTTTTCAACACACCTCTATAATTTAATACTAAAATGACTCATTTCTATTCTTTTTAATGCATAATAATAATAATAATAATAATAGGGTTCTTGAGATAATATTTAGCAGTGTTTTTAAACCTGGATTGGATCGGTTGGTTGGACCGCGTCCAACGAAAGCCTCAAGCTTTCACAGGTCAAGCCAACTAAAAAACTCATGTTTGAGAAAATTACCCAATCGGATCTCTGTCGATGAAGAGGTTGGTCCAATTAAACTTAATAACCCTAAAACTTTAGGGTGATTTAGTCATACTCCGCTACATTATTGTGAATATATATTTGAGATACCCCTATGATTTGAAACTGATGACATACATCCTTGACTTAAGGTCTTCACATATTGACTAATTAAAAAATGGCCTAATGAGTCTTCATCTTGAACGTGTAACAAAGAAATGCTTACTTCTTGGTCTTTTGCATGAAAACCCATATCGATTTGTTGCAGATGGATGTACAATTTTGCATGACAGTGAAGGATCTGGTGAAGAATCTACGATCAGCGTTTAGTCATTTCATATGAATATGAAGAACTAATGTACTATTCTCCTCCTCCATTGCCATTGTTTGGCGTCTACTACAAGTACAGTTTTGCAGGCGGGTTCTTTTCTTCTAAGTTCTGTCACGTTTTTTTTTTTTCGTGGTTGACTCATTGACTACGTATTTTTTTTACCCTACTGCTGTAAAAAAAAAAAAAAAAGTAAATTAGTGGCTTATTGGCCATTTTCTTGGGTCTTTTTTATTATTATACAGATGTAATGACTTGATGGTAATGGAATAAAACCCTTTTTTTCGTGGACATTATCACTTAGCTGTTAGCTGTGTATCACTTTATCCTAACAATTTGGATTTTCATTATATATATAATCACCTCTTTTTTTTTTGTGTAATAAACAAAATCTTTTGTTGGGTGCATGTTTCCATTTTCAAGCAATCAAAACTTTCTATGATGACAAAAAAAAATGAGAAAGAAATTCTAGAATTGAAATATGTTGTATTTTCCTTGATTGAAGGGTTAAAGCATATTGGAATCTACAATTAGATTTCAAGTCATACAAATCCATTAATTAAACGTGGGACATAAAATCTGCAAATAATCTTTGTCAACCATTAAATCTAAGAGTTGTGATAAATGCACATGATAAATCATACGCAGTCCGTACATAATTGACGTGGCAAGGGCACAGAATCATAGATCTTTTTCTTCGGGATACATAAGAAAAATAATATGCGATTTTGTGCCCTTGCCACATCAACTATGTACAACTCCCATATGATTCACCGCATGCATTCATCATTGTTCTAAACCTAATACACCTCAAGCATATATACATTAGATGACAGTTATAAGGAAACATACCTTGTGCCATTGATACTTAATTGATTGAATAAAATATGTGGAAAAAATATTGATTCTCTTTTGATATCCTTAAACTATCTTTTCACGTTCTCTCTCTAGTGTAGATCGACTGTAATTTCTATTAGTCATGGAGAATTTTTTTTCTAAAATAAAACTTTGGCCATAATAACGAGGTCCATCCCTTTAATAGATGAGAGAAAGAATAAATCTGCACTATTAGTTAGATTTCTTATCCATCTAGGTTTCTTATAAGAGACTTTAAGGAAGATTCACTTTTAACTTGTCTAATGTAATTAGGATTATGCTTTAACCTAATTGCTCTCATCTTCAACCTCCAATCGAAAGACCCTTGATTTTTCTTCCAAAATCCATCTTCAATCTTTATACCCTCTATAGTAGATTTATTTTTATCTATTCAATTTTGTAGATATGTAGACTTTGAAACCTTTTGAGATTTTGAGCTCATCTACACAGGTTTATGAGTCGATACCATTCAATTAAGATGTGAATGGGCACCATAAAAAGAGTTTTAAATCTTTTTTTTTTTTTTTGTTGACTTGTAGTGACTCTCACATCCAAATGAATAGGGAAAATGTTTTCTTAGAGATTCTATAGTAAGGGGATTCAATTAAGGGCAAGGAAGGTGTAAAGCACCTTATCCCTCCCATTCTGAGATGGTAACCAATGATTGATCAATTGTGAGATTAGAAACTCATTTTTTGAAATTTTGAAGATAGAAAAAACTATAGAAAACTAGAAAATATTAACTATAGTTTTATTTAGAAAAATAAGTAAAAGAAAATGAACAAGCCCCTACTAAAATTAAGTACTTGTTGGATTTTTTTTGTAAACTTAAAACTTTGATGAAAATTCACATGAATTTTATAATTTAAAGTCCCAAAGCTTCAAAACAAGTTATGTGCTCCCTTAGGAGATTTTTTTTATTGGTTTGACCCTTTGGTGAGATTCATAAGTTGAACCACACCATGTAAGAATCAAGACTACATACATGAGATTTTATTTATTTTTGGACTATTTTTATTGGCTCTAAAAGTTAAATATAGGTCAATAGAGACCTACGGACTTGTTTGTAGTCATTTTAAAAGTGAGTGTATGTAAAGCGTATGCATGTGATGGACTTATCAAGAGAATATTACATCCAAGGAAGGTTTACTTTCTAATTTTATTTCCATAAAAAATAAGAAAAATGAACATTTAATCTATGTATTTAAATTGCAGGAATATAAATGCATCTATACTAGAAATTAAAAAACAAGAAATTAAGGAATATAAAATAACATCTAAGACTCTTAAAGAGTTTATTAAAGACTTATAAGGGGAGATTACCTCATAGATGAATTACTCTTTCTTTCTAAGTCTTAAGACTGAGAACTAAAAAAAATTACATTATTAAACTAGAAAATACGTAAATAAAAGCAAACTTACTTAAAATTAAAGAAGGGAAAGCAGTAAGAAATGGAAAATTAAATGGGGGAATGAAGGAGTTAACCCTACTTTGGTCTTCTTCTTCTTGGGTTTTACTTCTATGAATTTTGAGAGAGATTTGAGTAGAATTTTGGATCATCAAATGAATTCCTCTATTTTTCTTGGAAGGGTATCATATTTATAAGATTTTGAGAGACCCTTGGGGATAAATTGATTCTAATTCATCAAGTTTCCAATAATTTCATTAAAACCTTCATGAAAAGCATCACTTCTACCTTTTAACCTTGACCTCGATGGTCTTTATCCTCTTGTTGGTCTTACCAATCTTGATCATCAATGGGTAAGATGGTAAAAACCTAAAAGTTTCTAGAGAATTATTTGAAAGGGGTAAAGTGGTCTTAAACCTTAGGCTTTGAGTCAATTGGGAGATAACCAAGCCAAATGACGTATAATTATGTGGAGGCTTCGTCCTTTTTGATCAATTTCTTTTAGATAATCTCCAACAAACTAGGGATTAAAGAGTCATTAGGCATATATTATAAGGGATTTTCTAGGATGGACAAAAGTGTCATGGGCCCTTGAACTTGGTAAAATCACATTGAATGCCATAGAGGTTCTTTAATCTTTGAAAAATATTAGAAGATTAGAAGAAGGATTTGCCTTTAGTGAGTTTCAACAAACTAAGATTAGTGGAGGTAATTGGTCTTAAGTGGGGACCAAACAAGACTTTTGATTAAGATTAGAAAAATGAGTGATTTACTCAAAAATCATAGGTGAAAGAAATTATGAGGATTTTAGCATAGGTAGAAGTGAAATTAAGAAGAGATTTCTTAGAGAATAAGACTAAGAAAGAGGGTTAAGGGGTCATTTTCCTTAAGTAAATTCAAGCACACATGGGTAATTTAGTAAATATTAAATTAAAAACTGGCTTGGCCTAACCTATGGATCGACTATACCGAAAATTGCCTTTGGTGTGGGTGAGGTCATTCTAAGATTAAATATGGCCTGGTCGAAGGTAAGGTTCGGTCAGACATTAAATTTTTTCTGAAAATGTCTTTCAGGCTATATTACTACTTGATTGATGGTTTTTAAAGCTTGTGTAAAAAATACCTTGGGTCAAGCTCATTTTCGAAAAGTTCTTGATGCTCTCGGGCTCGACTTAGGTAAAAATGGGGTGTCTACAAATCTTATCTTCAAACTATCATTCATGAGTGCCCTTAGTCATATGTTGAAAATCATTCATCTTCCCATCTAAGATTACATAGTTCTCTATTTCCCCAAAAATCATATCGTCCCTTGAGATTTGAAACCCTTACTATTGTTAAAAGATATATAATTGATTTTTAGGAAAAATAACAGTATTTGGCTATAGGTTGAAGATGGGTATTCATGTCCTTGATCTTGCAATTTTGGAGACCGACATTTTGGAGATCCACTGAGACTGCACATTACTATTGGTCCACGTGTATTGCAAGACATCCTAAAATGATCAAAAGACCCATGTTATGCACATTGGAATGCCCTTCACTACACATGGACCAATGAGAATGTATTGTCGTAGTGAGGTCTCCAAAGTCACACTCTTGACCTCATGATATCAAGAAGAGGCATGTCATAAGTTTGAAAATATAGGTGTATGTCAAATATTCTCCAAAACATGGAAACACATGAAAATTTTATTTTAGCCTTAAGAACCTTGATTAGTTTTCAAGTTGCCTAAGTGATCATATCAACTTCAAGGCAAAATATTAAGAAATCCATTTTTTATTCGGAAATCCGGTTCTTGACCGAAATCTGTTTCTAGAATTTGAGAACATGATTGGTTTGGATTTTGGAATATAAAATATTTCTCCTATAATGGAAATTAGAATTCGGATAAAATCAGGAATGAATAAGGTAACCAAACCAAATATTGGTGTTTAGAAATCAATTTCTATATCTAATCAGCCAAAAACAAGCCCTCCACCCACCCCAGTACACCTTGCAAAGAACAGCATCTTATCTTTTTGGCAATAAATGAACCAAAACTACCAAAAAGGAAGGCAAGAATAAGGCTCTCAATTAACAAGTAAAGAATTTTTATTTTTAATGATAGGTTTTCCCCATAAGCTTATTAAAAGTCTAATTCAGAGTCAAACTTGAAGAGGTGCAGTCAACAATCTAACTAACACCGTTTTCCTGGACTTGTTATGGTCGGTGAGCTAGGATCCATTTTTTTCCAGTCCACCGACCAACTAGTTTTTAACCCACCATTGGTAAAACCAGTCTTTTAAAATCTGAATCGATTATGACATCGAAAATATTTCAAACTAGTTACCGTTGGACAATGGTAAAATCACATGGTTCATTTAGGTTCGATTGATTAATATTTGTGGGAATAGGAAAGATCTAATTCCGTTATCGAGTTTTAAATGTCTAGAGAGGTCCCAAGAAAGAAAGGAGTGATTGCATCATCTCAGTAATATAGGATAGTTCACCTTCTCATACATGAATTCTGACACGAATTGCTCTAGCGTTATCACTTTTTTTTTTCCTTTTTTTGTGTGAAAATTTGCATCTCTTTATGGTGGGGTCTACAACTTTTTTACAACCAAACAACTGCTAATTGCAAAACTCTGTTAACGTTAACTTTTGAGATTGTTTGCTGTGCAAACAAACAGTGCCTATGCGGTGAGAATTTGAGGTTGAAGGATAAATTTTTTACCATATTCAACTCTTAATCCATAAATCATTAATTAATTTGTCAATTTGCTGATTTAATTGGTTGGTCAGTTATTTGGAGAATTTTGTCACTATATGCCTAGATTTGACTTCAGGGGCATTTTCTGTTAATCTCTCCAAGAAGATTGTAGTTAAGCGGGCATGTCGCCAGCTTAATTAAAATATAGAGGGCTTCATCTATGTCTACCTAACCACATCTGAAGGGGTACATCTAACTAACCCTAAAATAAGATTGGCACATGGCTTATTTAGGGATTCCGCAGATCATGGAGGATCGTCTTTGGGGGAAACCACAACGCGGCAAGATATCTTAGACCATTTGTA
Organism: Akebia trifoliata; assembly: GCF_017979445.1. Lineage (NCBI taxonomy): Eukaryota > Viridiplantae > Streptophyta > Magnoliopsida > Ranunculales > Lardizabalaceae > Akebia > Akebia trifoliata. The sequence continues at coordinate 9,491,913 of NC_141376.1, read as the reverse complement.
TTGGGTTTGGGTATTTGAATTGTTTTAAGACATGAGTATCATGGGTATTTGATTTGCTAATAAATTATTAGAAATGTTCTTATTTAATTTGAAAGGAGCCTATGTCTTGAAATTTGAGCCAATACCCAGTTGAATCAACACTGTTATATTTATCTTATTTTGCTGAAAACATGGATTAACATATAACTTGGTTGGGTTTTTAATCTTATTTTGATGAATTTCCAAGGTAACCTGGTTGAGTTTCAAAGTTAAATCCATGAGTTTAGTTTTAGTATCAAACCAAACGATAAAAGAAAAAATAATAATAATCAATTCAAACACAAAATTTAGAATGTATTTTAGAGCTAAGCCATTGTTGACCCTGTAATTAAGATGACACACAAAACACGTGAGTTTGAGAGAGGTTGTTTTTAAGTGTATTAAGAACAGCTGAGGGTTCACTTTATTTGTAGTGTAAGCTTGTTAGGTGGTATAGGTATCATTAAGAAGTTATTAATGATCTATTATCATAAATCACAGCTGCAACTACTAGTGAGAAAAGGACTGAGAACTGAATCTCTTGATCATCAGAAGGACGTCGAGTGTGATTTAGAAGGACAAGGTGAAGAGTGAGTTGATATTCATGGGCCTTCACATGTTGTTAGGTACAGTGTGTAGGGTTATCGAAAAGGATCACTTAGACACAATTTGAACCATGTATTTTATAGACGAAAGCCCAATCCAGAATCATAGGAGGCCAATTACTAGATGGATCCAATTCGGATGGGTACATACTAATCTTAGAATTTTAGTACTGATTTTTCTACAATTTTGACAATTTTGATTTCTACAAGATGCAATCACATGTTTCTAGCTTAGTCTATAGTGTCCCAAGTAGGATCCTATGTAATCAACCCAACAACATAATGTCATAGGTAAAATTGGGCCTCAGTCTGAAATGGGAAGACACTTCTAAGGATTAAACGGCTTGAAGTTGATTTGGCTCACTTATTAGGCTTGGGGCAGTAATGGAGTAGTACACACCTTGCAAAGCCTAGGCCATATTTAAGACAAACATTTTTAATAAATGACAATGAGAGAGAGCAAGCCTAGAGGAGAAGATTTGGCACATGCAGTTTAAAATTTAAATACGAAGCCCCAATTTGAAATAATTTTCTAATGGGCAGTCTGGATCTCAAGCATTATAGTGATGCATATATATATATATTATATATATATATATATATATATATATATTATATATATATATATATATATATATATATATATTCTAGACTATTATAGAGGCCTTCCACTTGAGAGAAATAAAATAATTTTTACCCTTAATGAAATGGGTGGAGTAACTGAAAATGTAGCCAAAGAAGCTATATCAATGACTGTGTCCAAAATGTCGTCTATACGAACTCAATTTGTTATTGCGGGATAAGAATGTGGAACCAAAGCAAAGTGGTCTTTGTCATGAGAAAAACATACACAAGTTTATTTATTTTTCAACAAATAATGTTTATTGTTTTTTATCTTCACCCCATATCATTGAAAAATGATATACCTTAAAGTATTAGTTATGCTACAATTTATTATGATGCATAATATCTAGATGTATAGAATCATGTAATTAGGATGGTTAGATTGCTTTAAATTAAGGTATATCAAGTTGCAGTGAATCATGTGATGTAATTAGATTAGTTAACTAACTAATCTATATCTACTTTCTCTACTTAAATGAAATCCCGTCGGAGAGCGAATCTATCTAGGAGTTCACATAATCGCAATCATTTACATATGATTCAGCCTTAGACCCATTTTTTTTATAGGTAAGCTAGGGTTAGAGTGACCCTCCCTTTTTATTAATTACTTCTTTAAGAAATAGTTACAAGGTAAATCATCAAGAAGAATGCTTTGGAATTCAAAAGGTTTAGAATTAACATTATTAACCACATAAAAACCATTTAAATGTAGACCCATTTAAATATAGCAAAAAATAGTAGGGGTTTGATAATTAAGAGTCGTGTTGGGGTGACCCAGAATTTACTATGATTCTCACAATTCTAGTATGGACATGCATACATAATCGTAGATGTTTTTTACTTGTATCACGAGAAAACACATCTATGGTTATGTGCACATCCCACATCAGACTTGTGAGAATTGCCGTAAATATCATGTGTCATTCCAGCATTTTCCGTGAATTAATGTAACAAATCATAGGAGCTAGTACTTATTGAAGATATGCTCATCTTGGTAATATATATTCTATTTTTGTTGGACCTATCATATTTTCTAGGTATGTTGAGTTATGTCTTTTATTCCTGATGTTGGAGAGTTGTAATGAATTCACCCATATTATTGATGATCCGTTAACAACCAGATTAATTGATAATGTGCAGGGCCTCCCCATTTGATTTGAGTTTTAATTTGACTCGTTTTATCCTCTATGTAACCCTAAGTATATAAAAGGTATTTTTAAAATTCTTTCTTAGAGTGTAAGAAAGAGAAGAATACTAACCACATTGTTAGAGAGATATAGGAGGTAGAAGGTTGTAACCTGGTTCTTCAATTAGTTAATATAGAGAAACTGTCATTTTCACCCGTGGAGTGGACGTAGGTTAAATATGACTGAACCATGTATATCTTGTATCTTGAGTGATTGTTCTGTGTTCATGTTCAATTTATATTTCAGATTTGTAGATTTATTCTTACAACCTTTATTTTTTTCTAGTGTATTTCATGTTTTCATCATAAAATTCTTTAAAAAAATATTCTAGTTATCAGTCCAGGCCAATTTGACCAGGTGATCATAACCATTGGATATTACTCATAATATATTTTCAGGCTTAAAAGAGAAATTGGCCATCTGTGAGAATGTTTTTTGTATTTGTACCTTCTAGAGCATGGTTTTTAAACTCGGTATTTGGTCTCGTTTCGTTCACCTTCGATACCGAGTTGACTCGGACGATACGTCTCGTCTCGTCGAGTCGTCTCGTTCAACATTAAAACAATGGTTTTTAACCATTTAAAAAAATATGAAAAATTCAGGAAAAATTCAGAATTGATTCCTATTAAAAAATGAACCCCCCAAAAAATATATAACTAAAAAAAAAAATCATAATATACCTATCAATCAAATTCAAGGTAATTAAATAAAACACATGTTTCCTAAAGATTAGTATAAATTTCTAATGAAAATTTCATCAAAAAGTTTCTAAAGAAAAAATAAAACAAATTATCAAAAATACATTTAAGTATTTATCACAAGAAAGTAATAATATCACTCAATAGCTATTGCTTATAAAAATAAAACAGAAATTTTCATTTGTAAATTTTGTTTCGCAAAACTCGGTTGTATCGGTTAACTCGGACAATATTTTCAAAATTTCGTCCGATACAACTCGTTTATCTCGCGAGTTAACGTAATATCTATACTGTCTCGTATATCTCATTCGTATCGTCCGAGTTTTGCGAAAAAATCGTCCAAGACGACTCGTATATCTCACGATACACGGTTGTCTCATGACACATTGTGAGTTGGTCTCGTTAGGCTCTGGTACCGAGTTAACTTGGACGATACGTCTCTGTCTCGGACGAGTTTAAAAACCATGTTCTAGAGTGATGGGCTTGAGTTTCACCACGTGATGATGGTAGCTTATGTTTTTGTTTTTTGTGGGTAAGCTGGGTTTGGTCCCCCAAAGTATAATTAAAGTCGGGGTTAATTCTTAATGGGGCAAAATTGTCTGTTTGTAGATTACGACCTTCTATTTTAATCAACGAAATCTCACCAGTCCAAATTGACTATAGATTACGAACTTATACAATCTTGTTTTTTTTTTTTTTTAAACGATATCTCATCAGTGCCAAGTTGTGATTTTCATATTTAAAAAAAAAAAAAAAAACTAGGGAGAGACACAGACTTCATTGGAACAGTAGAGGAAATATTTAAAAGAATCTTCACACGTGTGAGAAAGGTTCTCATAGAACTGCTATAAGAGAGTTTTCTGTTGTTTGTTCTTCAGTGAAGTGGCTTGAGTCTTCTTCTCTTGGTGAGTTTTCTTCTCTTTTTAAGCCCCTTAGCTTTCTTCCTGGTTCGAATATTTGGAGATTCTCGCACCTCTGAATTAATTATGGTTTTGGGTCTATAGAAATGAAGTTGGCCTTGAATCTTATGGATTTCTTGATAAAGTGACTCAGTTTTGAACTACAAAATTGTTGTATTTCTTCCTGTATACAGGGTTTCTCTTTATTTTGATTATAGAATTCTGGTTCTTCAAAAATTTATGGATCTTGGGGTGATTTAAAAAAAGAAAATCCATACTAAAGATTTGAACATCTTCTTTCTACATACTGGGTTTCTCTTTGTTCTGATTATGGAGTTCTGGATCTTTGAAATTTTATGAATGTTGGGATTTTTTTCCCCAACTCCTCATTGAAAGATTAGAATTTTTTTTTTTTTCATGAATTTCTTCTATCTCAATTCTCAAGACTTAACTTTTTATTTTTTTATTTCCTTACATTGAATGAACAACAGTGTTGGGAATCTTCAGGTATAAAAATCTCTTCAAGCTTTTGTACACAAGGGAATAATCAAATCTACATTAATGGAGATCCCATGGTTATCCGAAATGGTAGGATTATTTGTTATTGTAACTATAGATCACCAATTTTGAAGACGTCAATATCTATTTTTATTTGATTGCTTCAAGCTATCTCATTATATAAAACTTATTGTTCGATTTACAGGGAATAGAGGACCACACCTTCATCCAGCAATGTGAGATGAACTCTCTTGATGACTTAAGCACACAAGAAATAGCAGTAGCACTTGGAGAGGATTTTAACCACTCTTTCAGCTCTGAGAGCTTCTCTTCTTACTCACCCTTCAACCCAACAAGCAACAACACCACAACCTTCAGTTGTTCATCTATGGAGAGACGACCCACAAAGCAGCTCAAGACTGACAGTTGGAACTCTTGCACCACCGAACCCATATCGACCCCTGAACGTTCTTCTTCACCCAACATTCTTTCTTTTGGGAGTCCAAATTCGCCGACCATTCCTCAGCATTTTTATGGGAATTTAGTTGGTGCTGTGAAGCCTAAAGAGGAGGTTATGTCTGCAAGAAACATAACTTTCGCCTCTGATATTAGGATTTCTCAAGGTTCTTATTTGAACCAGAATTGTCCATCCAAAGCTGGCGAGGCGAATAAGAGGTCTAGATCAGTGATTACTAAGTCGCCTTCTCAGAATCAAGATCACATAATCGCAGAGAGGAAACGACGAGAAAAGCTTAGCCAGCAGTTCATAGCTCTATCAGCCATCGTCCCCAACCTAAAGAAGGTACCCTTCCTATACTTTCTTTTTGAGGTCTATAGAAATCGGTCTCCAATGGATTTAAAACAGAATGGCTTCGCCTGAACAATACTATTTTTTTTTTCTGGTATTTAGTATCTCATATTCGAATTAAATGGGGAGGATGGAACCACATGGGCTTACATTGCTCTGAAATGATCCAATGAGAGAAACAACATATCAATTTTTTGAAAATTTGATGAACTTTAGCTAGTTATTATAATGTACTCTGTTTATATTTTTAGGATTCAAAAAAAAAAAAAAAGGGTGTTTAGTGAATATTTGTATCCTTATTGCAGATGGACAAGATTTCTGTTCTTGGAGATGCTATAAAGCACATGAAACTACTCCAAGAGAGAGTGAAGACACTTGAGGAACAAACCACAAAGAAGACCATGGAATCTGTGGTCTTTGTCAAGAAATCACAGCTCTCGAGGGATGATGACATCTCTTCCTCAGATGAGAACTTCACTGATAACTCTGTCGAACTGCTCCCCGAAATTGAAGTAAGAGTTTCTGATAAGAACGTCTTAATAAGAATTCACTGTGATAAACACAAAGGAATTCTAACGAAAATATTCACTGAAATTGAGAAGCTTAATCTAACTGTTGTCAATTCCAACGCCATGCCATTCGGGAATTCTGCTCTCGACATAACAATAGTAGCTCAGGTAATTTCTGATTCTTTCATATGGTCTTCGCTTGTGTACTTTTTAAATGGAAAGTATCTGTGTGTTTTTGTGAGTGTTATTCTTATAGAGACTAAAGATACAGTCCTAGATGATTCCTTTAATCCACAAATGTTGGATCCTCTAAAAGGGACTTTTAAAGGAAGGGAAATAACTGAATTACAATATTATTTCATCAAAGGAGCTTTGTTAAATAACTTTTTCTATAAGAAGATCACCATTAAAGATTTCAGTTCTTGGTTTTTTTTTTTTTTTTGAACCCATTAAAACCCATATCGATTTCTTGCAGATGGACGAGGAATTTTGCATGACAGTGGAGGATTTGGTGAAGAATCTACAGTCAGCGTTTCCGACAATTCATTTGAGAAGGAAGAACTCACTTAATCCCAAATTCAGTTAGTGTATAGAAGAATCTCTCTGTGGCTTCTTCGTGCTTAGAAGCATCCAATAAAACACTGAAGTTTTGTCTCATGAAGTCTCTCCTGTTTTAACATTTCTCTGAATTTCACCATCTAACCTGAATCATCTCACCGTCTTGTTTGGCTTCAAGGTTAGGTTTTGCAGGCGGATTTTTTTTTTATATTGATTATCACTTGTTTTTACCTACCTGTTGTAAAAAATCCAGTGGTTTGTTGGGCGCTTTTTTTTTTTGGGAAGATTCAATTTGCAATCAACCCTCCATCTTACTTTTAGAGAGTATATGATCATTTTTCCCTTGTTATCTGTAGAGAGGGGAAAAAAACTTTGTTGGGCCTTATCTTTTTATTTGTATCGACTTTAGTGATTTAATATGCTTGATAATTAAATAAAAAACAATTTATGTTGAATGTTACTCTCAGCTGTCACATTGTGAAGCTGCGGTTCTTGTTCATAGATGAACTTTTGGACAATCCATAGTACAATTAAGTCATTGGAAAATGCTGAAGTACCGTTAATATATACATCGCTGACGTTGGTGTATGGACAAAATCATAGATGCTTTTCATCTAGATACAAGTGAAAAGCATCTAAGATTATATGTGCACCTCCACATCAACAATGTGAGAATTGATGTACATTTCAATGTTACTCCAGCACAACTCATTATCTGAAAAGTTTTTTCGACCGAGTCGATCAACTAAAATCTACAGAAAAATCAACGTTACACTAACATATATGCATACATACATACAAATAAAAAATGTATATGATCATATTATTATCAAGTAACTAAGTCATTATAAGACAATTAATGCATCTAATGATGATTAATTTTTCTATCGACTTCGTCATAACCATCATCATTGATTTTTTCAATAGTTCAGTCAAACTTTCTGTTCCAAAATATGGAACCTTCGTCGATGACCTTTCGAATCTTTCACCCAAGGATCTGAGTTCTAACATGCTTAATTCATCACTCCAAAATGTGTCTATGATTTTACAATTTTACATTTATCTTCTAAAGATCGTATTAAACATTCAATGTAGTTTTAACATAAACATTATCACGATAAATAAATTTATCACCAAAATCTATCAAACATTTACATCTAAAACTATTCATGGTTAGGAATATAAGAAACACATAATCATGTTGTGTACTTAAATTTTATTTATGTATTATGTATTATGATTTATGCTTTTACAGCTAAATTGAATATAGTTTTTTATTCATTGTATCAATTGCCTTTATTGGTTCGCAAGGAATTTGTTGGGGATAAATTAGGTCTCCCAAACACCAGGCTCTTGTAATTTGTTTTATTTTATTTCATTAATATACTTGCTTGCTTATAAAAAAAAAAATTATGCTGTGAGAACCTACCTTAATTAATATTTGAATCCAGTAATAAAATCTTATTCATTCTCCTCCAATTTTTGCACCTTCTCGATTTTTTACATAAAATAATTATATAAATAAAAATTATACGACAACTAATTGTATTCAAACTACCTTAATAGAATTTTTAGCATCTCTTTAATCCTAAGGATCTTATATTCTTTTTTAAAAAAATAATACAAAAATAAAACAATACAACATTTAAGATAATAATAAAAAAAAAAGACAAACATGACAGTATTGCATTACAAGTTGACTTTGATGAATACTAAATTTTTCTAATATTTTTCTTGTATATGGAACTTCCATTTCTTTTTGATGATATATATATCGTCTAAAAGGACAACTAACAAAGTTTCGGCGAATTTTACAAGCTAGTAGTTTTGTGTTGTCTCAAAAAAATAATCTGTAAAATAGATGTGCATTGCATGACTGTTTCTTTATATTAAAATATTTTATTATATTTTTCTGATATTTTTAATATAAAGATAACTTTCTAGTCTTTTCAAAGATATATTGATCTTCAAAAACAAATAAGTAACGAGTCTTCAGTATATGAAATAGAGTAATCCAAATAAGAAAAAAAATTAATATTTTTAGGAATCAAAATCAAAATTGAAACTGATTTGAGAGCAACTAAAAAAAAGTTTAACCACCAGATGGGTGGTCGGGTAATAGCACTTCGGGATCAAGGGGTGAGCTCCCCCTGTGATCTCAAGTTCGATTCCCACCAGCTACTGATATTAATGGTCACGGACCGCAGGACTAAAATCTTGTTTCGCAAGCCTTGTTTGGGGAGGAGGGAATAGTTAGTGCGCGGAAGCTGGCCCAGATACCCTTCTAATAAATAAATAAAAAAAAGTTTATTTTTATATGATGATCTTTGATCGATCTATTTCACCAAAAACAAAGAAAAAAAAACCCTAGAAATATTTTGTTGATCAATTTGACTTAAATTGATCCATCCGAGTTGATTCTAGGATAATAATAAAAACATACCTGATCTTTCCTTTCTCCAATCGAACTTGCTATGATAAATTTTAAATCGTAAATTTATTTTTCTTCTAGTTCTTCTTTCCCCAAATTAAAGCTTGAACTCTAGTTAAAGTTCTCCAAAAGAAAAGAAAAATAAGATTTTGAAAAACCCCATTTTTTAAGAGGCCGACTATCCCACACTCGCTCGTGGGATAGAACCATCTGAACGAAACCAGCTACCGTTGGATATTAAAAATGAATCTTGATGCACTTTACTTTCTCACAGTATCCCACGCTCTCTCATGTTTTGAACATATAGAGACTTCTTCTCCAAGAAAAATATTATTTTTCTTCTTTTTTTCGTACGAATGAAAGACCCTTTTTTTCCCCTCAAATTTTAAGCCCTAGATTTTTAATCCAAAGGTTAACTTAAGTAATAAGTGTTTTAGTCAACTTAGAAATCTTCTTAAGAATCCCCCACACCTCTTACGTACATACATCTTATGCCAAAATCTCTCATATCTTTACTTAGCTAATTACCTTAAAAACTATCATTATTTATGTACTCATGCCATTGTCAATTAATTATAATGTAAAAACCTAAAAATATCATTTAATTCTTACATCAAGACTTCATTTTTTTTTTTTTTGGACACTAGATTTTAACCTTTACTAAAATTTATAATAATTATTATTATTATGGGATTTCACAAGGCCAAACCTGAACCTATTGGATTGAATCCAAGCTTGGGTCAATCTAAGCATAATTAGCTTGGGCTCAATCTTTGGTTCAGGTATGGGCGTTGGGTCGCTCATTTGCCCATACCCAAACTTAATATAATTATAACTTAAAAATATTTTTTTATATATCGAAATCGTGCCATTTTCTATGGAAAACTAAAATCAGTTATAGAAGTCATTAGAAGTATTCAACATTAGTTAAATGAGTTGGAAATTTTGTATACTTCAAAGCCTATTCAATCTCCAAGAATTAAATTAGTTATTTGGAAGAAACCTGAATTAGGATGGATCAAATTGAATGTGGATGGATCCCGTATTGGAAATCTTGGTCGTGTTGGAGCAGGATGCATATTAAGGAATCATGATGGTGTTCTTATCAAAGCAGGCATTTTTTTTCTAGGCAACGGAACAAATAATATGGCTGAGTTTCATGCTCTTCTTCTCGGTCTTCAGCTAGTTCAGTTAGAAGGTTGCAAGGTTATGATTGAATCGGATTTAAAGCTCCTTGTCAATGCGCTAAAATGTGGGAGGATTCCAGGGCATTTCGAGTTCGTTCTAACCAAAAGTCAATTTATTTTGAATAAGATTGAATGGGATATTCTACATGTATTCGGGGGTAGTGGCTGATGCCCTTGCAAATTTCGTTATTTCCACTTTGTCTAGTAAATAGAGGTGATTATTAATTAATTGTCATCTTCTTTAAATTTCTTATAATTTCATATATGTAAACTTTGAAACATATTTTATATTTTACATACCACTTATATTAATATACACCTGTTACTGGTGTATATTGGTACCCATTTAACCATAATCGAAAACCCTAGCTCTAGATCCTTATTTTCAATACCCAATTAGAATTGGGTCTAGAAGGAACACAATCAGATTGGAACCACAACCGATAGATTCTACCCTATGGGTACCTATGGCTCACCAGAATCAATTTGTTTTTACAATTTTTTTACTTTATAGATGGCTGAAGGTTTCCATACATTTCGAAGTTAATAGATGTTACGCAAAAAATTTCTTGTTTTCCTATAAATTATGTATATTACTATTAAAGAAGATGAATTTTCGTTTTTAAAAAGAAAAAAAAGTTAACTCATATATTTGTTAGATCAATTTGTAATTATGTTATTCATGCTTTATGGATGATGTAGTGTGTCCTTGAAAGAAATTCTTTTTGCAATAATATGTAAATGATTTTTTTTATGTTTTATGATTATTTGTTTATTTATTTTATTTTATTTTTTTGCAGAAGAAGAAAATAGATTACTAATATTAGTTGAGTTTTTTTTTTGTCATAACTTATTGTTAAGAATCGAAATCGATGGAATTGGAACCAACAAGAACCAAGCTGAAAAAAATATGATGGTTCCAGTTGTAAAATCTTTAGGAGCTGAATCGAAACTGACTCATTGACACCACTAATACAGATCATTACTAACTTCAACCTAGCTAGTTTTAATGAGGAATAAATTAATCCGATCAACCCAACTTGGGTTGGGCTCAAGTAAAGTATATCATGCCCAAGGTCAAGGTGCAGGTTGTGGTATGTCAACTTGCCCGATTAGCAAAAAGTATGTTCTGTTGCTCAATAATGGTGAAAAATCAATCCCGCATGTGAGAACACCCTCTAAGAAGCGTAGCAGAGCAAAAAGGACGCAAATGACAATGAGAATCCATGGTCAAGTAAGATAGAGCTTTCTGATTACAGATAAAATCTATGGGAATGTATGGAAATAAGATGGGGAAGTCCTATAATTTGGAGGGGGAATGGTTAGTGATTCTTCTATGTTTTCTTTTGTGATCTAATTTAGACATGTGGAACACACTGGGGCCCAGGGGAGAAGCACTGATTGATCTCAAGGTTTATTTGATCGAAGGTAAGAAAATAGAGTCGTGATAATATGACTTGCTAGGTGGCATACTCAATCGACTCCCTGATGTGACAAGTTTGGGAATCATAGATCTGTATGCCTGAGGATACACGAATGCACTTCCCTTAAAAAAATGTATCCCTTCCTAAACTTGTCCACGTCAAGGAGTCGATTGAGTATGTCACCTGGCAAGTCATATTATCATAACTAAAAAAAATATCCCTATAATTAATATTTATATAGTGAAGAGGAGGAGTACGGTGTTATTGGCATTTGGCACCAAAATTTCTTTGAGTAATGCCCTTGCAATATATTTAAATTTTCTAATTATTTGTATCTTTTCCGGTCAAAACGAATAAAATTTCTAAGAGTTGTGATAATCTGACTCCCCCACGTGGCATACTCAATCAACTCTCCTGATGTGGGAGTGTGTTAGAACCATAGATTTCTTTTCATTAGGATACAAAATCACACAGATTTATTTGGGATGTGTGATTGTGTTTTTTGAGACATAAAGTCAATGGTTCTGGCACACCCCATGTTAAGGGAGTCAATTGAGTATGCCCATGTGGGGGAGTCATATTATCATCACTCGATTTCTAATGCCCAACATTAGTTGATTTGTTGAAATTACAAAAATACTCTTTTAATTATATGATTTAAAAGAAATTATAAAAAAAATTAATTAATCTTACAAAGAAACTAATATTGTAAAACATGTGCTTTTGCACATTGACATGCCACCTACTAGAATATAAAGCGAGATTTCATATATATTTCATCATGTAAGGCCCTCATGAATATCATTCCAATCCAATCATATTGTGAGTATCATAACGAAAATCATTCAAAAGTTATTAATCATATGTAAAATTAATTGGAACTAAGCATAGAGAGCGAAAGCCAAACATCAATATATGAGTTAGACATTTTGGAATGGGCTACTTTTTAGTAAGGATGATCTCTATGATTTTTTAGTGAGGAGATCATCCTCATTAAAAATCAGTCCATTCTAAAACTTCTAACTTCAACTTACAAATTGAAGAATCGTGGATCGTCAATTATTTGTAAATCATTTTTAATGTGATTAGAAATTTCAGCACAGACTGATTTTTTATGAGGATAATCTACTCGTCATAAAAATCATTCTCACAAAAAAACAATTCATTCTAAAATTTCTAATTCATATATTGAAAAATGTTTGACATAATATTTGGCTCTCTTTAAAAACCTCCAAACGCTTTCCATTAACCATTGTGTTGAACAGTAAAACCTTCAATTTCAATTCGACTTTTATGTGGGTTAATTTCCCAACACGATATGAGGTGACCCCTGAGCAGGATCTTAATATATATATATGAAAAAAAAAATAGCAAGAACACCTTAATACAAGAAAAATAATATTTAATTTTAAAATTCCTCGAATAAATTAGATAAAGTTAGGATGTATTTTTGTCATGACTTTTAAAAACCTACTAAATTCTTGAGTACTAGCTTTCAAGAATTTATCATATAGTATAAGATTCTATGAAAAAATTTTATATTTCCTCCCTGACGTTAAAGTGCAATAAATATGCTTCTGAAATTGGAATCTGAGGTTATTTTGATAAAAAATAATTTTCTCATAGGCATTTTTGTTGCAAAACCCAAATTTTAAAATATATTTATTCACTTAAACTAGCAAGACCGATAAACTAATTATGATACAGCGTGTCAGATGTTAATTGAACACATGGGGACAAGGGTTTTAGTACAGGAATAATTAATTTGATATGGATGGCTCGCCAATAA